>NC_141619.1:28671917-29046292 GCF_047967505.1 Dipteris shenzhenensis | reverse complement strand
TAGTTGGACTATTTGATTGGTCAAAACTGTATGAATTTCCTCATACCAAGCCTGTTGGGCTTGTTTCAGCCCATAAAGGAGTCTACATACTTCATGTTCCAGACCATGCATCTGAAAACCAACAGGCTGACTCGCATACAGTTCTACGTGCAAGTCGCCATTGAGAAAGGCCGTTTTTATATCCAACCAATGTACTTTCCAACCAAAATGAGCAGCCAATGAAACAACATGTCTCTTCTGCCGAGAATAGCCCTTGGCAACCAACCTTGCCTTGTATCTATCAATGCTACAATCAGATCTTCTTTTAATCTTGTACCCACTTTAACATGGATTTATTTTTTGAAAGTACACAGGTCTTGTTTCATTTGTGGTTCTTGAATGTAAGTGCCTGTGTTGTTTAGATGATTTATAAGCATGGAGCTGACCAGTACATACCAGCCTCCTACTTTATTGTTTTGGAAGATGGAGAGGGTATCCTGTTATGCATAACAGGAAGTTAGTAAGGTGAAGAGGTTCTACTTGTGTTAAGATGTGAATGGCATGATGTTTGCAGGTTATGGATGCTGGGTTGATAGTAGAGGAAGGAACGCACCAAGATCTTCTAAAGAATAAAGGCATATATGCAAAGATGTGGTCCTTACAAGAATCGCAGAGGGATCAGCCAGTAGCACAATTGTGAGAGCAGCCCTGCAGGTCTAATTGTAGATTTCTTACAAGAGCTTCATTTTTTTGAAAAACCAAAATGAATATCCCCATGTGGAGAAGGGACATTCTACAACATTCATTTAGTATTTTGTAGACTATCAACTCAATCAATTCTTTGTAGGCTGAGCCTGAGAGGCTGTTACATAGTTAGATGCAATTGTTGTAGACTTTTAATTAAATCATTATAGCATTACTACTTGCATATTTGCTCTCGCCTTTGTTTCTTTCTTTCTTGAGAGCTTTCTGATGGTGCTAAGGAAGCGCCTTGCAAGCTGAAGTAATGTCTCATAACATTGCATTCTATGTTCAGAATATAATAGTGCATAACAGCAAAATATAGACCAGGAGGAACCTGCAAGCAAAGATAAGAGGGAAAAAGTATGCACATGGATTAGCATGAACACTGAAAATGTGATAGCCTTGATTGAAGAGCAACTTTCTACTCTAGGCTGGCAAGAAAAAAAGCCTCATCACAGCCAGGAAAGCCTGAAGTATAGATGAATGGGAGTAAGGGCATGAGGTGGCACTTTCCACTTGGGAAAGTACCTATCGGCCTCCCCTTTTCCAGTTGGGAGGGCTGACTAATGTTATTTCCCATATGTCAATTGCTTTTTGGCAGCAGGTTGAGCAGAGAGATAGTGACAAGAACTGTAGGACATGGGCAACACATTAGCATTTTGGTCTTACGTTGTGGGTGGTTCATGGTTGGTTACAGTCAGATCTGAAGCTGCTGCAGCAAGCAGCACATATTCTCTTTGATGCAACCAATGGCATTGGCTGACAGAGAATGCTCGTCCATGGGAAGAGGCACCTCCATAGACAAATGCTGAGAAACTCAAAAGAAAGTCTGGCGAGTGGTTAGGCTTCAGCGGCACTGCAATGTGGCAACACCTGCATCTATGCAGATGTAATTAGGAGAAAATAGCAAGCAGGTAAGTAAAGGGAGAAGACAACAAAAGCACCATGCTAAGATATCTTTTGAGAGGGTCAGAAACATTTCAAATGATTACGCACAGCAGGTTTTACTTTTGCCTCACGACTTTTGAAGTGCAATATTGGAGTGATGGTAGAAAAGGAACCAGATGAGATACTTTGCAAACGCAATAGACACATGGTTAAAGAGGAAGGGATCTAATTTGATTTGGGATGTCTACTTGGACAACGTTGTACATCTTTCACATAAATGCTCCTTCCCTTCTGTGCTCACAAAGTTTTTCTCTAAGAAATTTATTGCCACTTTCTTGGAGAAAAATCTAATAACCATAGGACCAAGGGAGCATTACTATCCCATGTCTAAGCATGAAACAATTAAAGAAGGAAAGAAAATATGAATAGAAGGCTCCAACAAATTACATTCTCTGTCCTTTTGAAATACATGGCCATTCCCCCAAGGCCTCTCCACCAGCCATCATATGTGGGATAACTTCTTGTATGTCCCATGACACTCTTCTCCTCAATGCACATTTAGACATCGCCTACTGCATTCTCCACAAAGCCTATAACAGTTTTCCTCGGCACTAATCTATTCATTGTTCCTCTTGAATGTAGAACAATAAGATGGGGGAACAAGCCTCCCTCAACATATCATGAGTGTTGGGACATGCTTTCAAGAAAGAAAGAAAGAGTTTTTTAACGTCTACGAAAGACCGAAGGGTCAATGAGATTGGAAAAAACAGAAATAGTGAAAGCCAAGGGGTGGGGGCAGTAAAAATGGGAATCCATGCCCAGGCTGGTCTCCAAGACGAGCAATAAATACATTGTGTTGTTTTGCACGAGAGAAACCGAAAGCTAAGGACAAAGAGGCGACCTGTGTATGTTGTTCGTGGGACCAACTCCACTGGTCGGCTGAGGATAGATAAGATAAGCTCGTCCTCGGCCTCGTCGCGGTGGTCAGTGGCTCTGGATCTAGTGAGGGTTGTCGAGGAAGAATTAGTGATGGAATGTTTCTAGGCCTCATCATGATCGGTTTGTCGGTTTCTTTTGTCCTCCTCTATAATCTTCGAGAGGTAGCTCATCATCTGACAAGTCTTATCACACTCCATTGGTCTATCTTCCCACATCAAATAGCGGAGAAGAGATATCTACAGTCCTCATGTGAGAGTCCACTTGAGGCAATTTCCCTAGACAGTCACCCTAGTAAGCATCTGGTAGGATATCATCCACACCCTACATGCCATTTGGGAGCACGGGACTGCAAGATCTAGGGTGACCGTTGAAAGGCAAGAGTGTTTCTACAAGGCTTGATTTACATACTGTTTTTATTGAGCGAGGGATTCACTAGATGTATAGACCTCCACCTTGGTTGTTAGTCGCTATTCCAGAGATTCCGGATGCGTCAATTTTACGAGCAAAAACCTATGAGCAGGTTTATCCGAGCGTGTTTTTCGAGAGATTTTTAAAAATGTTTTTCTTTAGGAAACATGATTTTTACACTTTTATTTTCACTAGAACTAGATCCCTTTATCATAAAAATATACAGACTAGTCACTCATTCATTTTTACACAACATAATTTTCTTATTTAGAGACATCCCTTTGTACCCCTGTTATTACCTTAAAAAAGTGTTGATTCCTTTAAGAAACATTCCTCATAATCACTCTCAATGTAATAATACTATGCATATATAATTACTTATTAACACATTTATATCATATGGCAATATCTTTTTAGTGTTTTTATAGCATATTTATGGACATGTTTCTAAAGAAGTTTAAATTACTATAAATAAGTATTAACTTAGGCTTATATATCACTCTCATAAAATACATGTAATATTTAATACTATATATGAAAGATTTTCCAAAATATAACTCCATAGATGTGCTCAAATAGGGTGTTCCGATCAATTTGAGTGGCTGAATGACTATATTTGGACATTGGATATGAAAGTTATGTCACTTTTATAAGTGTTGTCCAAGGTAGTTTCGCCAGCGAAACTACCTTGGGAGACTTGCTTCAAAGGGGTTTCGCTGGCGAAACTACCTGGATGGCTTGCTTCAATGAGTTTTCTTTGAAGAAACTCTTTCATGAAGATAGGTTGAGAGAGGGTTTTCAATGTCACCTCCTATTAAGTAAAAGTTGTAAGAAGGATCATAAGGGAATTTTCATAGAGAAGTCTACTCTACATGTGGGTTTCTTCAAAAGCCATCCCATTATGCTCTCACCATTCCTACAGATTCACCTAAAGATTTTTGTATAAAATAGGCATTGCTATAATACTTTGCATATTTCTAAGTGAAACTATGTTTTCTTCTGATCGATTTTTGCCATATTTATGCATAGTTGGAAGCTTTTTTTTTCCTTCGCTCGGACGCTCGGAAGATTTCGCTCAGAAAATGCTCGTCCCCCAGAGATTCCCTAGGCAGTGAGCTGGGTCTAGAAACAGTGTGTTTTTTAATTGAAGCAAGTTGTTTCTTCTTTTCCCAATGATCAGCGCCTTCCGGGTTGTTGATTTGTATGGTTGATTTTTTCAAGCATTAATAGTTCTTTTCTCGGGAGGGAGAGTCCAGTCGAGGTTTGAGCATGTCGAGTCGTAGTTGTTGCCCTTGGCTCATGTCACCAGAGGAAAAAGTCAGCAATGATTGTCCTCTGGTTGGGCTTTGCTGGTCCCTCTTGTGCTCTCAACTACGCTCACATGAGCTGATATTTTATGCCATTGGGTCTCGAGGAGAAAAATAACCATGCATCTCTGACCAGGAAGTGCCAAGAAAACTGAGTGGGGCAAAACTGCTTCTAAATTGACAATGGTGTCACCACGTGTCTCATAGTATGCAAGGCATTTGAATGCAAAGTGCTCCTTTGTATGAGTCTCATGCATGTTAAATAAGGTGCTCCTCATTCTTAGTCTCCCGCGTATTACATAAAGTGTAGATATGTCTTGCGTGGAATGGCCCTTTGCCCATCTTGTCTCAATTCCTAGCTTGTGAAGGTACTCTGAACTATGTATTAGAGATCCTTAGTGCATGTGAGATATGGATCTAAGTGTAGCCCAGTGGCTCGGTAAACCCCTCTTGTAAGATTGGCATGTTGTAAAAGTTGAGTTTTACTGAAAGCTCATGAGGTGCTAGCTATGTCTTGTAAATGTGGAGCTGTAATAACCCCTTTTTGATGACCTGGTTTATTGTGAGCAGAGTGGATGGAGCCTCAAGGCTACACTAAAACAGTGACGACAGCATGTCCATATGGAGTCCCAAGCCTATAATCCCAAGCTTGCAAACCATTTGCATGTCCAAGCATACCAACTCCTTTGATCCCTCATTGCCTCTAGTGCAATAGATGAGGTCAAGGCTAGTCGTGGCAATCGGTGCCGTTTGAACGTCGTGGTGCAGAAATCTTTGATTCTCTGTAGATAGATGACCACCTGAAAGATTGAATCGTTTTGTAGGAGGTAGCCCCTAGTAGAGTATGATGTGGGACTGTTGACTTGCTACGAGTCATCCAAGTAGATTGCAAATGAAGGTATCATGTGATGATGTGCTCCTGATCTGGATCTAAAGAAGTCAAGTGGGTCGTGCTGCTCCACCATGATCACCTTAGTGAGAGATTATCTATATAGAGCTGCAACATTGCTTCATCCTCATTCCCCTCCTATCTCTCTGGTCTCATCCTGATAGGCTGACTTCCATGAGTACTCATAAATGGGTGGTAGTGGGCGCTTTGGGCTCTGATGAGTCTCTATGTAGAAGACAATGTCTGGTCCTATGTAAGTCTCCAAGAAGTTCCTTGACTTTGACCATAAGGTTTCATTACAATTCCAAGTTGTATACGTCAAGGTCTCGTTTGTGTGAGTCTCATAGACCCCACCTCCTTAGGTAGGTGTGTTAATGGGCCCTCGGCTAGGGCAAGTGAAGGGTGTCTCTGACATGCAATTGCCCAATTCCGTGCTTCACGAGTGGCATCGCACTATTGTTGGAGACATCTCTTCTCTACCTCTAAAGGAGTAAGATCCTCATCCATGTGAACCTGCGGGTGATCTTGTTCTTGAACAAGAGACTATTGGATTGTTTTTCGCTTAGAGAAGATCTAAGGGGACTGCAAACAAGAGACTATTGGATTGTTTTTCGCTTAGAGAAGATCTAAGGGGACTTGCAGTCGATTCACTTTTGCGTTGTCCTTTTCATCTCTCAATATTGTTGTGCATAACCCAACAAAGGATTGAGGGGGCATAAATGGGCTAGAAATTCTTTGGAAGAAAATAAGGGAATGAGCTAGAAAACATGTTGTCTTTGGTGGGATTTGCTACTTAAATACACTAAGAAAAGAGTCTTACCAAGCCTATATCAAACTTTACTAGTGTTAACATGAAATCCATGCCCCTGTGATAAAATGACCTTGTTTGAAAAAGATGACTCCCATTTGTCTTGATGTATTGACAGACTTTGTATAGAAGTAGTTTAAGCTTACTAGACTTGTTTTTGGCATAGTAGTTGTTGTCCGCATTTGAAGTTGTAATGGCATGCTAAGGAAAATTGCATGGATTCCAACAAGCCTTGCGCTATGATCATTCCAAATTGATTTATTGGCGAACTTAATCTCCAAAAGTGCATATGGAAACATGCATAGTTGATCTTGTGTAACGATGTGTGGAAATATTTACATTAGAGGTCATAAGGTTATCCATATACTACAATAGTGCCTAACTTTCCAAAGATGTCGGTAGCATGTAGATTTTTGAGTCTAATGGTACAAGTATATTTAATCCAAAATAAGAAAATTTGACACCATAATTGAGAACATCTAAAGCCCATTGATTTACGTTTTAGCTACTTGAAAAGTTTATAGTGCATGTTGCATGGAGCATCACCTATTTGCACTAGTACTTATCAAGCGCTTTATGATTATTGGGCTACAAGGCATATACAAATGTGCATGACCGTGATACCTATGTAGTAATTTGAGTCCTGTCAATTTAAGCATGTAACATAGTAAACTAGTATAAAAGAAAATGTTTTGAATTGGGGGATGTATAAGGCATATACAAATGTGAGGATTAAAAAACATCTTATCTAACATAATTATCGAGGGGACTCTTAAACTAAAAATCCATGCATTTATATGTATCAAAGTTGGGGTAACTTTTATGTTTTAAGACGCGTACGTCTAAATAGTTGGGTGTTTTACATGTATGCTTGCATTTATAGGTTACATATGCCATGTATGCTTGCATTCATAGGTCACATATGCCTTTTATAGTCACCACCTTGGTTCCTTGATAGTATGAGGAGTGTAGCGCCGACATAGTCAAATCTCGAAATTTTTTGAGCAAGCCTACCAAGCTAGCTACATGCTAATCCCACCCATAGAAAAGGCCCTTCAGCCCCTCCATGCCTCACCTCTCCCTCCTCCCTCATCCTCTCCTTGCCTCCCTACCCCCGCCCCCTCAGCCCCCTTCCCCTGCCATCTCTCCCCACCCCCTTCCCTCGCACCTTAGCCCCCTCCCCCACCCTCTACCCCTGCCCCCTACCCCCGCACACTCAGCCCTCTCCCTTGCCCTCTACCCCCGCCACCTTCCCTTGCCCCCTCAGCCTCTACCCCCGCATACTTTCTCCGCCCCCTCAACCCCTACCCTTGCCCCCTACCTTTGCCCCCTCAGTCCCTACCCCTACCCTCGCCCCTCGCCTTCCTCACCTCCTCTCCCAGCCCTTCAGCTCCTCTACCTCACCCCTCCCTTCCTCCTTCAACTCCTCTCCTTTCATCCCTCCGCCCCTCCCTTTTTCCTTTTCAGCTTATTCCTCCCCACCTTCCTAGCCTCTCCCTCTGCCTTCATTCTCTTCTAGCCTCTCTCTCAGACTCTCCTCTTCCTTCACCCTCTTCTCTATCCTGAGCAGCTTTTTTAGTCGGACAGAGCTCAATAGTGTTCGAGTAGGCCTTTCCACCCCGATTGACGATGGCTCTACCTTCAACCAATCCTTGCCCGCTTCCACCGGCCCTGAAAACCATTACATTCTCAAAAGCGAGTTGCAGCAGCTCAAAAAGATAGAGTACGAGAGCTTGACATCGCTCTTTGCTGGCATCCATGGATCCCATCGTTCTAGGTTACTGGATGCTCGCTACTCTACCTGGAGACCTCGCTAAGGACTGGGTGCTCGCCACTCTACCTGGAGACCTCGCAAGGCACCTCATAGATGTTTGTCACCTTGGCCATGGTTTCTTTCAAGTTCAAATCAAAATATAAAAGATGTGGAGCATATCCAAGGTCAACTAAAAACATAGCCTACAAAGTTATTAGGTAGACCTAGAACTAGTAGTAAAGGTCCCAGGCTCGAATGGCCAAAAAATGGCTCTAAGGCTTGTCCAAAGACTATAATGTCATATTAAAATTGGTAAATTTAGGATGTAGAATCATATGCCACCATCCCACCAACATGGATATTATGTGCAATATATGATGCATGGGATGATAGGCTTTAAAGAAGGCCTATGATTTTTTATCAATGCCACAATAACTTAGGAGCATGCTAGGCTCATCAAATTGTGATCAATCTACACATGAAAATATTTTTTATTAAGAAAAGTCTAATGAACGAGTTGAAAATTTAATTTTTAAGTCCCATTAATAATGTTAAGATCCTTTGGATACCTTAATTGATTTAGCAAAAAAAGAAATCCTAATTAAATCAATACAAATTAGCTTCAACTAGAATATGTTGCTCCAATAATTGTCATGTCAAGCCAATAGAATATGGTAAGAGTTAAAAAAAGAGGCTAAAGCTTCATAATGTGGCAAGAGATCTAGATGGTTGTCTCCAAAGACTTCCAATGGCACACTTAATCCTGAACCCTCAAATTGTAGTAAAACAAAGAGATAGAGCAGCACAACGGATTTATACCACCCATAAAAGTGGAAAACCACGCCAAGAAAGAGCTATAGATATATAGCGAACTGCTAGGTAAAGGATAAGCAAATAAGAGTTCTTACAAAGGTACAGATAGATTGGCTTTGTTCTACTCAGTGCATGCCTTTAATGAAAGGCTTCAGTGGGAATAGAAACCCATCAATGGGCCCTTTAAATAGGTAGCTAGACCCTCCTAACCATGTAGACTTGCTCTGTAGAATAGAAAAGACTTTGTGTTGAAGACTAGGGAGCCACTAGGGCATGGGCTGAGCCTGGAGTGGAGCTCAATCAAAGCTTGGTTGTAAAGACTATTGGATCCAATTTTGAAGTTTCTAAACGGTAGGGTTCCTCCCTCATGAATTTTCCTTCAATAACTTCAATCCAAACCATTGCTTATCATTTAAAGTGATAAAAAAGGTATTAAAGTTGGAAATTTTTGGTTGGATAGGAACTATTTCTTTTTCAAATATTGAATGGATAAACATAACACAATTTAAAGTTATGATATGATTTCCATTAAATGAATATGCTCATGTCCTTGGCACATAGGGTGAGCATAGGATTCACTTGCATCTAGCTATCTGTACTCAAAAAGTGGCAAACATGGCAAAGACAATCTATTGAGTACGGCCCTCTCCTCTTATAATGAAATCCTACTTAAAGGTGGAATGAGGCCATATATAGAAATGATAATTTCTTGGGGGAAGTTTGGTTCCCCAAGGAGTAATTTTATAAGCTCCACTATAACGACTTCAAAGTTGGCCTATTTGTTCCCATACTCATACCCTTGGCTTGCAAGGACAAGTTGAAAGAGAAGGTTTTGCTAATAGAACTTGTTGGAGAGTTCTGTGATAAGCGTGCTTACAAAGGCCACCAAATTAGTATGTGAGTATGTGTGGCCTTCACGTACATGGAGTGGAACCTTCCTTCTTGAATGGAAGGAGGTAGACTATTCTCAAGGCAAAACGTTTCACACTAAGAAACTAGTATGTAAGATATGTGGCCTTCCCCCGCATCATGGCTGTGCATTTGTTGTTCAGTGCAGCACTTGATCCTCCCTTTGGGACTCTAGTGTAAATGGGAAAATGAGGGATGAACAGAAGCAAGGGTGCTAGAGTCGGAGCTCTGATACCAATGTAGAAAAGGGGGTAGGGGCAGATTTGGAGAAATGGGGATAGAAGAGCAGAAGGGAGAGAGAGAGGGGAAGAAGAGAGAAGGGGTAGGAGAGAGAGGGCCAGGGAATGAGGTAGGGAAAAGAGAGAGAGAGAGAGAGAGAGAGAGAGAGAGTAGGGGGGGAGAGAGGGTGAGAGAGTGTAGGCAGCAGGTAGCAGGAAGGATGGAGAGTAGATGGGATTAGGTGTCACATCAAAAGTGTACGGAGTGGTGGATGGAGACTTATATATAGTCCCTCCACATTTCCCACCTTAAAGGACTCTAAAGGGCCTCTAAAACAGCCCTTTTCCCCATATACCCCACACCTGCAGCTGAGGGCTGCTCTGCTCTAGCACCAAAAGTGGACCACAAGGCTGCTCTGTTCTCCAATTCCGCATGCCCTATGGTAAGGTGTTCCAGTGGCTGTTGGGAGAGTTCAACTCCTGCTGGTTGGATCCTAATGAACCCATATAATATGGAGGAGAGACTGGTCTGTCCCTCCCCTTCCTGCTGACCAGCCTGTAGATCATGCCGACTGGGGCACTTGCCCTGACTTGCTCTGGCCTACCTTCTGTTTGGACCGGGGCAACCTTCTCCTGGTTTAAGCCTTGCCACCCCTTTCCTTACCCGTTGCTGTCCTTGTGGCTGGGGCTACGAGGCTGCTCATATGGAAGCCAGTTCCCATGTGGATCTGCTGCCCACATGTGAGTTCATGTGGCCTATGTGGCAGCCTGCGTCCTTCATGAGCTTACTCCACCTTTGTAATTCAGCATGTATACCTTCTTGTTGAGAATATGATGTGTCTCTAGCAACAAAATCATGCACTGCATTATTCACCTCAATACAACTTTGACCTCGCACTTCCTTCACACCCTTGCTGATCATTGCCTTTCTCACCTTCTCTACATCATCCCACCTACCTGCATCAGCATGGATATTTGCTAGCAATACATATGGTGAAGCATCCCCTGGATCCAATTCAAAAATAAACTCTGCAGCACGCACAGCCCGCTTCACATCACTGTGAACTTGGCATGATGAAAGCAAGCTCAACCATGCAGGAGCAACATGTTCAAATGGCATGCTGATGATCAGGTCCTCTGCCTCTTCCAATAGTCCACCTCGCCCAAGTAGATCAATCATGCACAAATAATGCTCCATCGAAGGAGGTATGCCATGGTCTGAATTCATAGAGGCAAAGTATCGCCTCCCATCAGCAACAAGACCTGCGTGACTGCATGCAGAGAGAACACAAGTGAAGGTGATCTTATTTGGCTTGATGCCCTCCACTTGCATTTGACCAAACAAATGTAGGGCCTCCTTGCTGTGCCCATTCTGGGCACATGCAACAATCATGGCATTCCAACAGACCACATCCCGCAGTGTTACCTCTGCAAACACTGCCCTTGCATCCTCTAGGCTCCCACACTTGCCATACATATTAATGAGGGCATTCCCCAGGGCTACATCTATTTCCCATCTGTTGCGAGCAATAGTAGCATGGTTCTGTCGACCTTCTTCTAGGGCTGCCACACTGGCACATGAATCCAAAACACAGATTAAGGTAATCTTGTCTGGCTCAAAGCCTTTGGCTTGCATTTGACCAAACAGTTGCAGGGCCTCTTCACCATGCCCATTATGGGCACATGCGGTGATCATTGCACTCCAGGAGACCACATCCCTGACGGGCATCTCTGTAAACGCTGCCCTTGCATCATTTAGGCTCCCACACTTGGCATATATATTGACGAGGGCTGTCCCCACAACAACATCCGATTCCCAACCATTCCCAACAATACTAGCATGGGTCACTTGACACTCTTCTAGACCTGCCATACTGGCACATGCATCCAAAATGCAGATGAAGGTGATCTTGTCTGGCTGGAAGCCTTCAGCCAGCATTTTACCATACAGTCCTAGGGCAGCCTTGCCATTCCCATTCTGGGTACAACCCCCAATTATAGCACTCCAGGAGACCACGTTCCTTACTGGCATCTCCGCAAACACTGCCTTCGCATCATCCAGGCTCTCACACTTGCCATACATATTGACGAGGGCATTCCCAATGACAGCATTCGACTCCCATCCATTGTCAGTAACAGTAGCATGGATCTCTCGACCCTCTTCTAAAGCTGCCAAGCTGGCACATGCATCCAAAATGCTGACAAAGGTGATCCTGTTTGGAGTGAAGGCTTCAGCTTGCATTTGACGTAACAGTTGCAGGGCCTCCCTGCCATGGCCATTCTGAGCACAGGCAGCAATCATGGCATTCCAGGAGACCTCATTCCGTTGTGGCATCTCAGCAAATACCGCCCTCGCATCATCGAGGGTCCCATTCTGGGCACACGCAGCAATCATGGCACTCCAAGAGACCACATTCCGCTGTGGCATGTCGGCAAACACAGACCTTGCATCATCTAGACTCCTGCACTTGCCATACATGTTGATGAGGGTTGTTCCCACAACAACATCCGACTCCCATCCATTGCCAGCAACAGAAGCATGGATCTCTCGACCCTCTTCCAGGGCTGCCACAGTGGCACACGCATCCAAAACGCAAACGAAGGTGACCTTGTTTGGCTCGAGGCCCTCAGTCTGCATTTGACCAAACAGCTGTAGGGCCTCCTTGCCATGCCCATTCTGGGCACACGCAGCTATCATAGCACTCCAGGACACCACATCACGCTGTGGCATCTCTGCAAACACTGCCCTCGAATCATCTAGGCTTCCGTTCTGCGCACAGGCCGCTATCATAATGTTCCAAGAGTGCAAATTTCGATGGGCTATTTTGTCAAACACAGCACGGGCGTACTCCAGTCGTCCACACTTGCTGTACATTTGGACGAGAAGGTTACTCAGGAATCTGTTGCCTGCATACCCATGCCTGCTCATGTGTTCATGCACACGTTGACCCTCAGAGAGGGCCTTGACACTGGTGCAGCGCTTCAAAAGCAAGGCATAGGTCTGAACATCTGCATGTGGACTCAGCTGAGCGAGGATCTCGTCAGGATCGCAGTCTTCATTCCTGGCAAGGCCACTCTGATGGTGCCCATCTACCGTATGTGTATGACAGACCTTGCTAGTTCCTAGCTCATTTTTTAGGACCTTGCCCTTGTGAACACCAGAATCTATTTTTGTTCCCCTAGGCTCAAGAGCTGGTCTATCCAGGACATTCGAGCTCGTGGGCGTGCGGGCTCGCCTTCTCTTCGAGGATAGTGGCTCAATCGCAAGCTGCGGCATTTCCGATGGCGATGGTAAAGTTGAGAAAACGCAACAGAGAAATAGCGCCATAGATTGCAAACACTGGGGCACAACTAGTCAAACAAATTAGAAAAGGGAGTCTGAACAGTCTACGAGCTAGACTGTGTACTATCGCAGATCTTGAGACTGTTTTGACGCTCGGATATGAGCCAGATACGGTCCCAAGACTCCTCTGAAATTCGCAATTTCGCATAACTGCTCATTGAGCGATCGTCGAATCCAGCATCGCGTGCGAACAGCCCAAAAATTCCTCTGAAATTCGCAATCTCGCATAAACCGCTCATAGAGCGGGCTTGGAATCCAGCATCAGACAGTCCCAAAACTCCTACGAGATTCGCAATTTCGCAAGACTGCTCAAGCAGCGTAGAGCCCCAAAACTTCTCTGGAATTGGCAAATTCGCAAAGGTGCTCACTGAGCGGTCTTGGAAAGTGGGTGTTCCCCGAAACAGCTGATAGTCCAATCACTGAGCAACTCCATTGGATGCAAAGAATGCACAGGTTGATCAATCTAATCAAATCGTGCGCCTCTTGTGAAACCATCAACGCAGTTTGAACCTCAACGAAGGGCAGACGATGCATTTTTTGGCATTCCCTCTTGGTAGCCTTAGCATCGATTCGTTTTCTGCAAAGCAGAAATTCAAGCGAAAAATCGAATTTTGGAAAATTACTCAAGGGCTGCTTTTTTGGTGGTTGACCATGTGAACGTTCCCCCGGAGGCCATGTGGAATTGGGAGTTTATGTTGGGGACAGATCACCTTCATTGAAGTCGTGTGGGAGTTCGATTAATTGTCATGGTTAGAGAAGCTGCCAACATGTGAGTGTTAGAGCTCGCATCGTTACGTGCTGGGATAGATCTGCTGGCGTTGGTTATCATCATCTATCAAGGACAGCGATGGCTAGCTCGGATGGACAATAGCAATCGATGGAGACCAATAGCGATACCTTTGGGAAAGGTCTGGATTTCTTTTTCGTGCTCATTTTTGCTATTGGACGTCACATTGTCTTCTTTCCTTGCGGGCAGACTTGGAAAAGTTTGGCAAAACAGTTGGTGCGACATGCATAGACAACGCCAATTCTCCAGAGGCCGAGAAGGTTGTAGCAGAGGAAGATGCTATAGTCCATCCAGGTAGTGTGTGCTGTTTAGACGTTGTGTGCCAGTTTAGGGAAGTTTGAAAGTGGAAGTTCGACATGCTTCATCAACTCATCAGTGCCGCCAACGAATGTGGAGATCCCTGTGGACATGAAGGATATGAAGGCTTTGCAAAAGGATGAGAGCTTGGCGATCAAGAGTCTGGAAGCATTCCAAGTGTTCTCTGAAGAAAGGGTTCAAGGCGTCAGGCGTACAAAGAGGGTAAGATAGTGAGTATCGTGCAACCTGTCATGGAGGTGTTGCATAGCGTGTGTCTGGAGGAATTGGTTGTTGCCTATTGCACGACTGATAAGGACGTGGGGTGTGCAGTGCCTGCTTTTTCAAGTTAGTAAGCTGCTAGCTGAGCCAAGTAGCACCAGGAGCATAAGGTGTCTGATGAATCGACGGTGCTGACGCCCAAGTTTGGGGGCCACTAGTAAAGAGGAGGGCAAAGGGTTTCGTCATCGTGATACTATTTCTTTTGCAAGAAATTTGTCGTGATACTGTTGTTCATTGCCCTCATAAATTAGATTGCTGATGGCGTAGGGAATACTTAGACGTCAATATTATCACCACCGTTTGTCGAAGTAGCAGCACAAAGAGCTTCTTTTTCTTGTGTCAAATCTTCGTGTGCAATAAACCTATGTTTGGGAATTGTTGTTGTCAAGGAACAAGTAGATTCTAAGCAATCGTGGGTCGTGCATATCGTTGAAAAGGTCCACAGAACTATCTATTAGATATCAATGCTCCACTCTTGTGTAGCTACGCGGGAACCAGCTAACTCTACTTGTAAGCCCCCCATATGAGGAGAAGGCATTTGAGTAGCTCGGTTATCCTATAGGTCCTGGTTTGGACACCAGATGGGGGCCATGTGTGGCCTGATGCGGCTTCAGATAGAGTTGGCACACTGCCAACTAGGCTACATGCAAGTGCGGGAAGGCATCCCATGACTGATCGCACTAAGGGTAGACAGAGCATTTCCCAGGGCAGCCCACTCTCGGGTTGCGAGGCCCATTTGGAGCCCCAGATGATCCCAGATGTGGCTCTGGGCCAAATGGTGACTGTAGGTTAGTTGCTCTATTCTGCGCCACGGTTCTAACATGTGGTCGGTGGCCTATTTCGAGAACCTCCAGTTGGCCCTTTTGGGCGGACTGGGTCGGTCACCCAATTGGGTCTAACCGACTACGACTGGTGGCTATATAAGAGCAAGCCTGTGAAGCCCATCATCATCACTGGTTATAGCAACCCTGTAAGAAAACAATATGACGTCTCTGCTCAACAGATAACAGGATCTCGTATGCAAGAGAGAAAAGCAGATAGTATGGAGAATCAAAAATTTGATTACTGTAAAACTGATACAATAGATGGTGTTGCCTCCCAGCTGTGCGCTCCTGTGAGAGAAGCTTCGATGGCGTGCTGGAAACAGTAGAGTACGGAGGCTGGATGCTAAGGAATCAGGGTTGCTGTAGCCAATGATGATGATGGGCTTCACGGGCTTGCTCTTATATAGCCACCAGTCGAGTCGGATCCAATTGGGTGACCGACCCAGTCTGCCCAAAACGGCCGACTGGAGGTCGGTCCCGAAATAGGTCACCGACCACACAATAGAACCATGGCGCAGAATAGAGCAACTCACCTGCGGTGTCCGTTCGGCCCAGAGTCATCCGGGATCATCTGGGGCTCCAAACGGGCCCCGCAAGCCGAGAGTGGGTTGCCCCGGGAAATGCTCCGACTACCCTCAGTGCGGTCAGTCATGGGATGCCTTCCCACACTTGCATGTAGCCTAGTTGGCAGTGTGCCAACTCTATCTGAAACCGCCGTCCAGCCATCAAGCCACACATGGCCCCCATCTGGTGTCCAAACCAGGACCTACCGAATAACTGAGCTACTTAAATGCCTTCTCCTCATATAGGGGGCTTACAAGTAGAGTTAGTTGGTTCCCGCGTAGTTACACGAGAGTGGAGCATTGATATCTAACACCCCCCCTCAATGTCCACCCGCAAGTGAACTTACTTTTTCAGCCCAATGCCAAGTCGATGAAGATGCCTCTCCAGCAAGTCTCTTCCAAGAGCCTTCGTGAAGATGTCCGCAGCATTCTCTGTAGTCAGATAGTACACCAAGTCGACCTCTCCATCCATGATGAGCTCACATACAAAGTGATATTGAATCTCAATGTGTTTTGTGCGAGTGTGGTACACAGGGTTCTTGGCAATTGCCATGCAACTCTGATGGTCACATGATAACTGCGGAGGCTTGTTCTGCACTACACCCATATCCCCTAAAATCCTCCTCAACCACACTACCTCACAAGAAGCAAAACAAGCTGATTTGTACTCAGCCTCGGTAGAAGAAAGAGCAACTGTGGATTACTTCTTGCTGACCCATGACATAGCTCCAGACCCTAGTGAGAAATAGTAACCTGTCACTGATCTCCTGCTGTCCACGTCTCCTGCGCCCAATCCGAGTCACAGAATCCAGTCAAGGTGTTGCCCTTGGTATAGGTGATGCCATAATCAAGTGTGTCTTTGATGTATTTCAGCACCCGCATCCCTGCCCTCCAATGGTTCTCCCGGGGCTTATTAGAAAACCTGCTTAATACACCAGTCGCAAAACTGATGTCCAGCCGCGTGTTGCACAAGTAAATCAAACTGCCCACAAGCCTTCTGTACTTTGCTTTGTCCACCAGTGGTGATGAATCCTCATTTGAGAGCTTCACGTCAACCTCCATAGGGGTGCCAACTGTCTTGCACTCAGCCATGCCAAATGCCTCCAGTATCTCTCCAGCATACTTCAGCTCTAAAATGAATATCTGTTTTGGCTCTTGCCAAACTTCAATCCCCAAACAGAAGTGCATCAGTCTCTTCAAACTCTCTTCCTAGCAACTGCATCAGTATCATTTCAAACTCTCTTCCTAGCAACAGCTTTGTCTGTGAGATCTTTTCTTCATGGTTCCCTATTATGACAAGGTCGTCCACATAAAGGACCATGATCATACACTTGCCTCCTTCTCTGTAGATATACAAATTTGCATCAGATGGGCTCCTCTTGAACCCGTTTTGTAGAAAGTAGGCATCAATCTGCTGGTACCATGCTCATGGGGCCTGTTTCAGCCCGTAAAGTGCCTTCTTCAGTTTACAGACTTTACCTTCTGAACTGGAAACCGGGAACACAAAACCTGGTGGTTGTTCCACGTATACCTCCTCCTTGAGATCTCCATTCAGAAAGGTGGATTTTACATCCATCTGAAACACGGGCCAACTTTCCTGTGCTGCTAAGACCAAAACACTACGAATTGTGGTTAGTCGAGCTATGGGAGCAGATTGGCATCACCATCACCAGCAAGAATCTAGCACGAAGGTGCATACGGATTCTCCCACCAAAGTACGACGGTCTTGTTAGGACATTGAATACGCAGAACATAAATCCGCCCCTCAACTTTGAGGATTTGAGCGCGATGCTTCTGGAGGAGGAGATGCGTCAAAAGACGAGGACTGGAGAAGATTCGGCTTTCTCGGCTGGATCAAAGAAAGGTAAGGGTAAGGACTCTAGTAACCCAACTTTTTCTGATGATAAAAAGAGAAAGAAGAAGATCAAGTGCTTCTGTTGCAACAAGGCAGGGCACAAGCAGAATGATTGTCGGAAGAAGATTGCAGATGAGAAGAACAAAGTAAATAAAGAGTCCAGCAACAGTGTGCAGGCAGTACCAATGGAGCTGTTCGTAGCAATTGAGGAGATTTGCACGGAGGCAGTTCATGTACCTGTGGATGAACCTTGGATTATTGACAGTGGTGCATCGCGCCACATGACCAGTCGTAAGGATTGGTACACCTCTACATCTGGTAGGGAATGACATCCTAGTAGTAGCTGGCAATGATGCAAAATGTCTAGCAAAAGGAAAAGGTACGATTGCTCTCAAGTCAGATGGAGTTGTAAAACAGTTGTTCGATGTTCTTTATGTGCCAGATATCAAGAGGAACTTGTTGTCCGTTTCTGCGATCACGGATCGGGACCTCAAAGTTCACTTCGATAAGAATGGCGCACAGATTTTGGATCTTCAAGGGAAGGTCATTGGTAAAGGTACACAGCACAACAACATCTACAAACTCTCAGCTTTCAGTGCTCGAGCCGATGTGAGCAACACTAAGCTGTGGCATGAGAGGTTTGGTCATCTAAAACTTAGTTCTTTAAAGGAGATACATAAAAGTGGAATGATTGCAGACCTACCAGAAATTATAGATTTGCCCGATGTATGTGAAGCTTGCATGATGGGCAAGCAGCATCGGCAGCCCTTTCCTAAAGAGGCCAGCAGGGAAAAGGCTCCTCTAGAGCTCGTTCACACGGACCTCTACGGAAAGATGGAGACATAAGCTTTGGGTGGTTCCTACTACTTCATGACACTGATTGACGACTACAGTAGAAGGATATGCATATACTTCCTGAAGACTAAAGATGAGGCTTTTAGTAAGTTCAAAGAATGGTATGTAATGGTCGAGAAAGAAACGGGGAGGAAGGTGAAGAAGTTGAGATCAAACAGAGGTGGAGAGTTCACATCAAGTGAATTCGAAAGTTACTGCAAAAGTCACGGGATCAAGAGGCAGAAACCCCCGCCACATACATCACAGAAAAATGGAGTAGCAGAGCGCAAGATGCGCGTCATGTGCGAAATGGGCAGGAGTATGATGAAAGGGAAAGATTTGCCAAAGACTTTCTGGGCTGAAGCATGTAACACGGCAGTTTACATTCTGAATCGTAGCTACACGAAGGCTGTGAACGGGATGACTCCACTGCAGGCCTTTTTTGGTAAGAAAGCTTCAGCTGCACATTTCAGAGTTTTTGGATGTGACTGTTTTGTGCATGTCCCTGATGCTAACAGGACCAAATGGGAACCGAAGACCCAGAAGTGTATTTTCTTGGGCTACAGTGAAGAGGTGAAGGGTTACCGTCTCTATAATCCTGTTACCAAGAAGATAATAGTAAGTCGCGATGTGGTCTTCTCAGAATAGCTGCATCAATTAGAGGAGGATGCTTCCTTCCCAGACAACTAGGACAAGGATATCCATCCAGTACAACCACCAACAGCAGACCGAACTCCTCCAACGGTGCTTGGGAGGATTTAAGATAAAGAAGAGGAAGAAGAGCCTGCAGAACCACAAAGGCAACGGCCATTCCCAAAGTGGGTAAAGCAGCTTTTGGATGGCAGAGAACCTCCAGCCATTGAGGAAGAACCATCCGAACACCACCGGTCCAAGAGATTATAGGAGCAAAGAAGGTTGCAAGAACACTTGGTCAACTACGCTTTGATGACAGAGGTGATTCGTGCTGAAGAACCCAAGTGTCTTGAGGAGGCACAGGGTGATGATAGTGTGGGGGTTAAAGGTCACTGTGCCTTTACCTCGGTTATGTACAACACTCAAACACATATATAAATGAATGAAAAAGAAGATTAGGGTGGTTCTGCACCCACCAAAACTTGTGTGGCTCTCTGTCTCTCTCTCTCTCCTTCTTCCGTTCTTGCTTCCGTTGAGAGCACTCTCAACTGGTATCAGAGCCCGGGTGATCTAGCTGAGCGTGCATGAATGCTTGAAGCTCAGCAACTCTGTGGGAGGAAGGAGAAGCTCTGTGGGAAGCTTTGTGGGTGACTTTACTTGCATCCGAGTGTGTAGAGACCTTGGAGGAACCTTTGGAAAAGTCACTTTGGTTTTGCGAAGTGGTTTTGAGGGCCTGCTAAGTGTTTTCAAAGAAAAAGTCGTTTTTTTAGCTTTTCCCTGTTCCGTTCGATGACAAAGACTCCATATTGACTTGTAGAGGCAACTATTGCTTGCTTTTGGTGTCCACTTCACTTCAGGAGCTTGGAAACACCTTCATTCTTGAATCTGGGATCATTTCATTGGATTTCTGACTCATTGTGTCAGTTCCTGCGTTTTTTGCCCGGGTGTTGGAACTCAAGTTTGGAGCAACCATTTGCAGATCTGTCAGTTCCGGTGGACTCAGGAGGTCCTAAAACTTCTATGTTGCTCATCATTCGCACTCCGGTGGAGTTTACAAACAGCTCTGTTTCCAAAAACGTTTTTCAGTCCGTGTGTTGGACCCAGTGATTGAGACCACAGTTTCCAAAACCGTCTATCCCATTGCGTTCCGGACGCCCAAAAACCCCTACCTGTCAGTTCTTGCGCGATTCGGTGGAGGATTTTCAGAGTTATAGATCTCTGTGTATTCTATTTCGTCTCTCTGTTATGCATTTTTCATTCTAAGGTTTTGAAACCTTAGATTTATGCCACATGGCAGTGGATAAGTGTTGACTCCCATTTCTCACTCATCGGTTGGGATTTTGGAGTTCTGGCAAAAGAGAGATATTTGCAGATTTTCTTGCTGAGTCTGATTATGCAATGGCACCCATGTTTTGAGGCATCTCAGGTTCTATTTGTAGTAGCGGTCATTACCATGGGACTATGATTTCTTGAGCATACCTTATGCAGAGCAGTTTGAGCAGTGTGCGCTCATTCGTGGTGTGCATTGGGTTGCAGTGGATGATTTATAGGCCATTTGGATGCATTGCGGTCCTTATTGGATGCACTGATAGGCCCAAATTGCCTTATGGGATGCTATTTTTTATGGACGCTTTGCACATGGATGCTATTTTATGTTAAGGGACAGCTTTGACACATTGCAGGTGATGTACTGATAGTGATATGCTCTCTTAGATGAGATATTATTGATGCATATGCCAGTGGACGGTGTATATGCTTGAGTCATTTGGCACTTATTGGCATTTTATTTTGGGCCGAATTTGCTCATATGGATGCATAGTATATGCACATGAGTCAGATGCATCTTTTGATGCTTTAAGCTTTGAGTTTTGGTGATATTTCACTCTATTGTAGTATACACATTTGGGTGCACCTGGTATTTGGTGTGATTCTCTCTTGCAGGCACTAGCATTTGGGATTTTGTTTCATTTGCATCATGGCATCCTCTTCCATGTTTGAAAAGGAGTTTTTCAGCATTAAAAAGTTTGATGGGACAAACTTTTCTTTGTGGAAAGAACAAATAAGGGATGTGCTTATTCAAAAGAAGCAGATTAAACCCTTGGCAAGGATTGAAGCTAAGCCTGCAAATATGTCTGAGGATGATTGGAATGAGTTGGATGCATTAGCAAAGTCTACTATTGGACTTCATCTTGCAGAGCCAGTTTATTTCACAATAGTAAATTAGCAGACTACGGAAGATTTGTGGAAGAAACTGTGTGCCACTTATGAGAAGGAAACTGCCTCTTATAACGTTTACCTCATGAAGAGGTTATTTGAGCTACAGATGAAGGAAGGGGTCTCCATTGCTTCTCACTTGAATGAATTCAATATTATTTTCAGCCAGCTTCAGGCTCAGAAGATGTGGAGACTAAGGCAATATTTCTCTTATGTTCATTGCCATCCTCATGGGATACCTTCCGTACAGCTGTCAGTAACTCTGCACCTGGTGGTGTACTGAAATTTGATGATGTTGTGGGTAGCTTGTTGGCCAAGGAGATTAGACGGAAGTCTATGGATGGCAACAAGCAGGATGCAGCCTTAAATGTGCAAAGGGGCAGATCACAGTTCAGGGGGAAGTCCCAAGAAAGAGGGAAGTCTCGTAGCAAATCCAGGGCACGGAACATTGAGTGTTACCATTGTGGCAAGAAGGGCCACATGAAAAAGGATTGCTACAAGCTGAAAAGAGAGCAAAAGGATAAGAAAAAGAATGCAAATTGGGGTGCAAATCAAAAGGAAGAGAGTCCAAGGGAGGACAAAGGAAAAGTGAACATCGAGGAGATCAATGCAGTCACACATGATAGTGACAATGACATTCTCTTCATGTCTAGTTTATCTGCAGAGTTGCTTACCACTTCAGATGATGCATATTCCCAGGATTGGATTTTGGATTCTGGTGCTTCATTCCATGTTACTCCCCATAGGGAATGGTTCTCCACTTATGACAGTGGAAAGACAGGTTGTGTGCATCTTGGAAATGACTATGCATGTGACATAGTGGGAGCAGGTGACATAAAGTTTTCTTTTGCAAATGGGTCTGCATTTGTTTTGAAACATGTGAGACATGTGCCTAAGCTGACCAAGAGTCTTATTTCAGTGGGTCAGCTAGATGATGCTGGTTTTCACACCACTTTTGGCTTTCAGAGTTGGAAAATCAGAAGGGCTCTATGCTTTTGGCCAGGGGTGCCAAGTGTGGGACTTTGTATCCCTTAAATGTATCAGGGGTATTTGATCATGTTGTTGCAATAACCGAGCAGCCAAGCACTTCTTTGTAGCATTGCAGGTTGGGGCACATGAGCCAGAATGGAATGAAACTCTTATGCCATTTGGGTTATGTACCGCATTTGAGTTTCTCTGATTTTGAATTTTGTGAGCACTATCTCTATGGGAAGCAGACTAAATCAGCCCATAAAAGAAGGGGAAAGAAAGAGTTTGAAAATCTTGATTTGGTGCATTCAGACGTATGTGGTCCCATGCCTACACGGTCATTAGACAGGGCTGAATACTATGTGACATTCATTGATGATGCAACTAGGAAAGTGTGGGCTTATGCTATAGCTCGGAAGAGTGATGTGTTCCAGGTATTTCAGAAATGGCTGGCCTTGGTTGAGAATCAGTCAGGTAGAACGCTCAAATGCCTACGGACTGACAATGGTGGAGAGTATCTCTCTCATGACTTTCAGCATTTCTATGATACACGTGGGATTAAGAGGGAGCTCACATCCCCTCATACTCCAGAGCAAAATCCAGTTGCAGAAAAGATGAACCGTACCATTCAAGAAAGATTGCAATGCATGCTTTCCAATGCAAGTCTTTCTTGTGGTTTTTGGGCTGAGGCAATGAAGACTGCAGTGCATGTGATCAATAGATCACCTAGTAAGAGTTTGGATGCTGGTATTCTTGAAGAGGCATGGAGTGGCAAGAAGCCCTCCTACTCTCACTTGCATATATTTGGGTGTGAGGCATATGCACATGTGCCAAAAGAGCTTTGAAAGAAGCTAGATCCTAAGTCTAGGAAATGCATCTTTCTAGGTTATGGTGAAATTGGAGAGGGGCTATCGTCTCTGGGATCCAGAAGCAAGGAAGATCATACGCAGCCATGATGTGGTCTTCAATGAGAAGAAGATGCATAAG
The DNA here is from genome assembly GCF_047967505.1 of Dipteris shenzhenensis. Lineage (NCBI taxonomy): Eukaryota > Viridiplantae > Streptophyta > Polypodiopsida > Gleicheniales > Dipteridaceae > Dipteris > Dipteris shenzhenensis. The sequence goes on along the minus strand of NC_141619.1, from coordinate 29,023,052 downwards.
GCACCCATGAGGAATGTGGAAATGAGGAGAATCACTTTCCAGGATGTGAATCCACCTGCATATGTTGATAGACAGCAAGCTGTCCACACACCAAATGTGCAAGAAATGGTACCACCAAGTACTCCCACAGGTATACAATCAAGGGTAGATGATGGATCATCTATTGGTGGAAATGATGAGCCAAATGTGGCTGATATGCAAATGGGACAGCAAGCTGAAATGCACCTGAGAAGATCTTCTAGAGTGTCTAGACCGCCTGATAAGTTTATTCCAGGGGTAGACTATGTGATGCTTATTGATTGCGGGGAGCCTTCTTGCTACAAAGAGGCTATGATGCGCGAGGATCAACGCAAGTGGGAGTATGCTATGCAATCAGAGATGAGTTCACTTATGAAGAATAAGACTTGGGACTTGGTTTCTTTGCCACATGGAAAGAAAGCATTGCCATGTAAATGGGTCTACAAAATGAAGGTCACAAGTGATGATGTGCCTAGGTACAAGGCCCGTTTGGTTGCTAAAGGGTTCAAGCAAGAGAAGGGTGTGGACTTTGATGAGATATTCTCTCCGGTTGTGAAGATGACCACACTTAGATGCATGCTTGGACTAGTGGCAGTAGAGGATATGGAGCTTATGCAGATGGATGTTAAGACAGCTTTCTTGCATGGGGATTTGCATGAGAAAATTTACATGGTGCAGCCGGAAGGCTTTGAAGAAAAGGGCAAAGAGCATTTAGTTTGCAAGCTGAAGAAGAGTCTCTATGGTCTTAAGCAAGCACCTAGAGAATGGTATCAGAAGTTTGATGCTTTCATTCGGTCCCAGGGTTTTAGAAGGAGTGAAATTGATCACTGCCTCTACACTAAAAGGGCTAAAAAATAATAGCCTGATAATCTTGGCACTATATGTGGATGATATGCTATTGGCTAGCAAGAATACTTATGAGCTAGATGCATTAAAGGCCAAGTTGCATGAGGCCTTTGATATGAAGGATTTGGGATTTGCAGGTCACATTCTTGGTATGCGCATCATGCGTGATCGGAGTAGGAAACTCCTTTGGCTTTCACAAAAAGAGTATGTTACAAAAGTATTGCAGCGTTTCAATATGGAGGGGGGGAAGGCAGTGAGTACTCCATTGCCTCCATATGTGAAACTGAGTCATACAGATAGTCCCAAATCAGATTAGGAGAGGGCCATGATGGCCAAGGTTCCTTATGCATCAGCAGTTGGGAGTCTTATGTATGCTATGATAGCTACTAGACCAGACATTGCATTTGCAGTGGGAGTTGTTAGCTAGTATATGGCTAATCTAGGAAAGAGGCATTGGGAGGCAGTTAAGTGCATCATGAGGTACATGAAGGGTACCAAGGAGATGTGCATCTACTTTGGTAGAGGAGACATGCGTGTACTTGGGTACACAGATTCAGACTATGCAGGGCATGTGGATAATAGGAGATCCACTTCTGGTTATGTGTTCACCTTTGCAGGTGGTGCAGTGTCGTGGATGTCTCGCGCACATAAGTGCGTTGCTTTGTCTATCACAGAGGCTGAGTATGTTGCAGCCATAGAGGGTTGCAAGGAGGCTATATGGCTTGATCGGCTAGTGGGAGATTTGGGGATTCATACAGGTGTACCGACACTGCATAGTGATTCCATGAGTGCTATTCAGCTAGCACAGAATCCGGTCTTTCATGTAAAGACCAAACACATTGAGGTCAGGTACCACTTCATTAGGGAGGTACTTGAGGACAAGCGCATAGAGCTTGTTGTGGGGGTTAAAGGTCACTGTGCCTTAACCCCAGTTATGTACAATACTCAAACACATATATAAATGAATGAAAAAGAAGATTAGGGCGGTTCTGCACCCACCAAACTTGTGTGGCTCTCTGTCTCTCTCTCTCCTTCTTCCATTCTTGCTTCCGTTGAGAGCACTCTCAACTGGTATCAGAGCCCGGGTGATCTAGCTGAGCGTGCGTGAATGCTTTGAAGCTCAGCAGCTCTGTGGGAGGAAGGAGAAGCTCTGTGGGAAGCTTTGTGGGTGACTTTACTTGCATCCAAGTGTGCAGAGACCTTGGAGGAACCTTTGGAAAAGTCACTTAGGCTTTACGAAGTGGTTTTGAGAGCCTGTTAAGAGCTTTCAAAGAAAAAGTCGTTTTTTGAGCTTTTCCCTGTTACGTTCGATGAGAGAGACTCCGTATTGACTTGTGGAGGCAACTATTGCTTGCTTTTGGTGTCCACATTACTTCAGGAGCTTGGAAACACCTTCATTCTTGAATCTGAGATCATTTCAGTGGATTTCTGACTCACTGTGTCAATTCCTGCGTTTTTTGCCCGGGTGTTGGAACTCAAGTTTGGAGCAACCATTTGCAGATCTGTCAGTTCCGGTGGACTCAGAAGGTCCTAAAACTTCTATGTTGCTCATCATTCGCACTCCGGTGGAGTTTACAGATAGCTCTGTTTTCAAAAACGTTTTTCAGTCCGTGTGTTGGACCCAGTGATTGAGACCACGGTTTCCAAAACCGTCTGTCCCATTGCGTTCCGGATGCCCAAAAACCCCTACCTATCAGTTCTTGCGTGATTCGGTGGAGGATTTTCAGAGTTATAAATCTCTGTGTATTCGATTTCGTCTCTCTGTTATGCATTTTTCATACTAAGGTTTTGAAACCTTAGATTTATGCCACATGGCAGTGGATAAGTGTTGACTCCCATTTCTCACTCATCGGTTGGGATTTTGGAGTTCTGGCAGAAGAGAGATATTTGCAGATTTTCTTGCTGAGTCCGATTATGCAATGACGCCCATGTTTTGAAGCATCTCAGGTTCTATTTTCAGTAGCGCTCATTACCGTGGGACTATGATTTCTTGAGCATACCTTATGCAGATCACTCTGGTTGCAGTTTGAGCAGTGTGCGCTCATTCGTGGTATGCATTGGCTTGCAGTGGATGATTTATAGGCCATTTGGATGCATTGCGGTCCTTGTTGGATGCGCTGATAGGCCCAAATTGCCTTGTGGGATGCTATTTTTTATGGACGCTTTGCACATGGATGCTATTTTAAGCTGAGGGACAGCTTTGACACATTGCAGGTGATGCACTGATAGTGCTATGCTCTCTTGGATGAGACATTATTGATGTATATGCCAGTGGACAGTGTTTATGCTTGAGTCATTTGGCACTTATTGGCATTTTCTTTTGGGCCAGATTTGCTCATATGGATGCATAGTATATGCACATGAGTCAGATGCATCTTTTGATGCTTTGAGCTTTGAATTTTGGTGATATTTCACTCTATTGTGGCATACACATTTGGGTGCACCTAGTATTTGGTGTGATTCTCTCTTGCAGGCACTAGCATTTGGGATTTTGTTTCATTTGCATCATGGCATCCTCTTCCACGTCTGAAAAGGAGTTTTTCAGCATTAAAAAGTTTGATGGGACAAACTTTTCTTTGTGGAAAGAACAAATAAGGGATGTGCTTATTCAAAAGAAGCAGATTAAACCCTTGGCAGGTATTGAAGCTAAGCCTGCGGATATGTCTGAGGATGATTGGAATGAGTTGGATGCATTAGCAAAGTCTACTATTAGACTTCATCTTGCAGAGTCAGTTTATTTCACAGTAGTAAATGAGCAGACTACGGAAGATTTGTGGAAGAAACTGTGTGCCACTTATGAGAAGGAAACTGCCTCTAATAAAGTTTACCTCATGAAGAGGTTGTTTGAGCTACAGATGAAGGAAGGGGTCTCCATTGCTTCTCACTTGAATGAATTCAATATTATTTTCAGCCAACTTCAGGCTCAGAAAATGAATTTTGATGTGGAGACTAAGGCAATATTTCTCTTATGTTCATTGCCATCCTCATGGGATACCTTCCGTACAGCTGTCAGTAACTCTACACCTAGTGGAGTGCTGAAATTTGATGATGTTGTGGGTAGCTTGTTGGCCGAGGAGATTAGACGGAAGTCTATGGATGGCAACAAGCAGGATGCAGCCTTAAATGTGCAAAGGGGCAGATCACAATTCAGGGGGAAGTCCCAAGAAAGAGGGAAGTCTCGTAGCAAATCCAGGGCACGGAACATTGAGTGTTACCATTGTGGCAAGAAGGGCCATATGAAAAAGGATTGCTACAAGCTGAAAAGAGAGCAAAAGGATAAGAAAAAGAATGCAAATTGGGGTGCAAATCAAAAGGAAGAGAGTCCAAGGGAGGACAAAGGAAAAGTGAAGATCGAGGAGATTAATGCAGTCACACATGATAGTGACAATGATGTTCTCTTCATGTCTAGTTTATCTGCAGAGTTGCTTACCACTTCAGATGATGCATATTCCCAGGATTGGATTTTGGATTCTGGTGCTTCATTCCATGTTACTCCCCATAGGGAATGGTTCTCCACTTATGATAGTGGAAAGACAGGTTGTGTGCATCTTGGAAATGACTATGCATGTGACATAGTGGGAGCAGGTGACATAAAGTTTTCTTTTGCAAATGGGTCTGCATTTGTTTTGAAACATGTGAGACATGTGCCTAAGCTGACCAAGAGTCTTCTTTCAGTGGGTCAGCTAGATGATGCTGGTTTTCACACCACTTTTGGCTTTCAAAGTTGGAAAATTCAAAAGGGCTCTATGCTTTTGGCCAGGGGTGCCAAGTGTGGGACTTTGTATCCCTTACATGTATCAGGGGTATTTGATCATGTTGTTGTAATAACCGAGCAGCCAAGCACTTCTTTGTGGCATTGCAGGTTGGGGCACATGAGCCAGAATGGAATGAAACTCTTATGCCGTTTGGGTTATGTACCACATTTGAGTTTCTCTGATTTTGAATTTTGTGAGCATTGTCTCTATGGGAAGCAGACTAAATCAGTCCATAAAAGAAGGGGAAAGAAAGAGTTTGAAATGCTTGATTTGGTGCATTCAGACGTATGTGGTCCCATGCCTACACGGTCATTAGGCGGGGCTGAATACTATGTGACATTCATTGATGATGCAACTAGGAAAGTGTGGGCTTATGCTATAGCTCGGAAGAGTGATGTGTTCCAGGTATTTCAGAAATGGCTGGCCTTGGTTGAGAATCAGTCAGGTAGAATGCTTAAATGCCTACGGACTGACAATGGTGGAGAGTATCTCTCTCATGACTTTCAGCATTTCTGTGATACACGTGGGATTAAGAGGGAGCTCACATCCCCTCGTACTCCAGAGCAAAATCCAGTTGCAGAAAAGATGAATCGTACCATTCAAGAAAGGTTGCAATGCATGCTTTCCAATGCAAGTCTTTCTGGTGGTTTTTGGGCTGAGGCAATGAAGACTGCAGTGCATGTGATCAATAGATCACCTAGTAAGAGTTTGGATGGTGGTATTCCTGAAGAGGCATGGAGTGGCAAGAAGCCCTCTTACTCTCATTTGCGTATATTTGGGTGTGAGGCATATGCACATGTGCCAAAAGAGCTTCGAAAGAAGCTAGATCCTAAGTCTAGGAAATGCATTTTTCTGGGTTATGGTGAAAGTGGAGAGATGGGCTATCGTCTCTGGGATCCAGAAGGAAAGAAGATCATACGCAGCCATGATGTGGTCTTCAATGAGAAGAAGATGCATAAGGCACCCATGAGGGATGTGGAAATGAGGAGAATCACTTTCCAGGATGTGAATCCACCTGCATATGTTGATAGACAGCAAGCTGTCCATGCACCAAATGTGCAAGAAATGGTACAACCAAGTACTCCCACAGGTATACAATCAAGGGTAGATGATGGATCATCTATTGGTGGAAATGATGAGCCAAATGTGGCTGATATGCAGGTGGGACAGCAAGCTGAAATGCCATTGAGAAGATCATCTAGAGTGTCTAGACCGCCTGATAGGTTTGTTCCAGGGGTAGACTATGTGATGCTTACTGATTGCGGGGAGCCTTCTTGCTACAGAGAGGCTATGATGCGTGAGGATCAACGCAAGTGGGAGTATGCTATGCAATCAGAGATGAGTTCACTTATGAAGAATAAGACTTGGGACTTGGTTTCTTTGCCACATGGAAAGAAAGCATTGCCATGTAAATGGGTCTACAAGATGAAGGTCACAGGTGATGATGTGCCTAGGTACAAGGCCCGTTTGGTTGCTAAAGGGTTCAAGCAAGAGAAGGGTGTGGACTTTGATGAGATATTCTCTCCAGTTGTGAAGATGACCACACTTAGATGCATGCTTGGACTAGTGGCAGCAGAGGATATGGAGCTTATGCAGATGGATGTCAAGACAGCTTTCTTGCATGGGGATTTGCATGAGGAAATCTACATGGTGCAGCCGGAAGGCTTTGAAGAAAAGGGCAAAGAGCATTTAGTTTGCAAGCTGAAGAAGAGTCTCTATGGTCTTAAGCAAGCACCTAGAGAATGGTATCAGAAGTTTGATGCTTTCATTCGGTCCCAGGGTTTTAGAAGGAGTGAAATTGATCACTGCCTCTACACTAAAAGGGCTAAGGATAATAGCCTGATAATCTTGGCACTATATGTGGATGATATGCTATTGGCTAGCAAGAATACTTATGAGCTAAATGCTTTAAAGGCCAAGTTGCATGAGGCCTTTGATATGAAGGATTTGGGATTTGCAGGTCATATTCTTGGTATGCGCATCACGCGTGATCGGAGTAGGAAACTCCTTTGGCTTTCACAAAAAGAGTATGTTACAAAAGTATTGCAGCGTTTCAATATGGAGGGGGGGAAGGCAATGAGTACTCCATTGCCTCCATATGTGAAATTGAGTCATACAGATAGTCCCAAATCAGATGAGGAAAGGGCCATGATGGCCAAGGTTCCTTATGCATCAGCAGTTGGGAGTCTTATGTATGCTATGATAGCTACTAGACCAGACATTGCATTTGCAGTGGGAGTTGTTAGCCGGTATATGGCTAATCCAGGAAAGAGGCATTGGGAGGCAGTTAAGTGCATCATGAGGTACATGAAGGGTACCAAGGAGATGTGCATCTGCTTTGGTAAAGGAGACATGCGTGTACTTGGGTACACAGATTCAGACTATGCAGGGCATGTGGATAGTAGGAGATCCACTTCTGGTTATGTGTTCACCTTTGCAGGTGGTGCAGTGTCGTGGATGTCTCGTGCACAGAAGTGCGTGGCTTTGTCTACCACAGAGGCTGAGTATGTTGCAGCCACAGAGGGTTGCAAGGAGGCTATATGGCTTGATCGGCTAGTGGGAGATTTGGGGATTCATACAGGTGTACCGACATTGCATAGTGATTCCATGAGTGCTATTCAGCTAGCACGGAATCCGGTCTTTCATGCAAAGACCAAACACATCGAGGTCAGGTACCATTTCATCAGGGAGGTACTTGAGGACAAGCGCATAGAGCTTGTCAAGGTTCATACAGATGATAACCCTGCAGATATGCTGACGAAGAGTCTACCTAGTCAGCGGTTTGAGTATTGTCGTGTATTGATGGGCATTGGATAGTATGCTCACTGGTTGTTCTCCCTTAAAGGCACATTGTCCTTTAAGTGGGAGGTTGTGGGGGTTAAAGGTCACTGTGCCTTAACCCCAGTTATGTACAATACTCAAACACATATATAAATGAATGAAAAAGAAGATTAGGGCGGTTCTGCACCCACCAAACTTGTGTGGCTCTCTGTCTCTCTCTCTCCTTCTTCCATTCTTGCTTCCGTTGAGAGCACTCTCACTTGTCAAGGTTCATACAGATGATAACCCTGCAGATATGCTGACAAAGAGTCTACCTAGTCAGCGGTTTGAGTATTGTCGTGTATTGATGGGCATTGGATAGTATGCTCACTGGTTGTTCTCCCTTAAGGGCACATTGTCCTTTAAGTGGGAGGTTGTGGGGGTTAAAGGTCACTGTGCCTTTACCTCGGTTATGTACAATACTCAAACACATATATAAATGAATGAAAAGAAGATTAGGGTGGTTCTGCACCCATCAAAACTTGTGTGGCTCTCTGTCTCTCTCTCTCTCTCCTTCTTCCGTTCTTGCTTCCGTTGAGAGCACTCTCAAATAGGTGGATGGAGGCTATGCAGTTGGAGTATGGCTCCATAATGAAGAACAACACTTGGGACCTTGTGGATCGACCACCAAAATGCAAGGTAATCGCTACCAAGTGGGTGTACAAGACCAAGTACAAGTCCGACAGCACGTTGGATAAGTACAAGGCTCGGCTTGTGGCAAAAGGATTCACACAGGTACATGGTTTTGATTATCAGGATACTTTTGCTCGCACAGCTTGACTAACCACAATTTGCAGTGTTTTGGCTTTAGCAGCACAGGAAAGTTGGCCCGTGTTTCAAATGGATGTAAAATCCGCCTTTCTAAATGGAGATCTCAAGGAGGAGGTATACGTGGAACAACCACCAGGTTTTGTGATCCCCGGTTGATCCCCGATTCATAAGGTAAAGTGTGTAAACTGAAGAAGGCACTTTACGGGCTGAAACAGGCCCCATGAGTGTGGTACCAGCGGATTGATGCCTACTTTCTACAAAACCAGTTCAAGAGGAGCCCATCAGATGCAAATTTGTATATCTACAGAGAAGGATGCAAGTGTATGATCGTGGTCCTTTGTGTGGACGACCTTGTCATAATAGGGAACCATGAAGAAAAGATCTCGTAGACAAAGTAGTTGCTAGGAAGAGAGTTTGAAATGACAGACTGATGCATTTCTGTTTGGGGATTGAAGCTTGGTAAGAGCCAAAATAGATCATCTCACAACCGAAGTATGCTGGAAGGCATTTGGCATGGTTGAGTGCAAGACAGTTGGCACCCCTATGGAGGTTGACGTGAAGCTCTCAAATGAGGATTCATCACCACTAGTGGACGAAGCGACATACAGAAGGCTTGTGGGCAGTTTGATTTACTTGTGCAACACACGACCGGACATCAGTTTTGTGACTGGTATACTAAGCAGGTTTTCCAATAAGCCCCGGGAGAACCATTGGAGAGCAGGGATATGGGTGCTGAAATACATCAAAGGCACACTTGATTATGGCATCACGTATACCAAGGGCAACATCTTGACCGGATTCTGTGACTCGGATTGGGCAAGAGACATGGACAGTAGGAGATCAGTGACAGGTTACTGTTTCTCACTTGGATCTGGAGCTGTGTCATGGGTCAGCAAGAAGCAACCCATAGCTACTCTTTCTTCTACCGAGGCTGAGTACAAATCAGCATGTTTTGCTTCTTCTGAGGCAGTGTGGTTAAGGAGCATTTTAGGGGACATGGGTGCAATGCAGAACAAGCCTATGCAGTTATCATGTGACAATCAGAGTTGCATGGCAATTGCAAAGAACCCTGTGTTCCACGCTCACACAAAACACATTGAGATTCAATATCACTTTGTACACGAGCTCATCATGGATGGAGAGGTCGACTTGGTGTACTATCTGACTACAGAGAATGCTATTGACATCTTCACGAAGGCTCTTGGAAGAGACTTGTTGGAGAGGCATCTTCATCGACTTGGCATTGGGCTGAAAAAGTAAGTTCACTTGCGGGTGGACATTGAGGGGGGGTGTTAGATATCAATGCTCCACTCTCGTGTAACTATGCGGGAACCAGCTAACTCTACTTGTAATCCCCCCATATGAGGAGAAGGCATTTGAGTAGCTCGGTTATCCGGTAGGTCCTGGTTTGGACACCAGATGGGGGCCATGTGTGGCCTCATGGCTAGACGGCTTTAGATAGAGTTGGCACACTACCAACTAGGCTACATGCAAGTGTGGGAAGGCATCCCATGACTGACCACACTGAGGGTAGACGGAGCATTTCTCGGGGCAGCCCACTCTCGGGTTGTGGAGCCCACCGTTTGGAGCCCCAGATGATCCCGGATGGCTCTGGGCCGTGAACGGAGACCGTAGGTTAGTTGCTCTATTCTGTGCCATAGTTCTAATGTGCGGTTGATGGCATATTTGAGGACCGTTCGGCCCTTTTGGGCGGACTGGGTCGGTCACCCAATTGGGTCTAACCGACTACGACTGGTGGCTATATAAGAGCAAGCCCGTGAAGCCCATCATCATCACTGGCTACAGCAACCCTGATTCCTTAGCATCCAGCCTCCGTCCTCTATTGTTTCCAATAGGCCATCAAAGCTTCTCACACAAGAGCGCACGGCTGGGAGGCAGCGCCATCTATTGTATCAGTTTTACAGTAATCAAATTTTTTATTCTCCATACTATCTACTTTTCTCTCTTGCATACGAGATCCTATTATCTGTGGAGCACAAACGTTCTATTGTTTTCTTACACTATTATTCTTGCAACAAAATCCACCTACAACTCTGCTCGAAATCCTGTTTCGCATCTGCCATCCAATAGCTTGGAAGCTATGCTTAGGACTCTGCGTGCAAAGTTGCTATGCAATTCCGTTTGATAGCTCCTAGCTCAAAATCGTGTTTCGCATCTGCCATCTAACAACTTGAAAGCCACACTGAGGAATTTGTCAGCGAAGTCGCTATGCAATTGTGTTTGGAAACTCCTAGCACCCAACTAGTATATATACACAAATTTCTCTTGGGTTTTCAATAGCATAAACTTTACAAGCAAAATGCTCATGCAGCGAACCTTTTAATCCCCATGATTTGGTGGGTGCATTAAACATTTCGTTATTGCTCTCTGAAATGGTAAAGCACAAACACAGTTGTTTGCTTACACAGTGTTCTCTGTTGTTTACTACTCTTTCTACTCAATTATGCAATTCGTAAAGTAGTCGACGGTCAAATAATTGGATACGCAGCCTTTTATTCCCTAACCCTCATTACGAATGACACTGTCATTTCACCGAATAATTTAACCCTCTCGGTTCATGCAAAGACCTGACTTGTTCTCCACACTTATATGCAGCAACTGGGATCACACTCCCCAAAAAAGAAGATATCACGGAAATAGCAATAAAGCAAACAATGACACCCTGTCCATCCATACTTCCCCTTGCAAAGCACTTGTCCCAAACGATCCAAAGGTGCTCCATTCCAATGCGCTTCTTGTAATTAAGATAGCCCTTTTGTCAAAGTTTGTTGATTATCGATTTGCCTTTAAGGGCAAAGTTATGTCGAAGTATGGGACATTTAGGGCAAGAGATGCTCCATATGCTACATACAAGCATCTTGACTTGACGGACAGTGATTGCTGCTAAACAATCACCCTGCATGTGCTACATGCATATGTATTCCAGCTAAGGGACATTCTTGAAGTGGATAAGCTTTATAGGATTGAAGGACCGACAGTTACGAAGAGAACCCCCAACGAAGGCGGCATATCCTCACTGTCACTACGCATGGACGCCACCACTAGCATGCTCAAAGGTGAGCCGTTCGAGGGAGCCCTCTCTTTTGTTCCGGAGACAACCATTAGCAAGTATGTACCGTGGGTGCCGCAGCAAATGGAGATAGGAAATGCATCTTTCACCACCTAGGTCATGAGGATAGTTGCTTTTGTTGCAATCAAAGTTGACCTTGGTGGGCCATTGTTTGATCAATTATAGTAGCTGATGGTTGCAATGCCGAGGATCGGCCATGCAACAGTAAGTCATTAGGCCTAATCTTTAACAAAAGGCAAATCACACTATCCCGACTAGAACTCATGTGTTCCTCCCATTGGCGTTGCAGGTCTCTTTTATCAATGATCGCAGGCAAACACTCGCATGCATAGTGCAAGATTTCAATGATTTGGGCATTGTCATGTACGTAGCAAAGAATATCTCTTATATGCATGCCTGCCACATACTGGGTATATTTGACTTCACCATCCTCGCTAGCATTCCAAAAGGAAGACTTCGTGCCACTCTCAAGGATGCCTTCATCCAGCAAGTATCGGATCTAGGGTATGATCAAAAGGTGGTACTCAAATACACTTTACTTCATCGTCTACTTTTCTTGGAAAGAAGCAACCTGTATGTTTGATCCTTTCATTGCCTTGTGTGTAGGTACATGGAGTTCTTCAGCTCACTGGTCTCAATGGCCCCCTGGTGGAGTACCAATGTGTTATATGTGTGGGCTCTCGTGTGAGCCGTGATCATGCATGCCCTTTCTGCTACACATGTGGTGGCCTACAAACTATTGTGTGCATTCCCTCACTGAAAGGCCACGTTGTGCTTCACGATGGTTCGGATGTCGTCGTCAAGCTCCATGATAGTCATTTAGAAAAGTGTGGGATAGAAGAGATGCATCATGGGACAAAGAGTGAGAGCACAAGTGAGGCAAAATCCATGTATTAGAACGAAGGAATGACCTCCATTTTATAGAAAGAGAGGATGGTGTAGGCACCCCTAAATCAGTGGCAATCAGCCCCTACATCAGTGGGACTGGCCTAAATCAAAGGAACCTCCCATGTGGGGGCCTTTGGCTTACATCATCACTTAGGTCGCACACTAGACACATCATAGCACTAGATGTGCCTCTACAACACACACACACACACACATGTGACTCCCCTAGATGCACACATACACCATAGAGCAAGCCCTTGACCATAGTTATCCCAACATACCCCCCCTCAAGGGATTGCCTCTTGCAATGTCAAGGATACATCTAGACTCAGTTTCTCATGCCATCTCATGGTGGTCAAGGATAAATCTATGTGTAGGATCTGCCCAAGGGTCAAGGTTTACAAAAATGGGATAGACCAAACACATATCACATGGCCTACATCATATGGTGATGAGAGGTGATTTACAAAAGGCAAAACACATATCATTATTTTTGGAGTACTACTCCAGGTAGAGAACCTCAAAATTCGACCAAGTGATGATAAACAAAAATTCAAAGACAAGTTGCTCAAAAGGCAAAGTCCTTGTCTTCTACGACAAAGTTAGATGCTTCATTTGCTCATGGGGTTCTCTCTTCAACCAGATTTGTCATAGTCCTCTTTTTCTCCTTGAAAAACTTCTCAGAGTGATTATTCTTGCCACAGATTGATTCTATAACAATCCTTCTCAAGGTGATTGTTTTTCCCACAGTGTTTACAAGCCTTGTACTTGCTCTTTGAAAACTTCACTATGCAAGTGCCTTTGTATGCATTTTGCCCATTCTTGAAGTGTTCTTTCTTTCCTCTTCTTGTAAGGCACTAATATTCTAATGAGGGTTGAGGAAGATTCTTCAAAGTAGTAACCACATAGTCAAATTCCTGAGGCATGCTCTTTAAAAGTACTACCATTGCATCATCCTCAGTGATAGGAGAATTAATTGAAGCTAGTTGTGTCATAATACTTCTTAGTGTTGACATGAGCAACAACATTATCTCCCTCTATTTTAACTTCAAAGAACTTAATTTTCAGATTTAATTTGGAAGTATGAGAGCTAGCACCAAACAATATATATATCTAACTTGTGCCATGCTTCAAAAGGCTTCAAAAGGGGATTCCAAATCTGAAATGTGGTGTACATAGTAAATCAGTGGCAATCAGCCCCTACATCAGTGGGACTGGCCTAAATCAAAGGAACCTCCCATGTGGGGGCCTTTGGCTTACATCATCACTTAGGTCACACACTAGACACATCATAGTACTAGATGTGCCTCTACAACACACACACACACACACACATGTGACTCCCCTAGATGCACACGTACACCATAGAGCAAGCCCTTGACCATAGTTATCCCAACAAGTCATGCAGAGGAGACCCTCGGTTTGCAGTGAACATTCATGGACTATCATAACCGCGGCATGGTGGCTACTCGTAGCCTATTAATGGACCGTCGATTTCACAATAAATAGCTCTGGCTTCATCACGGCTTTTGAGCCCTTTGCATAAACTTGCTGTCCATACATAAAAGCATCCGAGCAGATAGCTCGACCATCTATTTCCTTGTAAATACTTCATTGTACTGATGTAAGATTGTACATACACTGGGGTCAGAATAAAACCTCTTGCGATACATTGCTATTCGGCTTTTGTTTTAAGTCTGCTATCTAGGCAAAGGCCGAGAAGATTGTATATATTGCTGCAACCAAATAAAGGCCTTTACATTCAACATTGCTTCTCCTTTGTTTTGGGCCACATTGTTGGTGGTACAAATAGAAGGTCACTATGATTTGGTCAACTTCGGTTTTCACAAGTGCCCCGACAACAAAATGTTGCATCACCATTTGGACTCTCTCTCTCTCTCTCTCTCTCTCTCTCTCTCTCTCTCTCTCTCTCTCTCTCTCTCTCTCTCTCTCTCTCTCTCTCTCGCTTGCTCGATCTCCCTCTCCCTCCCTCCCTCCCTCCCTCCCTCCCTCCCTCCCCCCCCCCCCCCCTCTCTCTCTCTCTCTCTCTCTCTCTCTCTCTCCCTCTATTTCTTTTTCTCACCCACTTAAGATGGACACACACATTGCGCTTAGCACACATAAGGTGACATGGAACCAAGCATTCATGGAGAGCAATCTGAGTAACTACGATGTACTTGAATGCGTATGAGTGTAAACAAATACCTATACGTAGAACTCCTTGCTTGAGGCTCTATGTTGCAGTGTCTCCAGATGAACCCTAGAAATAGCAATGCCTTGGCACATGCTTCTAACAAACATGGCAATGGTACTACTAGGACCTTAACAGAGCATGGAATTGCATTACTGCTTGAGGCATCCTCAACATCAAGGGCCTTGGTCCATGACTGCCTAACCCGTTTCTCAGTAATTCTCAGCACGTCATTCACTATCTTGGTCCATGATGGTGGCTTGTTGGTAGTATAGATAATGAAATGCGATGCCCACAATGCAAAAGGGAATCACACGTTGCTATTAAACGATTGGGCTTGTCCTACAGTCATTGTGCCTCTACAAGCATTGCAAGAGAAGCGAGAGTACATCAACTAGATGAAGGAAGATGAGCGCCACCTTGCCCACCTTCTACATGCTTTCCCTGACTCAACTGCAAATGATCTTGTGTTGCTTTATCACAACTAGTGCGACGGTGTTCAGCATTCCATCAAGAACATCCGGATTAAGATCTATAGAATGAGAACTTGATTGTTTGGAGGCACAGCCAATGTCTCATCTATGACGACAGCAACACCCCCATACGATGTAGCACACATCCTACCTGCTACAGCACTGCAAAACGTAGTAGTGGACGACGCACACCCCCTAACCAAAGCAAGAAAACACAAAAGAAGAAGCAAGTCCCCTCAAAGTATTTACACAAGTAAATTTGCAAAAAACCCTTGATTCCAATGTGCTTGTTGTGGAACCTTGACATTCGATTCAAAGTTGAAGAAGGCACCGCCTGCTTGCATGGACAAACTGGCGGAGCTGGATGCTCATCTCACGGACGCCACTTTCATCAGTCAATGCATTTGCATTGCTTCCCACAAACATTGAGAAACTCCTCCAATCTAAGATTGGATATCACAACTTCACATGCTTGCGAACATATGCAGAGTACAAACTGCGACGACTGAAGAAAAGCTTGTTCGCAATGCTAAGGAGAATCGGTGCTCCTAGTTTCTTTGTTACTTTTTCAACTGTGCTAGAGAGTGGATGTGGGAGCCGTTGCGCTTCATTACATGCAGGTGGGCCAACGGGTCACCAACATCTAAGCCAGGAACATGTCCGAGATTTGATCCGATTAGATCCTTTAACAATTGCATGATACTATGTTCATAGGTTATGAGCGCTTAAATCTTTGTTGAAGAAATATCACTCCAATCTGGGTCACCTCACTGACTACTTCTTTGTGATCGAGTTCCAAAATAGAGGCAGCCAGCATGACCACGGGCTCTGCTCTGATGCGAAGATGCACCAACTTTTGGTTCCAACAGAGACGATGATATTACACCTTACATTGACTGTTACATCACGACAGATCTCTCCCACTTTGAGCTTCCAAAAAAAGAAATACAAACCCATAAACATAGAAAGACATGAAAAAGCGAGGAAGATCTTGCAAGCTTGGTTTCCAGCGGCCGCCAATGATCACCATGCAAATTTTGCATCCATTACCAAATGATGCAGACACCAAGATCGCCAAGGAAAACCTCAAGACAATTTCAAAAATCCTAGAGGACCCGCTCACAATGACGTTCAATTTTGGTCCGTTCTTCGAACTTCTTCGAACGGATAGAGATATCACAACAAGCATACATGACCACATTATAGAGTAGCATCTCTCAGTCTACATTGTTCGTCAAAAGAAACCTAAGGATTTATATATTAACAACTTCAATCCAACCATATCAAAACTCTGGGGGGCAAACACAGACATTCTTCAAAAGGATACCTTTATTTATGTCCAAACTTGAGCATTGATTTGTATTTCTCAAACACAATTTCATTCCACCTATTCTTTAGAATGAAATTTTTTCGCCATAAATGGGCCAAACATAAGGTCTTTCCACATATTCTTGAGAATGAAAATTTTGGCCTTATGTTGGCAAGTCTATGGAACGAGGGTAAGGCCAAAGTCTGGTACGGTGCATTAGGTCTTGATTAATGCTTCTTTAGGCTTGAATATTTAATGTATTAACTTCACGAACTATTATTTATGCTTGAACATTTAATGTACTAAGTTCAACACTTAGGATTTTATGAAGTTATATCTAACATGTCCCACATTTAATGGAAATTAATATCCTACATAACACAACAAAGTATCATCATGTCCCTTCCCAAGATCATTGCTACTTGGAAACTCTCCTAGCATTTTCATTGCCTTGCATTTGAGTTAGCTATGATGAAGAATGTTGCCTGCCTTTGCACCCTCTTAGAGTTACTGTCAGCATGATCTAATTTCATGGACCCCAAAACTTGAGACTGGGAGATTCCCATATCACACCAGCGGTAACTATCTTGTCCACTCTCAACGCTAGTAAGATCCGATCCCCATAGACTGGTAAAAGAAGTCTTTTTGGAGGTTCAATTTTTTCCCTCCGTCTTCTGTAGGCCCCATGATGGAATAGGATATATTCACCACCCTACATTTAATGCAAAAATTGACAACTTTTTTTGGACCCGACTATGTAGTTTACATCCCAAAATTGGTGCTAAAATTGCAGACTAGGAGATTCCCATATCACACCAGTGGTAGCTATCTTGTCCACTCTCAACGCTAGTAAGAGCCAATCCCCATAGACTGGTAAAAGAAGTCTTTTTGGAGGTTTAATTTTTTGCCTCCGTCTTCTCCGGCCCCATCAAGGAATAGGATATATTCACCACCCTACATTTAATGCAAGAATTGACACAACTTTTTTTGGACATGACTATGTAGCTTACATCCCAAAATTGGTGCTAAAATTGTAGACTAGGCATCTGCATTTGCCAGGGGGTGTCCCTAGCGACCCCTTGGACTTGCTCTATTTGTCTAGTTGGGTCTCTCCAAGTAAATTGGAGTGGGGCCTATTTTCCCCATCTAGTAAAATTGTATGCATCAAATATGTATGTATATATGTATGTATGTATGTATGTATGTATGTATGCATGCATGCATGCATGTGCATCCATGTATGTATGTACATACATACACACATACACACACACACACACACGCACACACACACATATATATGTATGTATGTATGTATATATGTGTACTAAAACTACTAAAACTATATGCATCAAATAATGTTGTTGATCAATTTTTGGCATACCCCACCAAAATGAAGACCCCCATTGCAAAGAAAGGTGAGGAACACAAGCTTGTTCTTATGCTCATGAGACAACAAAATGCATAACATAGGCAACCAATGGGGTCTTACTTTTGATGTTTGTATGTATGTATGTATGTATGTATGTATATATGTATATGTATATGTTAATGCATATATGTATATATTGATGTATATATTGATGCATACAATTTTGATATATGGAGAAAATGGACATGAAAATCATATAATTTGGCTCTTGTCGTTCAATTTGATATATGACATGACCCCATTTGGATTTGTAAGTCCAAAGATACGGGGTCCTACTTTTAGGGCCTAAATGCCTGAAATAGGCAGCACGTTAACGCACTGCCTATTTCATGCATTTAGGCCTCAAAAGTAGGACACATTGGCAACACAATGGGGTCCTACTTTTGAGGCCTAAATGCATGAAATAGGTAGCACATTAATGCACTGCCTATTTCACGCATTTAGGCCCTAAAAGTAGCACTGCCTATTTCACGCATTTAGGCCCTAAAAGTAGTACCCCGTATCTTTGGACTTGCATATCCAAATGGGGTCATGTCATATATCAAATTGAATGGAAAGATCCAATTTAGATGGTTTTTGTGTCCATTTTCTCCATCAACTAAAACTATATTCATCAAATAAAATGTTGTTGATCAATTTTTGGCATACCCCCCCAAAATCAAGACCCCCATTGCAAAGAAATGTAAAGAACACAAGTGCATGTTCTTATGCCCATGAGACAACAAAATGCATGACATGGGCAACCAATGGGGTCTTACTTTTTATGTTTGTATGTATGTATGTATGTATGTATGCATGTACATACATACATACATACATACATACATATATACATATATATATATATATATATATATATATATATATATATATATATATATATATATATATATATATGTATATGTATATGTATATGTATATATGTATATATGTATATGTATATGTATATGTTGATGCATACAATTTTGATATATGGTCATCTAATTTGGCTCTTGCCATTGGATTTGATATATGACATGACCCCATTTGGATTTGTAAGTCCAAAGATACGGGGTGCTACTTTTAGGGCCTGAATGCCTGAAATAGGCAGCGTGTTAAAAAATAGGCAGCGCGTTAACACATTGCCTATTTCATGCATTCAGGCCCTAAAAGTAGCACCCCATATCTTTGGACTTGCATATCCAAATGGGGCCATGTCATATATCAAATCAAGTGGCAAGATCCAATTTAGATGGCTTTCATGTCCATTTTCTCCATCAACTAAAACTATATTAATCAAATAATGTTGTTTTATCAATTTTTGGTATACCCCCCCCAAAATCAAGACCCCCATTGCAAAGAAAGTTAAGGAACACAAGTGCTTGTTCTTATACTCATGAGACAACAAAATGCATAAAATAGGCAACCAATGGGGTCCTAATTTTGCTGTATGTATATACATACATATATATCTATATGTGTATATATATATATATATATGTATATGTATATGTATACACACACACACACACACACACACACATGTATGTATATACATACATACATATGTATATATTGATGCATATATTGATGTATATATTCATGCATATAGTTTTGATTGATGAAAAAAATAGGCATGAAAACCATTGAAATTGGCTCTTGCCATTCGATTTGATATAGGACATGATCCCATTGGGATTTGTAAGTCTAAAGATACGAGGTCCTATTTTTAGGGCCTGAATTCTTGAAATAGGCAGCGTGTCAACGCGCTCCCTATTTCATGCATTTAGGCCTCAAAAGTAGGACCTCATGTGGTCCTACATGGGGTCCTACTTTTGAGGCCTAGATGTATGAAATAGACAACGTGTTGATGCGCTACCTATTTCAGGCATTCAAGCCCTAAAAGTAGGACCCTGTATCTTTGGACTTACAAATCCAAATGGGGTGATGTCATACATCAAATCGAATGGCAAGAGCCAATTTAGATGGTTTTCATGCCTATTTTATCTATTTAATAAAACTATATGCATCAAATAATGTTGTTTATCAATTTTTGGCATAACCCCCCAAAATCAAGACCCCCATTGGAAAGAAAGGTAAGGAACACAAGTGCTTGTTCTTATGCTCGTGAGACATTAAGAAAGAGGCCTGGTATCCCAAAAATGGCAGTGCGTCAATGCACTGTCATTTTTGGGCTACTAGGTCTCTTTTTTGTTGCCTCACGAGTATACATATGGAGGTTATTATACAATATAACTAAGCAGTAGTATTGAAGTAGTTCTACAATTTGGATGCATTAAGAGCATTCATATAGCAAGAAAGAGGCCTGGTATCCCAAAAATGGCAGTGCGTCAATGCACTGTCATTTTTGGGCTGCTAGGTCTCTTTTTTGTTGTCTCACGAGTATACATATGGAGGTTATTATACAATATAACTAAGTAGTAGTATTGAAGTAGTTCTACAATTTGGATGCATTAAGAGCATTCATATAGCAAGGAAGAATATAATAATTGAATACTTTTTTTTTTCAATACATATTGCTAGGGAGGCTACCAAAAAGCGGCTCTACCCCTCACGTGTCTCTAGATATGGAATATGAGATTGCTTGATGCTTGGATTGCTGGCAATGTTGCATGGGTGAAGCCACTATATGCCTCAAGTGTTGGAAATTGATGTATGGCTCAAGTGCTATAATGTGCAAATCATGGCCAAAATCAAGACCCCTTAGAGATTCCATGAGGGCTATCATATCCACATTTTTTTCCTTTTACTACTACACACATGTCACTTCCAGTTGAGGGCAAAACCATTCGTCATCACAGGCAGCAGGTTCATGGGACCCCATCCCATGATCCAAGGCATTATTCAAAGACAAAGTATTTCTGACCATTCCCAAATCAAGTTTGCCAATTCCTAATCTGATTGATTTCATTTATTGGACTTGCAATGCTTGCAAAGCCCTTGCTTAAGCTTGAATGAGCCTCTTGATTTTGGGGGTATAATGGTTGAAAATGGCTTAACGTGCTACCATTTTTGACCATTACACCCCCCAAAATCAAGAGGCTCATTCAAGCTTAAGCAAGAGCTTTGCAGGTCTTGTTTTTGGGTGGCAGAAGCACAAAAATGACAATGCATTAACGTGTTTCCATTCTTATGCTTCCCCTCTCCAAAAACAAGACCCCCAAGCTATTCATTGGAGACACCAAAATGAGGGGAGGGATGACGTGAGGAGTAGAGGAGCTGGCCAATGAGGAGTAGAGGAGCTAGCCAATGAGGGGAAGGACAACGTGAGGAGTAGAGGAGCTATCCAATGAGGGGAGGGACGGAATTGCCAGCAACAAGCATGATGCAAGGAGGTAAGAAGGCAAAGAAGCAAGGAGGTGAGGAGGTGAGGAAGCAAGGAGGCGAGGAGGCAAGAGGTAGTCTGGAAGGGCAACAAGAGGGTGGAGGTGGGCAGAAGGACTAAGCAGGAAAGGGAGGGATGGAGATTGTTTGTAGGAAATGCTTGGATTAATGCTACAAATGCCATTTTTTTGTGTGTGTTTTGCAGCATGAAAATTTTATGGCATTTTTCTCATTAAAAATAGAACATTGTTGTGATTAATTGCGCTACAAACAACTCAAGCCGTAAAGCACCATGGATTAGTACAACAATATACATCACGAATGGATGCATACACTCATATACATCACCGATGGATGCATACACTCATACTCACATCAATTTCGAATATTGTATTAGATGGACCCTTAGCATACATGTGTGCATAGAAGACCATTTCCTACATTGATCCCTGATTTCATAGTTAAAATATTCCCTTTCTCACATTCTAACATGTGAAGATTTAATGTACATGCATTATGGGCACATTATATTGCATTTTATGACTAACTTTTTTTACGAATGCATGGTACTTGTATATGGTCAAAGAAGGTATATTATCATTTTTGAATGACAACGTTACTCTATGCTCCATTTTATCCTATATTAGAAACTATGATCTCACTAGATATTACATAAATATATTGCTCCATTATATCCTATACTAAAAACTATTCTAACCCAAATACATAATGCCAATTGAGGTTAGTACTTATGACAAGTGATGAAAACATTCTAATGGTATGAATGAGATCTTGTAAATTTTGGATATATAATATGGGTACTAAGTTGATTGAGCTATGACCCTTTTCTAAGGGAATATTTTCAACTTAATTATTGAATACATACTTACAATGGTGACCTGATTCCCATCTATATGTATAATCAAGTTTTACTTTGTGTTTAAAAAAAGCTTTTGCATAAGGTTAAAATTTGAATATTATTTATATTTGTTTAAGACTACCCATTGAGCTGGCTCCTATCCTTATATTGAACATGATAATGTTCATAAAGATTTTATAAATACAAATAGATAGCATTGGCTCCCTTTTTAATGGTTGGGAATGAACCCTAAAAGTACCCCAAAACGACTATGTATTCCCTTATTTGTAGCATGGAAGTGATCATGGTAGAGTGGCATAATCCCTATTTTGCTTTTTTCATAGGTTCTTTTGCTACTCATGGTTGGCGGATACACCACGGCAAAGATCCGAATAGATATTTGGTTTTTTGCTTCAACTTGCTTGACTAGACTTTCCTTGATGATTGTTCAATTGTGCCTGATGAGTGGTCACTAGCTTAATTGATGCATTAAGTGCAATGTTTTCCTTAAAGTTTTTCATACTACAAGATACGAGTGTGCTTATAGCGGTGGAAATAGAAGCTTGTTAATGCCTGGTGCATATTTTCCGTTAGATGTAGTAGGATACTAGTTACAGAATGTCTTTGCCAATTATTTCACTTGAATCATGCTCCTCTTATGCTTGAGTTTGTGGTCACGTATTGAGTTTAACATAATAGTCTATAGGATATTGGATGAGCAATCAACATAGTGGTTTAGATGCATTCGTTTCTAGTTTCGATAGAACTATTGTTCAAACATTGGTCATAATAGAAGTATGGAGGGATAAAATCCTTTTTTGGCTCCCTAAGTTTTTCAAAGCATGGTATTGTCCAGATTACATAGGTATTTTCACTAAGCAAAATTAATCCTTATGATGAAAATGTGTTTTTTTTCTTTTGACATAGTTGGTTTTGCTTCCATGTTTTTGGATCAAATGTATGGGCGATCTTCTACAAGCATAAAGGACATGATATGTATATGTAGCACATGATCATGTTTATATATTTTCAGTTATATATTCTACCTTGTGATATGTCATTATCTTGATGTGTGGATGTTTAATTTGAGTAGTGTTTGCTTTTTTTATCGCAAATTTTATGTATTGTTGTGTCTCTACCTCTCCACAATGACTCAAATGTGATAGTATGAGGATGAAAGAGAAGTTAATTGTGAGTTTTAGGCATGCCATCATTGTTGGAATATGTTTGATTTGCTTATGATCACATCAATTGTTCCAATGATATTGAGAGGAATAAGATGATGGATGAGGTTCTCGCTTGCTTGAAACCTATTTAATCTTGCTCGCTTATTTTTCTCTGCTCGTTTTTCTCTGCTCACTTTTTGGTAATGGAGAGCTTAGGTAGGTGGTCGTTGGCCTTAGAGATGCTTTGCAGGAGGCTTATGAAGGTCGTTTGACAGAGCAATGATCATCGCACGCTTTTGAGTAGTTGGGATCTAGGAGCTTCGTGTTGATTTCAAGGTCACGCGGGCTGTCTGCGGTGGCTAGAGTCAAGTCTGAGAGCTTGGCGGCTATGGTGCTAGCTCGGGAGTTGCATTGGCGACGTAGTTGCTTGGCTTGGTAGCCACTTGCTTCTTAGGTTATTGCTGTAGGATCCCCACCATAGGTTGGCTTGGCAGACGCTTGCTACAGCAGAGCTTTGGGCTCGTTTAGCAGGCGAGGCTTGGAGCGAATGCATGGCAGAAGCTTGAGGCATTGTGTGTGTGCAGGAGGCACTTGGAGGCAGTTGCTATGGAGCTTCACTTGAACACTTGAGCTTCACTGCTGCTGTCGATGGAGGCTGTGGAGAGCCAAGTAGCCGAATCGTTAAAGGAGAGGCTTTGCTCATGATGTCTGAGTCGATGTCTTGTAGAAGGCTTTGTTGGTGTAGATGGTGGCTTGTTGAAGGATCTTCATTGGGAAGCCCTTGGAGGTGGCATAGGCACTAGTCGAGCTATCCTGCATGCAAGAGGCTTTGAGCCTTGTAGTTGTAGAAGTTGTAGAAGATTGTGGAAGGAGATGCTGCAAGATTTGTTGGCTACAGCTTGGCTTGAAGCTTGAAGAAGCATCTTAAGTCTTAGAGGACCTCTAGGCTCTGAGTAGAATTCTCATAGATATCCTTACAGGACACCTCTCCCTCTCAAAGTAGGATAGGCTCCTCTCTTCTCACAAAAAACTCTCTCAAAAAAAGGAATGAGATAAATCTTTTCTCAAGAAATTCTCTCAAGATTCTAAGTCTCTCTCAATGGATGGAAATTCCTCACATGAACAGAATTTTTCAAGAATGAACATCAACGGAATGAAAGAATGGAAGCACTCAATCTCTCGATCTCTCTCACGAATCGCAATGCCTCAGCAAAAGGCAAGGGAGCTCTGATACCATGACAAAAATATGAAGAGGGGAGAGGAGAAGAGTGGAGATGAGGAGAGAGGGCACAGCTAGAGAGCACACCACAAATGACTAGCTATACACTAGATTTAGTTGAAAAAATAGAATATATACAAACCCATTTAGGGTTAGGGTTAGGGGATCTAACCCTTTCCTTTATAGCACTCTATAAGATTAGTACTATGCACATATGATCACATGATGGTGCTATGCACACGTGATCACATGATGTTGAGCATGAGCTCTCAACACCTCTCCCCTTCTCCTTCTCCCTCCCTTCTCCCCTCTCTTCTCCCCTCTCCCCCTTCTCTCTTTCTCTCGTAGAAACACATTGCAACAATCCAGAGGCCGCTTGAGTGACACTTGCAAACGGCTCGCGTGCCTTGCAATGCTCTCACAAGGAGTAGCTTGGAGTGGAGGCTCCATTGGCATCTCTTCAACATCCCCACAACACGTGAGTCACCATCGAGACCCACATAGGAATTTCCCCCAAAAGAATCCCTATTGGATTTGTGTAGATGGTCTTATAGACTACCACCTTCTTGGGCTATAAAAATAGCACCCTCCTAGCTCCTATCAATTAGTAAGATATCTTCACCTAGTATTTGTCTAGATCACCATATAAGCTCCATTACGGGAGTGCATGGGTGCACAATGCCGTCATTTGTACTACTTGAGTATAGAAAGAAATTTTGTTCTTCTTCGATTCGTTGTTGTGAACACTATTCTTTACTCAGATTTCGTCCATTGCATCATGTAATTTTACAAAAGGACCCCAAAAGCTATCTGGCTGCCCTATACTAAAATTGACCTACTATAGGGCTCCCAAATTTCCTTTTGGACATAATGAAAAAGCTTGCCAATTTTGTGTGCAAATAAGGAAAAATCTCAGCAGTTTTATGCTTCCTAAAAATCAAAACTCGCCTCGCTAAAAAAATCTCACCTCAAAATTATCATAAAAAAACTAGTGCCTCCAATAGATATGGTATTTTGAAAGGCCTTAATTTAACCACTTTACTTTCTCCACAAAGTATCATTCACATCAAATATCATTTGAATGTCTGGGTGAGAAGTGCAGCGAAAATGAACAAAAATGGGGAGAGAGAGAGAGAGAGAGAGAGAGAGAGAGAGAGAGAGAGAGAGAGAGAGAGAGAGAGAGAGAGAGAGAGAGAGAGAACTCACTCCACCACACTGAGAGGCAGAGAAAGAAAAAAGAGAAGTGCAAGTGATCTCTGGCAAAGGCCCTCTACAAGGCTGCTCAACAACCTCAACCAAGAGATGCACAATGGGGCTGGATGAACTACTCCAGTAGATGGAAGAACTGCTCCACCAAGCTGGCTTGAAGGATTGCCTAGTCAGCTGGTAGGCTTTGGTTGATCCCAATAGACTAGGGGCTGACCAAAAAGCTACCTATAGGGACTAACTGAGGATCCTTGGGGGGAAAATCCTTGGCCTATAAGTAGGGGCCCACATGGCCCTATATGAGAGTTGCACCCCTGCTCACCTCCCCCTAGAGTGAGGTACCAATACTAGCAATTGGATTGTTGTACTAGATGATGTATTGTACCAATACCAGACCAGAGGAGTGTATCTAACACTTGTGGCCTAGGAGCAATCGTACTAGGTTTCTTGAGATCATGCTAAGGCAGTTCATGCAAAGAGGGAACCTCTTCAACGATACTTATGGTAGTCTTTGGTGATGGAGTATCACATGATGGATTCCTCTAGTTATTCTTGTGACATACCCAGCGCTTTGACGTATGTGTTCCATCTAGGAGCTAAGAGGGGGTGTTGGAGGTCAACATCCCCTGATGTCACCTTAGTGAGAGGGTCGGTGCTTGTGGGTGTGCCTGCATTTGTGAGGTTAGGCTAGTCTAGAGAGAGGTCCTTGTTGTTGGTGTGCCTTCCCCCCATGAGGGTAAAGTAGGAGAGAGAGGTCCTTCTGAGCCCACTTGTGCTACCAGGCACCAGCCCCATTGTGAGAGGAGCACATAGAAGGTACTCGAACAATAATCCAACAGATACTACCACTAGTGCAAGGTCTACTTCGCTACATGGGCACCTATATATCAAAGCTAGATAGCCCCCTTTAAAGCCCCCTCCCAAGTACAAACTAGTACACTGCCACCAGATCGATGAACTTGAGTTCCCCAAGGACAATGGGCATATAACAGCTCACCAAGATCAACCAATTGTGTTTGTATTCCTACATTGGCAATCTACTGACCCATCCAGATCTTCAATAGCTCATCAGACAATATCTATATCAAAACATTAGGAGAACCCCTTTGGATCTATAGGTCATAACCTATATACCGGTAACATCCTACCACCTGAGTCAATGGGAACAACTCCTCATGGGTTGAGGTCTTGTCTGAAAGCCTACTTCAATCAATGAATCCCTTCCCCCTACACTTGATTGGGAGGCTAGGCTGCCACAAAAAGAAAGCAATCCTCTATTTGGATCCAAAAATCCTGGTGGCAATGCATCCTACCTCGTGCCACTAGAAGGTAGAGTATATGTCATAGCAGCGTCGTTACTATTCCTTTGAGGACAATACCACCAGTAACAAACTTTTTGTCCACACTGGTTACATGTATAGGTTACCTTGAGGGCTATTTGTTCCTCTACTATCAACTGTTTTCTGCCTTTCTACTCAACTGCCAAAGCCTCAGGTTGACTCTCATAGGTACGATCTACAAATCACTCCTCCTAGTTAAGCAACATTAGTTCATCCCAAGTCAATGTGTTCATCCTACCAATTGTTATCACGGACAACTAAAAAGCCCCGTACTAAGAGGATAACTAGGACAAGATAGTTATGTCCTTGTCCTGAGACAATATCTATTTCCTTGCTTGGACGATCTCCTATTAAATTTCTTATAACTTTTTGATGTGCTCCTATTGATGAAGACTTCTTGGAATCCAAAAAACGCATCTGGACTTCTAGGGAAACCCTCTTCATGGGAGAGGATTGATTATATCAAGATGCCAAGTGCACTAATATTGTCTTGGCCAACATCATGTGCTTTACGTGATTAATCACTTGAGGAGTATGGTTAAGGAAAAAAAATGACCTTGCAAAGACCTGGTCCTAGAGCTGAGACACGGACTCGGCCTCCTTCTGCTCCAAGACTCCTAGATTGGATGCAAGGGGATTGGGTCTAGCAACTCCTATCAATATGAAATCTTCTAGATCATATGCCTGCAACAGAAACTCCATCATCATCTAATAGACTTTGTAATTGGGCCCTTCCAATTGACGGTCAATTGAGAACATGGGCAGAACTAGGGTTTTTGTCTTGTTTTCAGCCATCTCAAGCAAAGTCGCCATGTTAGAGTGAAGAGAGAGCTGAATTGAAAGAGAAGGTGGATGGGATGAAAGGGGACATAACGTTGAAGAAAGGAGAGGGATGGAGAAGAGGATGAAGGGGCTAATAGCCGAATGTACTTTTCACTCCTCACTGTCCATCCCATAGGAACACCTCCTCTCTAATTTGAAAATAGCCTTCAAAGTCACCCATTGCTAGTAGGCACCCAAACAATCCACTCCTCCCACTCAAAGAAACCTCCAAGCAACACCCTAACCTCCTCTCTATATGCTAGCTCAACACTTTCTCCACTCCTTGGTTCTCTAGCTAACCATGGCTTTAATACCATGTGAGAAATGTAGCAGAGATGAACAAAAGTGGGGAGAGAGAGAGAGAGAGAGAGAGAGAGAGAGAGAGAGAGAGAGAGAGAGAGAGAGAGAGAGAGAGAGAGAGAGAGAGAGAGCACCTCACACACACCACACTGAGAGGAAGGAAAGAAATCCCCTCTACACTTGGGGGAGAGCCTCTACATAACAGGCTGCTCAAGAGCTCCATAAGATTGCTCAAAAACCTCAACTAAGAGATGCACAATGGGGTTGGATGATCTGCTCCAACAAATGGAAGAACGCTCCACCAAGATGGCTAGAAGGACTGCTCCAGTGAATGAGAAATGAGGTATAAGAGGGAAAACTATAAATAGCTCCCATCCCCTCCCTAGTTAGTTGGCAGGCTAGGTCCCCCAAATACAGACTAGGGGCCAAACAAACAGTTGCTTATAGGCTCCTAAGTCAAAACCCAAAGGTAAACCACACATATAAAATAAGAGACTAATTGTCCATCCATATAAGAGAAGAATTTACCATCATAATAAGAGAATAATTGTCCATCATAATCAGAGAAGAATTGCATTCCAAGTGTCGAATCCTTTTGTAAGCAAAAGATCCAAGGTTGGGGTTAACTTACCAGAGACTATGCGGCCCCAATAGTAAAAAATGGAAGGGTCACTTGTATTCAAGGGAGACATGAGCCAAAAAATGTAATTGAGTCCACATGAAGCCCCAGGAGATAACTCCGTAGCGAACACCTCCACAAGTAGGAATGAAGGGGTGACAAGCTTAAGAGAGGGTATAGGGAGCACACATATGCATTGTATGTATATAATTCAGGAGACATATGTATGCATTGCGGTTGGGGTTGTACTGACACTTGCCACTCTTCCAACATCTTTTTTATTTTGTCGAAAATCAATTTCATGATATAGTCGTTTATGACCACCTCCTCTATGCCTACTAGTAATAGTCCCTCCTCTAGTACATCCACTCCTTGGTCCACTACAATGACTCAGTCCTTTTTGGGACTTACATCTTGCCACTTCTTCAAAACTTGAAATGGATCGATTACTCATTATCTTACGATGCATCAACCCAAACGCTCTCCTGCTCCTTCTAGCCGAGAGTCGGTGCCTACAAATATAGGTGGAGGAAACCATGTTGCGGAAGTCAGTGAGTGAAACTTTCAAGAAGCCCGATGAGGTACAAAATGCCACCAGCAAGTAAGTCTTGAAGTTCTCATCAACAGGAGTAGTGCTCCATGCACGAGTAGTGGAGGCACTCAATGCTTATGACAGTAGCCGTGATAGCTTCAAGCACATCAAAGTCACTGGGAGAAGATTAAGCTAGATAGATTCCCTTCCAAGAACTGGGAAGTGACCCACGAAGCCAATTCTTATCAAAAGTGCTGAAATGAAGTGCTAACATAGCTAGTTGCTTCTCAAAAGGTGAAAGGTGAGGTATACTAAGCTAAGTAAGTAACCATAGTCCACAGTTTATAGGAAGAAAGCTCATTGCTTGTGTAGTCCACCACCTTGATCATGAAATCACCCCAAGGCATCTTCCATCATTCTCGGTGCTTGATTGGGTATGTATGCTTTCATGGAACATCATATACACTTGTTTTTGTGTATGAACCTCATTTTCATAATAAAACACACACACACACGTGTGTGTGTGGCCCACCCCCAACCCAAAGGGTAAGATCACATGGTGGTGGGGAGTAAGCCCACCATGTGGAACTTAGTCTCCACCTACTGATAATAAGTGAAATTGGAATAAAAGTGGATCTCTATGATAAGTGTCAAAATGAAAAACTGATGCCAATAGTTAATGGATAAACAACTTCTGCAAAATAGATATAAAAGTTAGTTTAAAAAAAGTCGGATCACAAATGAGTAGGGGACTATTCATGCTAAAGAATTATCCAATTGATGTGAATTAACTGTATGACATTAGCCCACCAACCAAAGGCTAGTTTTGGGAAATCAAAGTGTGTGTTTAGATTAAAAAGTTCCATCAATAATTGAGCCATACAATTAATTCCATGAATTGGATAAAAAGTAAAAAAAGGGAAACATATAAGGAAAAAATGTTTGAGACATCTAAGTTAAAAATGCAACTAGAGTTTGCAAAAATTTCAACCAAATTTAAGAATTTTTAATGATATTCAGTTTGACAAACACAATATTGAAAAAAAATGTCGAATCCTCAGGCAATCCAAGTTCTGAGGTCAGGGTCGACTTACTTGCCACCATCCAAACAAACTAGGTGTTAGAACATCATAGCTACAGTTGGGTAGAACATCCAAACAAACTAGGTGTTAGAAAATCATAGTTACATTTGGGTAGATAGGTAATGCCTATTTTCCCCGGCTTGTTATCGCTTTACCTAGGAATATAGAAAACCATATGGATTCTTAGATAATTTGAAAAAGTTTGAAGTCATAAGTGAAGTTTAAGTCACAAGTGGAGTTTAAGTCACAAGTGGAGTAAGGAGCAAATGAGTGCATGGGTTAAGAAGGGATTAGAGAAGGTATGGGAGGATTAGTGGGCTTGGTGTGTGGGGTGGTTAAAAAGAGAGTGTAAAGGAAAGATTTCACGAGGGGTACATAAAAGAATAATTCATAGTTGGGGAAGTATACATGTGTGTGTGTGCGCGCGCACACGCACATGCACATGTAAAGAAATAAGTGTCTGCGTGTGTGATATACATATACTAATCAAAAAGAATTTTTGTGTGTGTGTGTGTGTGTGTGTGTGTGTTGGCAAGAAAAAAAAGGATACCACATTGGGGGCACACTGGCAAAATTTTATTCCACTTATCTTTACAGGGGAGTTTGTAGGTGAGCAACCTCCAAAGCATAAAGTTTAGTCTTGTAGAGAAAGTTGCTGACCAAACCCTGCATAATCAGATATCCCAAACTTGAACTAATGATTCAAATGGTGCAAACTCTCATGAAGCCAATTGTACTAGACGTGGAATTTCAACCGATGAAGAAGGAAGGAAATCTTGAAGATATCCTTTCCTTTTCGGTTGACCCTATGAAAGTGCAAATCGTACTAGCCTAATCTACCACTCAATGAGCATAAATATCACGAAGGATCAAACCAAGTATGGAAAACCATGAGGAGAGAGAGCTCTTTTCCTTTTTGGTTGACCCTGTGAAAGTGCGGGTTGTACTAGCCTAATCTACCACTCAATGAGCATAAAGATCATGGAGGATCAAAGCAAGTACAAAAAACCATGAGGAGAGAAATAGAAAGTATGAAACACTCAATCTATTCTAATGTGTACTACTGCAATACAAGAGATAGGCTTCCTATATAGAGAGCCTTTAGAATAGTCAAACCTTGTGGGATCCTCTGATCCACATCTCATCCAAGCCACGTGTCAATTTGTTGACCACTGAGTAGACTGAGTATGGTGACCCTTACCTATGCTAACCCTACACATCATGTGTTAGGTAAGGAAACCTTGGAATGAACCTTTCAAAAAACAAAGAAGATTTGACAATGAACAGGGACGAATGCGGTGTAGTCTCCACACACTAGCACGGGCGAAGGCAATACAGAGGCATGAAGAGGCACGGGTTTGTTCGTTTTAAGGTAGTGTTGCCCTTTGGAGCTGTTGATCAGATTATCTTGTTGTTCCAGTTCATGAATGCCATTTGCTTGGTCTATGCTCATGCGTGCTGCATGAGTCGTGTTGAAGGTTGGTTGCTACTATTGGTCAACGAAGTAGGCTAGGCTAGTGCTGAAGGTGTTTCTGTGGTAGCTCGTCGGTGGCAAATCAACAATCGGTGGCAATCCTGCGGGTCATGTTGCTTGCATGCGTGCAATCTGTCAAAGTGGCATTGCATGCTTGGTCTGCTGCTGCTGCTTATTCGGCATTGCGGGTCGCTAGTCCTTGCTACTTACGCATTGCCAATTGCCTTTGAAGGTGCTGTAACTCCCGTGGAGCCTTATCGCATGAGGCGCTACTATTTGGCATTGCTGCTATTGTACTCTAATGTTGGTTGGCATTGCTTAGCTTGTTGCTGACTTGCATAAGTTCGACAGCCGCGCTCATTCAGAGCCGTATTCGCGCTAGGTCCATGTTTTTTTTTTCTTGCTTGCAACCATGAGTTCATCAATGGCCCGCTTGCTTGCATTAATCTAGTCGTCAATTCGTTGTAGGCTCTTGAAGCAAATTCTCATAGGCCTAAAAGGCAGCAGCGTTGAATATCCAAATCATCTTTAATCCAGTTCTTCCAACAAGGTCTTAAGAATCATCACACATCTCTCAAACTAAAAAATATTCTAGGCTTATTTCAACCTACGCTCTGATACCATGTGAAAGTGTGGATCGTACTAACCTAATCTACCACTCAATGAGCATAAAGATCATATAGGATCAAACCAAGTACAAAAAACCATGAGGAGAGAGACAGAAAGTATGAAACACTCAAACTATTCCAATGTGTACTACTACAATACAAGAGATAGGCTTCTTATATAGAGAGAGCCTTTAGAATAGTCAAACCTTGTGAGATCCTCAGATCCACCTCTCATCCAGTGGTAGTCCTTGCTCCACATCTTCACATCATGTAGTCCACATCCCTGGGTGGCTACTTCAATTCTTTCTACACCATACTGTAGCCTCTAATTTGTACATGACACCATATTTCAACAGACCACATTGGAAAGGTACTATAGTTAGCCATCTCGGGTGAATTCTTGCAAAAGTTGCATTAATAAATTGATGTTCACGCAGAGAGCGCTGAAATTAGTTTGTGAGCTCGTCAATTGAGTAGAATTTAAGTTGATGATGGTCCCAAAATTTAAATGAAGAACAAGCCCCCCTAGAGTTGAGACCTCTTGCCATTGGCCAACTGCAGCTAATCCACATAGGGGCTACACTGCTGACAAGAACCACTTGCAAATCCAAATGTTCATTGCCAGAGAACCATCCTCGCCTAGCCATGTTTCTCCATGCCAATATTCCAAATAGTGATCAACTTATTTGATAATTCAATTCTTAAGCTTCAAAGGGAAATTGAAGAGCACAATCTCTTCCACTTTGCAATACCTTGTCCAATTCCTAGAATACCTTGTTAGTCGATCGTGATTATTGCTCAGGGATGAGATGAATGGAGCTTCAGTCGCTGTTTACAACAACAGATTTATCCTGCAATGAGTCCCACCATCTGTTTGGGCGTAGTGACATATGCCATGTAAAAGAGTGCGATTGGGTGTGCCATAGCAAGCTTTTGGAGAGTTGTTCGACTTTAGAAAGACCCCTTTAGAACAAGGGAAAAAGATGAATAGCATTCATCAGGCTTGCCCTCTAAATGTCAGAAACATTTAAAGGTAGCCCCTAACATTAGAAACAGTTAAAGGAAGCCCCTATTCCAATTTTCCATGGTGGATGGACGAAATAAAATCCCACAAAATAATTTTAGCTTCAAAATGAATTGTCACTAAGACCTTCCCTAAAGTGTAGGCCAACAATTTTAGCTTTCAAAATGAACCGTCACTACGATTTTCCCTAAAGGGCAGGCCAATAATTTTAGCTTTCAAAATGAACCGTCACTAAGACCTTCCCTAAAGTGCAGGCCAATAATTTTAGCTTTCAAAATGAACTGTCACTAAGACCTTCCCTAAAGGGTAGAAGAAAAAGGAAGGGATTTAAATATATTCCAAAACCAAATGAAGACTCCCAAGTGGTTATTTTTGGTTGCTTGCTAAGCGTTTTTGGCTAGCCCTTTAGGGAAGGTCTTAGTGACAGTTCATTTTGAGAGCTAAAATTATTTTGTGGGTTTTTTTTTTTGCCCATCCACCGTGGAAAACTAAAATAGGGGCTTTCACCAATGTTTTTGACGGGGCCTTTATTGATGCTAGTGCTTCTTTACTTCGTTTGAACCTTCGTTGGCTATTAATGCACCTTGCTCCCTTTCCTTGTTTTGTCTAGTGAATGATCAAACATGTAAAAGCCTCTAGTTGCGCTCTTTTAGCTTGCTGTCTTTGGTTGATTTTACTATGCCTTCCATTGTTTGTGATTTTACATTTTAGGGAGGCCTTACGTATGAGGACGAAAGTCATTCATCTTTTTTCTTGTCTAAGGGCCTGTTACCACAAAGGCCAAATGTGATGGCAGTTTAGGTGCTAGTGGTAGGTGCGGTGGCTTGATCGACACTGGGTATTCAGACCTCACAGTCGATTCAGAAATGCGTGCACCCGGGAGCCTAGAGAGAACATGCCAATTGGTTGCCCTACAAGCATGCACCGATTCCAACGCTAGAAGCACTTGGTGGCGAAACGAGCTGCCTAGTGGCCTCAAGGATCCTTATTGCCAATGGAGCCCATTCCCCCACGGGCGTCTGCCATGAATGTGGCATGCGTGAATGTGAGGAATGCTCGCAGACCGGGTGTGTGTCGGTGCAAGCATGCCTCTAAAGTGGAAGAGGGGTGTGAGCTACAAAGGAGGCTTTATTTTACACACCCATTTTTGAAGTCGTGGCAGTGAGTCGTAGGGCACGGGGCTAATCAAGATGGTATTGGTGCACGAGGCCAGGCATCGACTCTACTGCTGTTTGCCACAATGGAGAGGCCAATATCGGCCTTCCCGATCACCGATTGACCACCCACCCGCGTTCAAGCCCTCGTGCTTGCAGGGTAGGGGGGAGCTGTCCCTCTAGAGAGGCTTTTAAGCCCTAAAGTTAAAGTAACTATTTTTGTCAAACCCTAAATCGTACCAGTTTTAATCTGGCATCCTTCCCATCTCTCTCTCCGTCCTTTTTGTAGAATTGCTTCGATCGCTGTTTTTGGCTCCATCATAGCTCCATTGCTGTGTCCAGGGTTGCGACGCAGCATCTCTGCTCAATGGCGTTTTGGTAGCGCTCTTCAGTAAAGTATTAATGATCAAGAGGTATTTGATTTCTCTGCAAACTTTGCAGCTTCGACCTCGATTTTCCTCCTTTAATAATTGCGACTCCGAATCCTACTCTCAGCGCTGGAAGGTGCTTGTCTTTCTCTTGATCAGACCCATTAACCATTACAGTATGGCCTTGGTAAGGTAGCCCTCTAGACAATTGTTGTTGGGACTGCCCTTGTCATATTTTGAAGTGCAGGGCACTTAGGGATGTTTGTTCATACGGAACCGATCAGGGTTGATTTGATCATTGTGTATTGCGAGCGTGTTCAGAAAGGAGGCCGTTAATCCCTTCTCACAAAATGCAGCTTCCGCCAAATGAGACTTCCTTCGTCTTTGTTCAAGTGTCAGCAAGGGAATGCCTTTACTTCTTTCATCCGAGAACTTCCTGCAGGTGCCAGCCTTACAGCTTTAGTAGAGGGGAGGGCAATCCACGCTGCCTTTGTAAATTTCAATTTGAAGTCGGAAGAAGCTGTGGCCAACGCCCTTACGCCCTTATCAATGTGAATGGCACATGTGGGGAATTCAGAGGATGCATGTTGAACATTCTGACGTGTTCCAGTCTCTTGAAGCAACGTCAGGCAAGCTGGGCAACCAACCTGAGTGTTTGCTTGAATGATCGAGCAATCTTCTTATACCCATGCTGGACCACTAGCATTGACAGAGGTTTCGGTCTTGATCACTCATACCACATTGCTATAAGCACGAAAGACATCTTTCTACAGCATCTAGGTTAAGCCTAGCTTCTATTTTATTGACGTGGATTGCCTTCCCCTCTTCTAGGGCTGCCAGGCTGAGACATGCAGCTAGTACACAATGTCTCAGCTAGTATGCAAAACGAGCGGCCTGGTTTATTTTCACTCCTTGTTATTTCAGAGCGTCAGACTGGGGCACATTGAGCACGAGCTGGACAGCGCTCTTTGGCTAAGTCAGCAGCAGATGATTTGCTTCTAGTTTTCTTGGTTATAATTGTTAGGGGTGGAATGGGTGCCAAGGATTGAAGGGTACTTGAGATCTTTTACACCCACGCAGTGTGCATCCAAAGTAAGACATTACAGGAGAGTGGGACTAACTATTTATGGTTAGGCTGTCATCTTTAGGAAGGTATTATTTTCTTCTTTTTTAGTATGTGTTCATTTTGTGTTTTCTGGTGATGGAGACCACTGTTAGTTTTTCTTGAATGTGCAGGCATACATGATCTTACAACCGAGCAGAACCTAAGTGCCTGGAAAACATTCTATCTATCATTCACCTTTTGTTATTCCTTGCTTTTTCCACTTTGTGGAGGCCTTTACAGCGAGCAAGCTTCGTATGGATCCTTATTTGAGAGTTTTGAGTGTTCTATCAGGTTAAGACTATTGTGGATGAAAATGTTTGCCTCTGTCATTTCGTGGCGCTGCAGTACTCTGTAATTTCTTTACAGTCCTCCCACGCACGAGTATTTTCACACCTGATTGGCTGCACAAATTCATTTTCAGCCAGATTATGTGTAATGACTCTTTGGGATGACCACAGGAGTCACTCCTGTTATTGATGTATTTGGTCATATATTAATAGAGCTATGTTATATGCTTTTGCTAGACCAGGTGTTGAGCTGCACACCTAGGTTGACAGCTAGATAAGGATCTCGCTAACTGATTACGGAACTTTATACAGTCTAAATGTGGGTGAAAGGGGAATTAATATTGGCGCTCGCATCTTTTATTTGGAAGAACTTTGAATGGACAGTCTGTCATGTTCACAAATCCAATTCAAATTTTTCGCAAGGCATTTGATTTCTAAGTGTTGTGCATTGAAGATGATCAGGAGGGGCCTATTGTGAGCAGCTCGATCATCTACAGGGTTTGCTAGAGTAGTATGTACATGGGCTGTATCATCGTCAATCCAAATTTTTTGCAAGTTGCATTGAAGATGATCAGCAGGGGCCTATTTTGAGCAGCGCGATCATCTACGGGGTTTGCTAGAGGAGTAGTACATACATGGGCTGTATCAATCTCTGGAGTAGAGAATTTGCAGTCTAGTAATCTTGAAGTGACAGTCTAGCCTGAAGAGATGGGGCAGAAGCATCATAGGCTTACAGCCCAACTCCAGGGCACTTGGAAAATGATGTTATATCTGAATGTTGCAACATAGCTACTCTGATTTTTTGCCCTAGTGAAATGAATAGGCAACCCTTTATATTATTCTATTCATGCTGAAATCAATGTTACTGCACTTTTGGCCAGGATATAGGTTGTCAATCTCTCAAATAAGAAAATAAGATTTTTAATGTCAAAAGTAGGCATTACGTTTTAAACTTCCTGCCTCACCAAATACCCCAAAACTTAGGCTCGTTTGGGAGAGACTAAAATGAAATCGTTTAGACTCCACAAGCAGTCGTAGCTTGAATGAAGAGATTTGGACTACTTTTTGATTAGCCTTCTCCTTTAGTGCTAGCCTTCGTCATGGCTGAGTTTGCCCTTCACCTCCGAAGATCTGACAGAAACTCAGTACGAAGACTTTGTATAAATGGATGCTTAAGTATGTGTGGGTGTGTGGATTTGTATGTGTGAGAGCGTACTTTTATATACTATGGTCTATATCCATTGTTGGGCACTGATGATGTCAGTGGGGATGTCATAGTAGCTAGTCCTTGCTATGCGTGATGGAGTTTATGGTTTTCAATCTTATGAGTGACTCTCGTGAGATTGAAATTGCACTATGTTGTGTTTTTAGAGGATGAGTTTGGGAATGTTCTTGGATTCATCTAGGTATATGTAGTCCTTAATTGCACTACTCGTGGTGTTATTGCTTATTTTTCCTTAACTTTTGTGTGAACCTTGTCCTTTGCATGATGGTTTTGGACCTTTTTTTAAATTTCCAGAGTGATACAAATGGCCAAAATTTTGCACATAGGTCTCAAGGCCGCACCTTAGGATGAAAGTGGACAATTAATTGTACATAGGGACCAAGGAGGGACCAAGGAGGGACCAAGGTTGCTAAAAATATTGCAAACATGCCTCTTTTCTCATATTCTCTCAACACCTACCAAATGGTGAAATTTGCTTGGATTGTTGCATAAACATGTTTCTCTTTTTGCATATTCTCTCTAAAATTTTCTTAAACTATTGTAATAAAACTTATATAGTAGACTAGGTTGAAGGTTGCCAAATTTTTGTAATTTTTACAAATTTTGTAATAAAACAAATACGTTTTTGTTTTTATCATACTCTCTCAACAAGTGCCAAATGGTGAATTCCATTGTTGGGATGCTAAGGGATATCTAATATATGAGTCTTTGTGCAATCATCTTTCTCCCCTGTGCAATCATTTGTACAAAATATGTTAGTCTCTGTGCGATCATCAGCATGCTCTAAAAGAGCTAAAAAGTGCCCAAAAACTAATCAAACAGTGCTAAAAGTGCATTCGATCCGCCACCATGGTTGGGGTGTTGCTTGGATTGCTAGGTTGGCATATTTTTCCATCCCTCTTGGTGGTCAATGAGTTCTATTCCCATGAACGTCGATGAGATCTACTCCCATGGTTATCTAATATGCCAATTTGTAGGTTGTGGGTCCTCAAGGCAGCAGTTAGCTTTAGAGTTTTTGTTTTATGCAATAGGGCGCACAAATTCTTGCAACAATATTTAGAGGAAGCTATGGTATATCATAAGATAAAATAGTCAATTTTGTTTTGTGCAATAGGGCGCACAAATTCTTGCAACGATATTTAGAGGAAGCTATGGTACATCATAAGATAAAATAGTCGATTTACTTCTTTGCACCAAAATAGCTATTGTAGCACCTCTATATATTGGATAAGACACTATGGGGAATCATAGAGAGTTGCATAACGGACAATCAAGAGGAAACTCATGTGTAAATGAAAATGCATAGAGAGATGAACTTGGAAATAGAGAACATAACAAGAAATCCCATATCTATTGCATAAACATCCATGATAGAATGAATGAATGCCCAAAGACTCAAGGTTGCATGAATACAAGAGTCATGCTGATAACCATCATACCACTTAAAGCGGTTGTGACTACTCACCCTCTTAAAATCCTTGCTCAAATTCTCGAGACCATTAATGCCTTAACACATGGTACGCATGTTGGACTATGCGATCCACAATGTGACAAGAAGTTAGATGCATACAAGTGCATTACAATCATTTTAGGCCAAGGTAAAACAGAGAACCTGTGTAAAAAGAAAATCCTATTAAGTATTCATCAAACTGAACTTGTCTTCCATATAATATTGAACAACAGATGTCTTTTGCTTGATCTCTTTGGGATGCTCATTGTTCGAACCAATGAGTCTTAGAAACCTTGTGTCACATGGCTTAAACTGGCACCTCCAAAAATGCTACTATTTGCACCATCTACTCAGCACAACAGATGTTATTGATGGCATTCTTCAGTCTCTCACTCATGGCTTCTAATTATTTGCTCCTGGTGCCACAGCATCTCAACATCCATTAGCCACTGCATCGTTTGCCTGATGAATTTTGTTTAAGGCTTGTACTGGTGCATGTGTTGGGGGGTGTTTCGACTAGGGAGTATTTTACTCTATTGAGAATCACAATGTCATATGAGCTGTGAGGTTGAATATTGCCATGAGAGTTATTCTTAGTTGTGGAACAACTCCTGTTATCTTTAACGATATTTCCCACCTGATCCTCGAGCACGGGTAAGGGGCATAGTGGTAAGGGGTTTCGTATTGGATAGCAATCTCTCATTATTGTCTTGTGGATGACTACTATGAGGTTGTAAAATGCACTTTCTTATATCATAAATTTTGGCATGTTCTTGGATCCATCTAGGTGTAGCAAGCACTTTCTTTCTTAGATGTACAACAAGTAGGCTTTTTTTGAGCTCTTAACGCCCTTGGTTTGTGTTAATTGTCATGGAGCTCTACCACTTCCTACTCCAAGGCTGGTCATTGCTATTTGGTCTTTTTGATAACTTCTCAGACTTGTCACACTAGCTTTTTGTTACATAGTAAGAAGACACGGTGGCAAAAGAGGTTCAAGCAAAAAGAAAATAAATCCAAACCTATTCTAATACTCAAACATGCTTCTAGAAGACTTCTTGTCCCTTGCCCAAATGTTGTTTGCTCGCTATGCATACTTTAACAGTTATGTGGCACTTGCCATTCGTGGTTAGTCCTCTTTCTCAACTTGCATCTTCTTCATTGCATTTCTCTATTTTTGAGCGAGCCCCATTAGCACCACTGATGTGGTTTCGTGATGATGTTTTTTCATGTTTTTAACTTTTTAAAGCGAAGGTAGGGTGATATATTTATATATCTGTTACCTCCTCCATGGCACTCACACTTGAAGTAGAAATATAGTTTGTAAGAAATCAAATCCTTCTAAGGCTCCTTGATTATGGCATTTAACCTCTTCATAGGAAGATCCAAAATTTTCACTTTTTATTTTGTTTCAATTTAGGTCAAGTTGGGCCAGCTTATTTTTTGTTCTCGTTTTCAACTTTGGTTTTCTTGAATTCTAGCTTTTTTTTTCTTGTTCTCAATGCCTTTGGATTACTTCTCTCTTCAAATAATAATATATTGCTATTCTATTGCGAAATATGTTGCTATTAATTTTTGCTCAACCATGCCATCGGGCTAGACAACAACTAATGTCTGCTCAACCATGCTAGTTCAGGACAATCACATAATTAGTGATTGAGCTGAACCAACCTACGATTGCATGATGTTCCAACCACCAGGCTAGTTTAGGACAATTATATTTAGTCCAAGCCTGGTTTAAGAAACAAAACAAGTAAACTATCCCAAAGCTCAATCACAAATAACCACCAAGCTGGTTTAGGCACCACTAACTTGTGTTGTATCTAGCATGTGTATAATGTGCTCCTCAAACACCTTGCATCCTGTCTGCTTTTTACAAATGTCCTTTCTATTTGGAGAAACTCTCATATTTTTGTGCCAAAACGTCATCACTGTAGCTATGACTTCTGCACTTAGGCTGTCTCTCCTTTTCTTGTGTTCCTATTGAAGCCCACGGACTTCTCGGATCGGGATGATCGTGCATTGCTTCTACTTTACGTTCAATTGCTGGAGCCACATTGGTCCTTCTGATTGGCACATAGTTAAGTCATTGAGAGGGGGTGTTAGAAAAGGTCATAACCCATCTAGGAGCCCCTATATGACATCTTCGACATTGTGCGCCCAAGCCATTTCTCCTTTGTTTCAGGGGACATGGCATAGCTAATGTCAACCTCTTTGCAGCTAGTTGATCTAAGTTGTGCACCCCTTTCACTTTTTGTAGCTTATTTCTCAGGTTAGAGAGAATCGTCTCTTGGACGTGCATCTCCCGAGGTGTTGGTAGGGTTGTTACTCTACAAACTTTAGGGTGCAGGCTAAAGCTTATGAAGACTCGAGACGGCTAATCACCTGAATGGCCTGATGTTGCTACCTCAAATGCTCCCACCAATCGTGACACCACAGCTCGTGTTCTTCACTCCGATGGCAATGATCGAATGAGTTCATCACAGAGCAACCACTCCTTGCTGCTGCTCTGCAAGGAGTCTTCTTTCTCCTCATTGTTTCTCCCTTCGTGGATGTTGCAAAAGTGTCTTCCGTTGTTGTTTCAATACCATGCCAGCACTTTCCTCGACTCGCACTCTATTCCTTGTGCCTTAACCTGGCTTTTCAGCTTTCTTATCTCGCAGCCTCTGTCTGCTTCTCTTGCAAGCCATGGCGAGTTGCATGCTGCCATTGATGCCAAGGCCATGGTCAAGTCCAAAGTAGACCTAGAGAACCTAGCTGGTAGGGCAAGCAAAGAATAAAAGGCAACTTACCTGAAAGAAGACAATGGCAAACCAAAATATGTGCAAGGTCACGTCGAGGTGCATGCGGGATGTAGGGCATTTGCAGGGCCGGGGCAGGTTGCAGGTACTTAGTCTTCTAAGATTTGATGGGCAGGAGGTGTGAAAATTCAAAATTTGCGGGAGTAGAAAAATTTTTAGCCACCGATTTTGCCCCCTCCGATGATACACGTCAACAGAATTGGATATCCCAAACAAGTGCAATGTCGCCTAAAATGCTTCAAAACACAAATAGACCAAAGGATACACTATCGGGTTTGCTCAAGGACTCATGACCATTCCGACTATGTCCCCTTCGACTCCCAATACTCACAAGAAATGTGACCATATTGAATCTTTGTTCCTAAACAAATTGGACTTGGGGCCATTCCCAGTACTCACAAAATTTATGTGTCCCAATATGTAAAAGTCAAAATACAATTTGTATTTGTTGGGTTGAAACATGAGACACAACAAACATGTCCTAATGATGTGCCTTCCTCCTCCTCTCCTTCCATGTTCTTGCCTTCTAGCCTCTCCTCTCCCACGTCCCTAAGCTCTCCTTGCCTTCCCTACACCCCTCCTTGTGGCTTTTCCTCTTCCACTCAACTACTATCTTCTCATCCTCTCCTATTTAGTTTCTCCACACCACCTCTCAATTTGCATTGCCTCAACAACTACTCTTCTCTTTGTTTATCAACCACCAAGTCCTTCATTACTTGCTAGGCCTCATTTGTTATCATGCATGTTCCCATGTGGACCACTCATAAATTCAAGCACACCAAGTAAGCAGGTAGATTATTTTAAGCACGAGTAAAGATAGCATGCGTATAATTTTCAACATAGACTTTCACAAATTTTGAATTAAAAAACTTAAGCATTATGTCGTCTGCCCCCTTCTCTCTCATGGGGATGGATTATGTGGGTGGTTGTGCTAGATTACTTGCAATTTAGTTTTGTATGGACAACACCTCACAATCTTTGTTTCAGACTGATGCAAGCCATTCAAAACAATCACATGGAAATCAAGCTATTTATTCATATGATTAAAGACCCAAAAGATTTGCATATATAGAATGAAGGATGAATTGACCAATCTCTCATTGAATCATCTCAATTTGTTTATTGATCTAACAACACTTCCCTTGATCAGTCATTCCCTCAAACCCTATTCTTACTAGTTAACACCTTTCTTTTATACTACACCAATTGTTGCTGGACATGTCATTTGGCCCTACCAATCTTATCGGGGATTGTTATCATAGATCCAGTCCTATGAAATACTATAGGACATATGGCGCCTACAAGCTTGATTGCTCTTATGGATCTAACCAATAGCACTATGGAGATGGGCTTGTGCCTCACCCAACCTTATTGGTTC
Source organism: Dipteris shenzhenensis (assembly GCF_047967505.1). Classification (NCBI taxonomy): domain Eukaryota; kingdom Viridiplantae; phylum Streptophyta; class Polypodiopsida; order Gleicheniales; family Dipteridaceae; genus Dipteris; species Dipteris shenzhenensis. The sequence continues at coordinate 28,980,118 of NC_141619.1, read as the reverse complement.
GACGGTCTCTATAGTTATGACAAATGGCCCCTACAGTTATGACAGATGGCCCCTATAGCTATGCCATACCCTACTTCTTTGGACCTTGTTGGTCCTACAAAGCCTACCTATTCGTTTGGGTTCTACACTATAGGATCATGCCATGAACCCCAAGCACGCCCATTCTAGTTTGGTCCAATCCAATCGTACCTAGTCTTGACTATGAATCACAGAGCCTATGCTACCTTAGTTATATTTTTTGAATGTTGGCATGTTAATTGAATCTATCTGGTCTAATGTTTTGTGGCCCATCCTCTCCCCATCCTACACTACCAATTCTATCATGTCATCTAGACTTCCAACTACTCAATTGGTTTGTTCCAAGCTAGGTCCTACACATCCAATCCTTTTCAATCCATTCCAGTACTACCCTATCAAATGTTGGAGTTGCCAAATTCAACCACAACTACTTCAAATTAATAATGTATGCCATATGAGCATAGGATGAGCATTGTATGTTTGTCACTCTAGATTTTTGCTTCAAATGTTTTGCCCTCAAACTAAAATCATCTCGAATTCACACCCAATCAATCCTTTATGACGAAATCAATACATTGAGAATAGTTTAAAACATAACCGGACAAATCCTTATGCATTCCTTATAAACAGCGAGTCATGAAAAATGACAATGAGTGATGAGTTGTTGTTTGCAACAGGCTATTATGATTTTTCATTAGTCTTAAATATTGATCAATTTTACAATCTTTTGGAGACATTAAGGAGAACTATTTTCATAACTTTTACAAAATAAGCATAGTTTCAAACTTCTTTTGAGAAATGTACATATTGCTACTTGAAAGATGAAAAAGTTTCTACTTTTCACATCAAATGATAAATTGAAAAAAACAAGTTTAATGATATGATCTAATATTCTTTGAAACTACTAATAATTCATGCATGTCTACGTAAAGTATAACACATTACTTACTTACAATTACAAAAATGTGCTTTTTCTTCTACGAAAATTTCATCCCAATCATTGAAGTTCATCCTTATCATTGAATTAGAGAATATATGTGGTGTTAAGATAAGTAGGTATATGTTGTCCATAGATAAAGAAGAGGCTTGTTGAAGAAAATATTTTGATAGATGTAGAAAGAAACAAATATCTAAATGGTCAAATTTTAGATGATTGTGAGTAGTACAATTTAGTGGATTACTTTATTTTGATCTAAATATGAATCATGAAGATGAAAAATGTTGTCCTTTTTAAAAATGATGTAAATCTAGATTATGGAATCCACTTTGTTGTGATAAAGTTGAACGGATAAAAATTTCTATCAAGGAAACAAGATTTTCATCCGAAAAAAGGAAAATTTCTAACATGAGTGAATGCAAATGTCATTCTAGTATAAGGAAAAACATTTCATCACGTAAAACTTTCATCGACAAAAAATTTCTGTCGACAGAAATTTTTTCCGTCAACATAGATTTTTTGCCGTCGACATAGATTTTTTTCCCCATCGACAGAGATTTTTTTCCGTCGATGAATTTTGGAATTCCAGAATCTAGTGGCATTCTAGAATTCCAAATTTCATTGATGGAAATTATTTTTTTTCCCCGTCGATAAAATTTGGGGAAACAAAAATCTATCGATGAAATTTGGGATTCCAGAATCCCACTCGATTCTGGAATCCCAAAATTCATCAACGGAAAAAAATTTCGTTGATGGGAAAAAAAATTTCGACGGAAATTTTTCGTCGATGAAAGTTTTACGTGACGAAGTTTTTTGAACGATATTTTTGTTCATTCATAAATCGAAATTCATCTTTTTTCATATGAAATTTTTATTCTATTGACAAAACTTTACTTTTTTTCAGCTAAAAAAATCATTATGTTCACGCTTGTCAACATAGTGGATTCCAGAATCCAAAACTTTATGAATTTTTCAAAAAGACAATTGCTAGCATACTCATGCTTCCAAATCTAGCCTTTTTAAACTAAAATCTATATTTTTGTAAAGGCTAGCTCCCTCTGAATCAAACCAATAGATAGAAACACAGTAAATGATACATTGTACTAATCAAGACCGTTCGCAATTTTACCATTTGAGTCGTTGGGCTTTTGTCTAAATCTAGAGACATACTTGCTTTGAATAAACCTCTTCTATGGTCGTGGACTCCATATATACCTACCCATCTTAATGTCAAAATATATTAAAATTCAAACATTTGATCAAGTGTGTATAAAAAAGAAAAGTTGTTTTGTTAGACAATGCAGTAAAAGTGTTTCATCAAATTGTATTAGATCTTAAAGTCACATCATTTTACGAATTATCAATTTGTGGATAGCATGCTATGTACAACAAGTATTCTAGAAATGTGTACTTATCCATGAGGGCAATGTTGTTACTTATGTGGAAGTCAATTCATAAAAAACTCTTTCAACCAATGGACTTCATGGAACATATCACCTAGAGGTGCTTAAACAATGCGATAAAAGAAAAAAAAAAGGAATTCATCGATGTCTGGACATGCTTGATTTATAGGATTTAGAAATCCTTGTATATGGATTCGAGTTAAAAACATTAGGGAAATTTTGGACTCAAAAAGGGCCTCTTGGATTAGTCCCTTAAGATTTGTGGATTAGTAAATGGGAAGGCTTGGGCATTAAAAGAATAGAGGATTCCATATTGGCCTCTCATTGGTGGAGAGACTCCCCACTAGGCTCCCACTTGCCTCCTCTTTCCCCTACCACCTCTTGGGGCATTTACTCCCCCCCTTGACTTTTTGATGGTCCCCCTACTCTCCTCCCTCACTCCGTGGGCCCCCAAAATCATGAGTTTTTTTCCCTCCAAAAAATTAAAATTTTCCAAAAGTGTCCCCAACCCCCCAAACACCTCCCAAGAGCCCCCAAACTATCCCCATTAACTCCCGACCTTCCTCCTAGACTCTTTCTCCTCTTAGCCTCCTCTCAGCCTCCTCCTCCTCCTCTCAACCTCCTCTCAGCCTCCTCCTCCTCCTCTCAACCTCCCCTCAACCTCCTCCTCTCAATCTCTTCCTCCTCTGAGCCTCCTCTCAGCTTCCTCCTCTCAACCTCCACTCATCCTCCCCCTCTCAATATCCTTAGCCTCTCCTCTCAACATCCTCACAACCTCTTCTTACTCTTAGCCTCTTCCTCTCAATCTCTTCCTCTTTTCTTTCTCCCATTCTTTCCATATTTATGAAGCGCTCCTCTTCCCCTAGACCAGATGTAAGACACATTTTGAAGGAGTACTTCATTTTAGGATTGCTCAAAAGGGGCTTGTATGAGAGCGAGGGTAAGAGGACTATGTTGTGGAGAGAGAGAGAGAGAGAGAGAGAGAGAGAGAGAGAGAGAGAGAGAGAGAGAGTGTGTGTGTGTGTGTGTGTGTGTGAGAGAGAGAGAGAGAGAGAGAGAGAGAGAGAGAGATAGATAGATAGTTTTTTTAACGTCGTAGGAACAATCCCAAGGAGCCAGTTCTGACTCATCCGACGTCGACCCCTGAGGATCGAACACACAACACCCAACGACAAAAACCAGAGCCTTAACCACCAAGACCCACGCGGGTTTTACAAAACTTGGTGGGGAAGGATGGCCTTTACACCACGATAGATAGTTTTTTTAACGTCGTAGGAACAATCCCAAGGAGCCACTCATCCGACGTCGACCCCTGAGGATCGAACACACAACACCCAATGACAGAAACCAGAGCCTTAACCACCAAGACCCACGTGGGTTTTACAAAACTTGGTGGGGAAGGATGGCCTATACACCAGGATAGATAGTTTTTTTAACGTCGTAGGAACAATCCCAAGGAGCCAGTTCTGACTCATCCGTGACGTCGACCCCTGAGGATCGAACACACAACACCCAATGACAGAAACCAAAGCCTTAACCACCAAGACCCACGTGGGTTTTACAAAACTTGGTGGGGAAGGATGGCCTATACACCAGGATAGATAGTTTTTTTAACGTCGTACGAACAATCCCAAGGAGCCAGTTCTGACTCATCCGACGTCGACCCCTGAGGATCGAACACACAACACCCAACGACAGAAACCAGAGCCTTAACCACCAAGACCCACGCGGGTTTTGCAAAACTTGGTGGGGAAGGATGGCCTATACACCAGGAGAGATAGTTTTTTTAACGTCGTAGGAACAATCCCAAGGAGCCAGTTCTGACTCATCCGACGTCGACCCCTGAGGATCGAACACACAATACCCAATGACAGAAACCAGAGCCTTAACCACCAAGACCCACGCGGGTTTTACAAAACTTGGTGGGGAAGGATGGCCTATACACCAGGATAGATAGTTTTTTTAACGTCGTAGGAACAATCCCAAGGAGCCAGTTCTGACTCATCCGACGTCGACCCCTGAGGATCGAACACACCCAACGACAGAAACCAGAGCCTTAACCACCAAGACCCACGTGGGTTTTACAAAACTTGGTGGGGAAGGATGGCCTATACACCAGGATAGATAGTTTTTTTAACGTCGTAGGAACAATCCCAAGGAGCCAGTTCTGACTCATCCGACGTCGACCCCTGAGGATCGAACACACAACACCCAACGACAGAAACCAGAGCCTTAACCACCAAGACCCACGCAGGTTTTACAAAACTTGGTGGGGAAGGATGGCCTATACACTAGGATAGATAGTTTTTTTAACGTCGTAGGAACAATCCCAAGGAGCCAGTTCTGACTCATCCGACGTCGACCCCTGAGGATCGAACACACAACACCCAACGACAGAAACCAGAGCCTTAACCACCAAGACCCACGCGGGTTTTACAAAACTTGGTGGGGAAGGATGGCCTATACACCAGGATAGATAGTTATTTTAACGTCGTAGGAACAATCCCAAGGAGCCAGTTCTGACTCATCCGAAGTCGACCCCTGAGGATCGAACACACAACACCCAATGACAGAAACCAGAGCCTTAACCACCAAGACCCACGCGGGTTTTACAAAACTTGGTGGGGAAGGATGGCCTATACACCAGGATAGATAGTTTTTTAAACATCGTAGGAACAATCCCAAGGAGCCAGTTCTGACTCATTCGACGCCGACCCCTGAGGATCGAACACACAACACCCAACGACAGAAACCAGAGCCTTAACCACCAAGACCCACGCGGGTTTTACAAAACTTGGTGGGGAAGGATGGCCTATACACCAGGATAGATAGTTATTTTAACGTCGTAGGAACAATCCCAAGGAGCCAGTTCTGACTCATCCGATGTCGACCCCTGAGGATCGAACATACAACACCCAACGACAGAAACCAGAGCCTTAACCACCAAGACCCACGCGGGTTTTACAAAACTTGGTGGGGAAGGATGGCCTATACACCAGGATAGATAGTTTTTTTAACGTCGTAGGAACAATCCCAAGGAGCCAGTTCTGACTCATCCGACGTCGACCCCTAAGGATCGAACACACAACACCCAACGACAGAAACCAGAGCCTTAACCACCAAGACCCACGCGGGTTTTACAAAACTTGGTGGGGAAGGATGGCCTATACACCAGGATAGATAGTTTTTTTAACGTCGTAGGAACAATCCCAAGGAGCCAGTTTTGACTCATCCGACGTCGACCCCTGAGGATCGAACACACAACACCCAACGACAGAAACCAGAGCCTTAACCACCAAGACCCACGCGGGTTTTACAAAACTTGGTGGGGAAGGATGGCCTATACACCAGGATAGATAGTTTTTTTAAGATCGTAGGAACAATCCCAAGGAGCCAGTTCTGACTCATCCGACGTCGACCCCTGAGGATCGAACACACAACACCCAACGACAGAAACCAGAGCCTTAACCACCAAGACCCACACGGGTTTTATAAAACTTGGTGGGGAAGGATGGCCTATACACCAGGATAGATAGTTTTTTTAACGTCGTAGGAACAATCCCAAGGAGCCAGTTCTGACTCATCCAACGTCGACCCCTGAGGATCGAACACACAACACCCAACGACAGAAACCAGAGCCTTAACCACCAAGACCCACGCGGGTTTTACAAAACTTGGTGGGGAAGGATGGCCTATACACCAGGATAGATAGTTTTTTTAATGTCGTAGGAACAATCCCAAGGAGCCAGTTCTGACTCATCCGACGTCGACCCCTGAGGATCGAACACACAACACCCAACGACAGAAACCAGAGCCTTAACCACCAAGACCCACGCGGGTTTTACATAACTTGGTGGGGAAGGATGGCCTATACACCAGGATAGATAGTTATTTTAACGTCGTAGGAACAATCCCAAGGAACCAGTTCTGACTCATCCGACGTCGACCCCTAAGGATCGAACACACAACACCCAACAACAGAAACCAGAGCCTTAACCACCAAGACCCACGCGGGTTTTACATAACTTGGTGGGGAAGGATGGCCTATACACCAGGATAGATAGTTATTTTAACGTCGTAGGAACAATCCCAAGGAACTAGTTCTGACTCATCCGACGTCGACCCCTAAGGATCGAACACACAACACCCAACGACAGAAACCAGAGCCTTAACCACCAAGACCCACGCGGGTTTTACAAAACTTGGTGGGGAAGGATGGCCTATACACTAGGATAGATAGTTTTTTTAACGTCGTAGGAACAATCCCAAGGAGCCAGTTCTGACTCATCCGACGTCGACCCCTGAGGATCGAACACACAACACCCAACGACAGAAACCAGAGCCTTAACCACCAAGACCCACGCGGGTTTTACAAAACTTGGTGGGGAAGGATGGCCTATACACCAGGATAGATAGTTTTTTTAACGTCGTAGGAACAATCCCAAGGAGCCAGTTCTGACTCATCCGATGTCGACCCCTGAGGATTGAACACACAACACCCAACGACAGAAACCAGAGCCTTAACCACCAAGACCCACGCGGGTTTTACAAAACTTGGTGGGGAAGGATGGCCTATACACCAGGATAGATAGTTTTTTTAACGTCGTAGGAACAATCCCAAGGAGCCAGTTCTGACTCATCCGACGTCGACCCCTGAGGATCGAACACACAACACCCAACGACAGAAACCAGAGCCTTAACCACCAAGACCCACGCGGGTTTTACAAAACTTGGTGGGGAAGGATGGCCTTTACACCAGGATAGATATGGATTGTGTGTGTGAGAGAGAGAGAGAGAGAGATATGGATTCCCATGCATTGTGTGTGTGTGTGTGTGTGTGTGTGTGTGTGAGAGAGAGAGAGAGAGAGAGAGAGAGAGAGAGAGAGAGAGAGAGAGAGAGAGAGAGAGGGGGGGGGGGGGGAGAGATGGATTCCCATGCTCTATGTGTGTGTGTGTGTGTGTGTGTGTGTGTGTGAGAGAGAGAGAGAGAGAGAGAGAGAAAGAAGCAAATGGATTCCTATGGATTATGATGTATTGGACAGAATAAAGATTTGATTTGATTCCTAGGCTTTGTTTGATTTGAAGCTATTTTGTAGATATTTTGATTTCTATTACTAAGTTAATGATTTTAAAGAAATACTAATGATTTACTTATTGCAATTGTCAGGATGCATCAAAATTGACCATTTAGGGACATGCCAAACATTGCTACTACAATATCTATGAGAAGTGAATTCACGACCACAATGGGGCATACCTTAAAATGATTATTATTTTCTCTTATAGATCAAAACGTTATAGATCAAGAAGTTCTTAGAAAGGCACATGGATGTAAATACTATCTTTCATTGAGTGGAAGCATTCATGTACATTGGATAAAAATGATTTGATTGAGTATACCAAGAAATGTTTTATACCACATTGGATATCTATATTTTGTTATGTAAATTATTAGATTAAATCTTTTAGAATGTATTACTTTAGGTTAATAATGACAAATTGTCTCTAAAAGTTAAAGAGTGACATTTGTTCTTATTGGTTTTAGTGTAAACACTAAAACAATAACTAGAGAAGGACATAATACATAAGAAATAAATATGATTGAATTTATGTAATAGATCAATCTTGTAGTATAATATGCATATGCATGCAAAAGTGAAAGGGATGCGCATGGGACATATACAAACCATGAATAGAGTTTGTAGATCAACCTTGTAGAGTATAATATGTGTACTTTTTGTGAGTACCCATTGTGAGGCCATAGGTCATTGCACTATATTTTTGCTTCCATGACTTGTTTTCACAATTTCATCAACATATTGAGAGTGAGCACTTTGGAAAGGCAAATATGTCTAAGAAGATGATTGATTTTGGGGAAAGTTTGTAAGAGAGAGTTGTAGATTTTACACCAAGATACAACTTTGATACTTTGTGACTTACATGGTTCAATCATTCAAATGGGCAAATAATGGCTCGAGGATGTAAAAAAGGCACTCTAAAGTGTTTTCTTGGCTAGGATTTACGTGCCCAATTCTAAATGCAAATTTGAAGCCTTAGATGGCGAGTTTGGGCAGATAAGAGTTGTAGGGAATCAAAAGACTGTTAAAAGTTATACTATGAATTATTTTCATATCTTGCACCATTTAGAAGATATGGGCCTCCAAACAGGGCTGTTTTTTCCCATGTAGGCATGGGGACCATTATTTATGGCATGGAGAGACATTCCCCCAAAAGAAATTTAAAAAACAATGGCCAGATGGCCCCAGGTGTGAGCAGGCGTGACTTTTGGGCCGTCTGCTCACACCTGGGGCCATCTGTCCATTTTTTTTAAAAATTCTTTTGGGGGAATGTCTCTCCATACCCCAAACACTATTGGGGACTAGTACTTGGGGCATGGAGAGACATTCCCCCAAAAAAAATTGGGAAAAAAAAGGCTAGATGGCCCTAGGTGTGAGCAGGCGCGACTTTTGGCTAGACGGGGACCCAGCTAGCCAAAAGTCGCGCTTGCTCACACCTAGAGCCATCTGGCCATTTTTTTTCAAACTTTTTTAAGGGGAATGTCTCTCCATGCCCGAAACACTATTGGGGACTAGTATTTGGGGCATGGAGAGACATTCCCCCAAAAAAAATTTGAAAGAAAATGTCCAGATGGCCCTAGGTGTGAGCAGGCGCGACTTTTGGCCATCTACCCTGGCCCTAGGTGTGAGCAGGCGCGACTTTTGGCCATCGGGTAGATGGCCAAAAGTCGCGCCTGCTCACACCTAGGGCCATCTGGACATTTTCTTTCAAATTTTTTTTGGGGGAATGTCTCTCCATGCCCCAAACACTATTGGGGACTGGTATTTGGGGCCCGTCTGGCCAAAAGTCGTGCCTGCTCACACCTTGGCCTTTTTTTTTTCAATTTCTTAAAAGGGGAATATCTCTACATTCCTAGTCCCCAATAGGGTTTGGGACATGGAGAGACATTCCCCCAAAAAAAAAATTGAAAGAAAATGGCCAGATGGCCCTAGGCATGAGCAGGCACGACTTTTGGTCAGACGTGGTCCTGGCCCTAGGTGTGAGCAGGCGTGACTTTTGGCCAGACGGGGACCTCATCTAGCCAAAAGTCGCACCTGCTCACACCTGGGCCATCTGGCCATTTTTTTCAAATTTTTTTTGGGGGAATGTCTCTCCATGCCCCAAATATTAGTCCCTTATAGTGTTTGGTGCATGGAGAGACATGGGCCCAAAAAACATTTTGAAAAAAAATGGCAAGATGGCCCTAGGTGTGAGCAGGCACAACTTTTGGCCAAACGGGGACCCAGGCGCGACTTTTGGCTAGATGGGCTAACACCTGGGGCCATCTGGCCATTTTTTTTCAAATTGTTTTTGGGGGAATGTCTCTCGATGCGGACCCCATTTGGCCAAAAGTCATGCCTGCTCACACCTAGGGCCATCTGGCCATTTTTTTTCAAAATGTTTTTGGGGGAATTTCTCTCCATGCCACTATTGGGGACTAGTATTTGGGGCATGGACAGACATTCCCCCAAAAAAAATTTGAAAAAAATTGGCCAGATGGCCCCAAGTGTGAGCAGGCGCAACTGCTCAACTCACACTTGGGGCAATCTAGCCATTTTTTTTCAAATTGTTTTCGGGGAATGTCTCTCCTTGCCCCAAATATTGGTTCCCAACAAATCAAGGATGCCTAATAGTTTTTTTTTGGGGGGGGGGGGGGGGGGTTCAAGATTGCCTAATATTTTTCCAAATCATCTTTTCTCTCTTTCACTTATTGAGAACCACTATTTGGGGCTCAATTTTGTTGAAGCTTAGTTCAAGTGGTTGCCTTTCTTTATTTACACAATACTTGTTCTTCTTGGCTCAATTGATTTTTTGTATAGATGTGTGGCTAATGGGGTGTACTCCTGTTCATTATAGAGAAACTTGCTAATCACCAAGAAGGGGCTGATTAGGGGCAAGAAGTAATGTCACAAGACCCAACAAAGTCCTCTTGGCCAAGCACACATTTGGGCCAAACTTACATTGTTTGATCCAATTGCACACCCACATGCACATTGAGGCTAAGAGGCCTTTTTGAAATTGAGTTTTGGGTAAACTTCAACAAGCAGCATCAATAAGATGACAATAATAAAACAACATAGATTATGATTTTGCTTTATTTCATGAGAATGATAACATTTATTTATTTTAGAATGAAATAATATCAATTACCATAGAAATGGATAGTACAACCATTGGGGAGCCAAAATATAGTGTCTACAAAAGGACACACTATAATATAATAGATGTCCTCTAAAGGAAAAGAACACATACAAGATAGAAAAATGTTGATGGGTATAGTGGTAAATGCTAAAGAATGACCACTTCCATCACGTTGAAGAAGATTCTTCCCTCTACCTTTGATTGCCTCAATGTTCTATCCATCCATGTTCAAGTTCCTTGAAATCCAATCGAGATTACTTCCACATATTTGAAAAGATTTGAATAATGTTTATCCAATAAGCTACATAGAGAAGGTAGTTCATAATCCCTAGACATAGCCCTCATGCACAATGTAGGTTGCACCCTTTGATTGATTGCTTTCTCCACCGCACCCTGCCATGAACACATTTTGTCGCATGCGCTTGTAACACTCAGGAAACACTTCTACTTCTTGTGGTAACACTGAAATGGATCAATAAGAGATGTGAGAAAATAGATTTGAGTTATTGAGTGAAAGTAATTAAAAAAATTAGATTACAAAATAGCTTTGTTGTTACACTATCAAACTACAACAAGCACCACATTGTAGGAGAATCTTGCAATGGAGCCATGAGAGGGTTGGAAAAGCGACGAAAAATAATTATGGTGAGAAGAAAAAGGATTTAGGGGTTAGAAAGTGATTAGGTGAGAAGAAGAAGGATTGACGCATTGGCAAGTGACTGTGGTGAGTAGAAGAAGGATTCAAGGGTTGGAAAGGGATTTGGGTGCATATGCATGGTTTGGGGGAAGGTTTGGAAGGGTTTCAGGTCATTTTTGGCACTTTTAAAAAATTTCAAATTTTGGGGGAAGTAGTACGTGTGAGATGCTTTTTAGGAGAGGGGACCACCTTGGGGTATAAAGAGGGTGGACTTCTTGCACATGGTGGGTATCCTCCAAGTGAGAGAGGGAGGTGCACTTTTTGGGACCACCAAAGCCTAGGGAGGTGCACTTTTTTGGACTCATATGGGGGTGATGGGACCCTTTATAGACCTTCTTAGTTCTTAATCCATTTTGCTAATTCACTCCTTATGAGGCCCTTTTTGAGTCCAAAATTCCCTAATGTATATGGGCACTTGCACAAAAAACAATTGGTATTTTAAAGCAAAAGCTCTAACGACTCTCTTAGTTGAATGAAGGAGTTTCTTCTTCTTTGTGATTTGTCATGTTTTTCAAATTTAAGAGAGAACCTTTTTTCAATTGATAATACTATACATTTTTGGGTTCTGGAGTAAAATGTAAGTAATATTTTATGCATTATTTTTTCATGAAAGTACTAGTTTTTGAAAATGTTTGACATGAAGTGTATATTTCGTCCCTCTAATTTTGACAAAATGCACATTTTTTGGGATTTTTTTCAAAAATGGAGTTGACTTGTCATTTGCATGATTTTGTTGTCGTTTTTTATTACTCGGTGTTTATACCATTTTTATAATTTACAATACTAATGCAAATGCAAATACAATTCTATGCTAGTTTAGGGTCATTGTTTGCTTGGGTGTAGCCATTTTTTGTGAGGTTCAGGGACTTTTCTGTATATAGGTATCTTGCATGACCCATAATTTATGCATTGCTCAATGGAATTCGGCAAACTTTGTCCTCAAGTTGTAGTACACATTCCAAACTTGAACATGAGAGCAACTCAAAAAATAATGGAATAAGGATTTGGAACGAGACCATTAAAGGATTACAAGTGCTATGTTGCATGTGAAACATGCATCCAGAAGACTATAGGATATAGCAATTTATTTAAAAACATCAAAATTTTATCCTATACATACATGCAACCAAGTAATCATTTAAAAGTACACTACGTGAGCTCCTCCTCAACCCAAGAACACACCTAAATGAGAACATTAGGCATGGTTTAACGGGCCTCCAATGTTGTGCTAAAGGTCATTGCATTTCATAATACACAACATCAAACCCAATAGCGTGCCCTTTGGCCTATTTGTGTTTTGAAGAATTTCAGGCCACATTACACTTGTTTGGGATATCCAATTCTGCTGACGTGTATCATCGAAGGGGGGAAAATCGGCAGCTAAAAATTTTGCTATTCCCACGAATTTTAAATTTTCAGACCTCTCACCCATCAAATCTTGGAAGACTAAGTACTTGCAACCAGCCCCCACCCTGCAAACGCACTGCAAACCTCAACGTGACCTTGCACAGACTTTGGTTTACCATTGTCTTCTTTCGGGTAATTTGTCTTCTATTCTTTGCTTGCCTCACCAGCTAGGTTCTCTGGGTCTATTTTGGACTTATTGTGGCCATGGCGTCAATGGCAACATGCAACTCGCCATGGCTTGCAAGATAAGCAGATAGAGGCTGCAAGACAAGAAATCTAAAAAGCCAGGTCAAGGCACAAGGAGCAAATTGTGGGTCGAGGAAAGTGTTGGCACGGTATTGAAATGGCAATGAAAGACACTTTTGTAACATCTACAAAGGGAGAAACGATGAGAAGAAAGAAGACTCCTTGTAGAGCAATAGCAAGAAGTGGTTGTAGATGCACACATTCGATCATTGCCATAGAAGCGAAGAACACGAGCTATGGTGTCATGATTGGTGGGAGCATTGTAGGCAGCAACATCAAGCCATTCAAGTGATTACCAATCTCAAGTCTTCACAAGCTTTAGCCTGCACCCTAAAGTTCGTAGTAACAACCCTACCAACACCTCGAGAGATGCATGCCCAAGAGACGATGCTCTCTAACCTAAGAAATGGCCTACAGAAAGTGAAATGGGTGTACAGATTAGATCAAATAGCTTCAAAGAGGGCGACATTAGCTATGTTGGTGTCCCCTGAAACAAAGGAGAAACGGCTTGGGCCTATAATGTCAAAGACGTTGTCAATCAAAAGGGCCAACGCGTGGCTCCAGCAGCTATTGAACGTAGAGAAGAAGCAATGCACGATCATCCTGATCTGAGAAGTCTGTGGGCTTCAAACCGAGGCTTCAACCGAATGCAAGAAAAGGAGAGACAGCCTAAGTCATTGCTACAGTGATGACGTTTTGGCACAAGAATACGAGAGTTTATCCAAATAGAAAGGACATTTGTAAAAAGCGGACGGGATGCAAGGTGTTTGAGGAGCACATCATACACATGCTGAATACAACACAGGTTAGTGGTGCCTAAACTAGCCTGGTGGTTATTTGTGATTGAGCTTTGGGATAGTTTACTTGTTTCATTTCTTAAACCAAGCTTGGACTAAATGTGATTGTCCTAAACCAGCCCAATAGTTGGAACATCATGCAAATGTAGGCTAGTTCAGCTCAATTGCCAATTTTGTGATTGTTCTGAACTAGCGTGATTGAACAGACGTTAGTTCTTGTCTAGCCTGGTGGCGTGGTTGAGCAAAAATTAACAAAAATATATTTGGCAATAGAATATCTATATATTATTATTTTACTAAACCAGCCTGGTGGTTGGAAACTCATGCAACCGTGGTTGCTTCAGCTCAATCACTAGTTATGTGATTCTCTTGAACCAACGTGGTTGAACAAACATTAGTTATTGACCAGTTCGGTGGTTGAAATTATTGTGTCTCTTAGTATTTAAATTCGTTAAATTTAATTTCTTGCTATTTGAGTCATATACCACTATTTCTAGACTGGGACGGATTGGAATTAATCTGATTGTCCTACACCAGCCTGGTGCTGGTTCAAGACAAATGGTTCACGACAAACAGCAAGCAGTTATCGACATAAATTGTGATTGAAATTGTGAAATTTAGAAACGAAGAGAAATATATTGTTATTTTCTAATTGTGAAATTCAGAAATGAAAAGCAATATACTTGTTATTGTCTAATATGTGAAGTTGAGACCATCAGGATAAACAAGCCCGGTGGTTAAGATTGTGACAGTGTCCTAAACCATCCCGGTGGTTGAAATTGTGACTGTCCTAAATGAGTCCTAAACTAGCCTGGTGAATGATTGTACTGAACACGTTCTAAACCAGCCCAGTGATTGAAATTGTGACTATCCTAAACTAGCCCAATAGTTGAAATTGTGATTGTCCTAAACTAGAGTGGTGGCTGAAATTTATTTTTCTTCATTACATACTTTAATTAGACTGTGTTTTGTCTTGTTTTAGTAGTGCAAAAAGGGGACTCACTATTCTATTGTTCCCGCATGTTGGGTCAGTAGCAACAGATGGAGATGTATCTCAAGTTTATGGATCAGAATCCAGACGTTTCAATTAGGCATGTTTGTTGTTGCAAAACACACATAGACTTTGACCCGTCCTGGCAAGCTATGAATGACTTGAGATCTGGTCATGTTGGAGCAAGGATCGATGCCCATGCCTCCCCGATGAATGCACAATCTGTAGGCCACTTGGATCCTCATCATGTGTTGCAAGGGAGAGCAGGTTTTGTAGACTAAGGTCTCTGTGGGAGCTAGTGGTTTGTCCAAAGGAAGATCGTGAGTGGCACCGCATTGAATACATTCGTGGAACATGCAAGCATTGCAGGAGCTGAAGAAGAAGACATTTCATGTCTATCCAAATGAAATGAGGAAAGACAACCATGTTGCTCTAAAATGGAGGAGATTTGAAAATGTCAATGCCCCCATGCAAAAAATATAAAACAACATTACGTGTAGTTAGATGGTGCTTCCTCTGATTGTACTTTTTCTCAAGGTTCAAATCCTTGACCGGTCCAAACATGATGTGGAATTTCTTTGGGTCTAGCCATGGCAAGGGTGCACATGATAGATGTGGTGGTGTTGTTAAGAAAGCTCTATTTAAACACCAATTAAACACCAATTAACATGCCCTCAAGAAAAACTCAATGATGCCCAAGAAAAACTCAATGATGCCCATGATGCTATAACATGGCTTACAACCAACCTCTCCATAGGCGCGCATTCATCATACAATAAACAAAGGCTTAAGAATAGTGTAGTACGTAGAGTGTTCCATGAAGTGAAAGTGCATGAAGTGCAAGGAAGAAGCCAGCACGATTGCGAGAAAATTAAAGGAGTTCGTGGTATGCACATCATATGGGGCTTTTCCAACAACCAACTAATTAAAACAAGAAAACTTACTTGTTTTTGCAGTGCGTGCATCATAGGGGATCATGACGATTGTGAGAACATTGCAACTATGAAGACATGGGAGTGAGTTCAAGTTTTCCCTCTATGTTCAGATGGAGTGAGAAACAATGGAGAGACAAACGATTGGCCACCACAGTTTGGGGAGAGTTTTGATGACCTCACTGGCTGCTTGGAAGAGGGGGATAACTTTGCAGTTATCACTACCTCTGGGGAGAATGAGAAAGATGACCCATACTTTCTATTGCAGTGCACAAAACCTAAGCACAAGGGAAGCATTTAAGGACAATTGGGGAATAACCTATGAGAAGTGGGATGTAGTAGTTTGAAATTTTCAGTACAAAAAAACATCCAAGAGAGGCCGCAATTACGAACTACTACATAAGAGTCCACAAACATTTGTGTACTCTCATCTACTAAGAGCTATTACTCCGGCCACAACAAAAGAAGGGCAAGAGTGTATTCAAATTGGATTTAGATACGCATGAGCACATCTTGGGATGTCTTGGAGTGGTGGACGAGGACGACTGAGATAGTACTAAGAAAATGTAGTCTCATTGCAATTAAAAAATATTCCACTTATCCTAGAAAATGGAAAATGTATTTGGGACTATGCTTCTTTTAGTAAATCCCAAACTAACCACCACACTTGTTTTTGTAAATCCCATGCTTTTTAGTATATCCCAAACAACCACCATGCCAGTTTTATCAAATTGTTTTTGTAAATCCCAAACGGCAAATCCCATGCTTGTTTTTAGTATATCCCAACAACCACCGCACTGGTTTTATTAAATCCCATAATGAATCCACACATCCACAAATCCATTCATCTTGTAGTAATAGAAGCAACCCACTGCACTGGTGGCTATTAATACCCTAGTGCAACCAATCACCGTGCTGGCGATCACTTATCCTACACTACTACCATGCTATCTCTGCACTCTTGCCGTGCTATCCTAAAATTTGTTGCACAGTGCTATACTAAGACAATCCCCCTTAGACTGGTTATTTTAACCGTCAAATTTCAACCACTAGGCTACTTAAAACATTTAAGTGCTAACATTGAAGTAGGTCGACACAAAATTAGGTATGATGAGCACCATAGATCATGGATGATGGCAGGTCGAGAAAGTCCACAAGTCCAAGAAATGTCTGCAAGAGTTTTAATTTTTCAAAATACAATGACATTTTGTGGCTCAAGGAAATTCCAAACTCCCAACTATCTTATCAACCTCTCTATTGCAAGCATCTCCTAGCTCTTTAGTAGGCCAGTCTAATGGACTATCATAGACATCTTCACACACTCGGATCACACACTGCTTGCTTGTCTCTGCCGACTTGTATGCCCATAGTAACTCCTCCTTTTGCCTGGGGTCCTCTTCATCTTGGTATTTGCACTCTATATAACGTCGCACCTCCATCATGCCCTACCAAAAGAAACCTACATTATGAGCTTGACAAGTTTCTTAAAGGAGTAGGAAAAACAATAGCCAGGGAAATTAGTATTCACTGTCTTTGCCGACTCCAAGTAATACACCCACCACCAAAGCATGTCCTCCTCATAGCTATTTTACTCCTTCTATGGGTCTGTTTCAATGAGGAGGTCGTCCAACATCGTTTTTAGATAGAGAAAAACCATTCCAAAGTCTTTTGGGTATGCCATAGATTCGTAATAGTGGATGGTATATAGATTTTTGGGGCTAGATTTCATAATGGGCTCTTAGTTGTGTCTGCACTGAACTTAAATAGGGAGAGAGTTCATTGAGCCCGACCTTCTCATTCTTTAGTCTCACATTAGTTGTCTAATCAAAATCTTTCATCTCACATTAGTTGTCTGATCGAAATCTTTCATCTCACATTAGTTGACTAATTGAAATCTTTCAGTCTCACATTAGTTGTCTAATCGAAATCTTTTGTCTCACATTAATTGTCTAATCAAGATATTTTTTCTCACATTATGGTCCTTGGTGTGTCAAAGGACACTATCTAGTCACATAGCTGAGAAAACATTACCAAGTAAACTCTAGAGAAGATTAACAATTCAATAGATTACACACAGATTACATAGATTACATCTCAAAGAATCCTTTCCTTCAGATTGGTTCCACATTTCTTTGAGCAGGTTGCCTTTTCGAGCTCCCTAATTGCAGGCTCGGCCCTCCTTGCTCCTTTCCAAAAGGGGACTGGTTCCTTCCTTTAGGGACCTGGCCCCTTCGTTCATGTCGCTTCCTGTTTCCTTGATTTGAGCTTCATGCTCCTTTTAGGAAGGGGGCTGCTTCCTCCCTTCAGGCTCTTTTTCCTCACAGTCAGGCTCGATCTTGGCCTTCTTCAATTTGAGTTCCTTGTCTTTGCATTTTTTCCCCAAATGGCAAATTGAGCTGCAGCATCTACTTTCTCATCGTAGATAGCTATAGCAGGCAGTCACATTTGATCTATCCATGACGTGGGCAATGTCAAATGGCATTCTCTACATAGCAATCTTGCATGCACAAACACCCCAAAACCAAAAACATGCACAGGGTGGTAGCACATAGGACACCAGATCATGCAATCATCTATGATGGGGGTATGGCAGACCATGCATTTCGAACCCTACTGCATAGCAAGATAGGAACCCGATTTAACTATTGCGGCTGTCAATACCACAGTCTTGCTTTGTACATGACGAAGTTTCTTCTTGATTCCTTCCTTCCTCATCCTAAGGCTGCGCATATTCTCATTCATCTCCTCCACTCTTTGCTCACTCTACACAATAGCTTCATTTGAATCCCTCAGCATCTGCTGAAGCTACTTAAATTGCTCAAAAACATCAAAATGGGCCATTTCCAAGACTTCCACTCTAGTTTGGAAATCTCTCAAGACAATGGACTGCTTTTCAAAACTATCGAAAGCCACGGCAAGCTCGTGCACAACCCTATTGTAATCTTGTTTCAGGGTCTTGTAGCTTACTCTTTGAACTTCCAACAGTGTTTTGAAAAAAAAACCCTCATCGTGGCTGCTCTCTACATCCTTCCAAGCCTGGAGAGCTACCTCGTTATCTTCTCCACCCCAGCTGTTTGCCTTGAAACCTCGACCTCTAGTGGAAGGAGACCCCATCCAAGGGTCTAAAGAAATATCTCCTTAGGCAAGGACTCTTGGTACTCTGTTATTATCTGAAGTCAAGGGACCCTATTGTCCATTATAATCAAGCTATGGGTAGAGACTATAACACTATGGAAAAACACCTCCCATAGAAGACAAAATGGAGCTATACTCCTTCGAAATGATGGGAAACCTGAGGGTTGTTGGAAAGCATAGAACATGGTACGTCGAATCCATGTCCATTGTGAAGACATGGTACAATGAAGAGCACTAGGTGTGAGTTGAGGAAATCAAGCTCTGCTCTACAAGTGCATGGGTGATATCAGGGGAGCTTAGATGGAGAAGAAAACTGCCTCCATCCTTCCTAGCCTTGAATCACCTTTTTGGTTTTTGCATTCTCCCTTTTCAACTTCTCCATCATCTGGTCTTTTTCAATGTTCAATGCGTTCTGCATGTTGCAAAGATATTTGTAAAGACCCTCCTTTTTGGCTCTCTCATCTTCAAGCTCCTTTTGCATCATTGCTAGCTCCTTGTCCACGATGTTCCCATCACTTCTCACTTCTTCAAGCCTATCTCAGAGTGATGCGCTTCTTTGCTTCTTCTCTTCTATGCCTTTCCATGTCGACCATTTTTGCAATAGCCTCAGCTTGCTCTTGTGCCTGCAAGGCCCTCGCTTGTGCCTCCTTGAGACCTCCTCAGAGCCTCCTCTACCTTGGCTTCTGTACCTTCCCTGAGAATTTTCTCAAGTTGTGCTACCTTTGCTGCATCGGTGTCTTTCTCTTATAGAAAAGTCACCTTCTGAGAAATCTTCTTATCGTATTGCTCAAAAATTCCTTTGAGGGTGGATGCCATTAGGTGCATTGCAACTCCAGCGGACTGAGATGACAATTGGGATTTGCCATCCATGCAATTCTTCAAGTTGGTTAGCACACTCTTGCAGATTGCCCTTGAGAAAGATACAGCATGTCCTTTTAGTTGCTCTACTACTACTTGAACCTGCCAGAACTTCACGGTGCCTCTCGTATCAAGAAAGAAGTGAATGGTCTTTTTCAACACATCTTGGAGGTCTATTGGAAAGCTAGAAAGCTTGACTCCACCGTCTTTACTAATCTGAGTGTTGGGGTATACATCTAGAATATCTTGCCTCTTCCACTGCTTCTTGAAGAAGTGTGCTTGCAAATTGTCTCCAAGAATGCCTAGCGCATTGTCAATCATGCTTTCAGTGATGGTAATCTTCTGACCTTGACAGACTAGTTGCCCGTCCTTCACGTTCACCTCCTGTACCAACCTGGTGAAGTTTTTGAGAGCATCCAAATTGGGCTTTTGAAAAGAAAGAGAGGAGCTCCCATATGTCATGATTTCAAAGGAGAGGCTCTCACACTGCTACAAGTGCAGTAAAAATTATGGGACTTGATGCCACTAAGCCAGGGATTGGCCAGGAAATTAAATGAATGGGAATTAATTCGAGAATTAAAAACTATTAAAATGTTTTTTTTGAATAAAATTCTCTATAAAATTCAAGAATTTAATTCGGATGACCAGTTGACCGGCTAATGTCGTACCCCAGGGTAGTTTGGATAGTACCTTGAGGTATTTGAGTTTCATAAGGTACTTCAAAGGTACATTATGGTACTTTTAGTTCAACATACCTTGGGGTACTTTGACTTTTACAATGTACTTTAGATGGTATGTTGGGGTACTTTGATTCTATAAGGTACAATCTGGTACCTTGAAGAGGTACCAAGAGGTTATTTATAGATTATCATAGGGGACTTTTTTGAATACCACAAGGGAACTTTCAGGGTACCACAAGGGACTTTTTGGGGTACCATAAGGGAGTTTCTAGGGTACCGTGAGGGAATTTTCAAGATACCATAAGGAATTATTAAGGTACCATAAGGAACATTGGGGGGTACCACAAGGGACTTTTTGGGATACTCTACAATGTACCTTGGTCCTTGGATGGTATGTTGGGTTACTTTGACTCTACAAGATACTTTGAAAGGTACAATCAGGTACATTGAAGAGGTACCAAGAGGTGATTTGTAGGTTGACACATGGGCCTTTCTAGGTACTATAAGATAACTTTTGGAGTACCACAAGGGACTTTTGGAGCACCATAATCGAATTTTTAAGGGTACCACAAGGGAATACTTTAGGTACCATAGGGGACTTTTAGGGGTACCACAAGGGACTTTTGGGGGTCTCATAAGAAACTTTCGATATCCCACAAGGGACTTTTTGGATACCATAATATACTTTTTAGGGTCCCCTAGAGACTTTTTGGGATACTATAAGGGACCTTTTGGGGTACCATAAAGTACTTCAATTCGAATTGGAAAGTGCCCAACTTGAAAACACATTTCAATGACATGATATTGACTTATATCTCATATGCAATTAAATAATAAATAATAAGCCTTTTCAAATTTTAGCAAGACTTGATTATTGAGTGTGCATGCAAATAAAACTTAATTTAGAGTTCACATTATGTGAGAAGAATATAAATAATATTGCTACATTGTGAAATGGCTTTGTAAACTCTCCTTTTATTTCCTACTTTATTTTGCATTTGGTTTCAAATTTAACGGGTATAAATCAGAGAATGTTGTGCATGTATGTGTGTGTGTGTATGCCCGCACGCACGCATGTGAAGACACGAGAGAGAGAGAGAGAGAGAGAGAGAGAGAGCATGGCACATGGCATGGAAAATGTGGTAGCCCAGCCAAGGGTTACCAACATGACCCATGGTTAACTCGGCCAAAGGTTAACAAGGTTTGGGTGTGTGTGTGTGTTTAAAAAAAGAAACCTATAAATAACACGGCACACGATGCTCAAATAAAGGTGGAAAAAACTTTTTTCATGTAAAACTAGTAAACAAATGTTGAATCCATCCAGTAGTCTAGGTACCGAGGTCGGCGTCCACAACTTACATGCCACCATCCAAACAACCCTAGATGTTAGAACAGCCTAGACTTGTGAGGGAAGACAGGCAATGTGTGTGCACCCTAGCTTGTTATCACTTATACCAAAGCCCCAGAAAACCCTCAATGTATATCCCAATTTTTGATATCAGGGGGGTGGTACACCACTCATTTCAAGTAAGTATCAAGGGGGGTAGTCCTCAATTTTCAAGAGGATGAAGTTAACATTATAAGTTGCTAAATGTTTTTTGAAAGCACAACTCAAAGAAACTTAGAGTGCCTATTATTTATACAACACAATCCATGGTTAGTCTGGTAATTCATTGAATGAGTACAAGGAATAAAGAGTACCTTGAATCCATTAAGTGAAAGAAAATGTCCCCTATAAAAAATTACTAGTATAGGAGAAAGCAAGAACCAAGTAACCATAGTACACATTATTCCAATAGTTATTGTACAGATTAATTGAACAAAAATTACCTTATCATTAGAACTTTTAACACAAATAGAAAATCAAGGGCAAAAGATTAAAGTACATAATGAGAATTCCTAAGGAAAATTTAGAGAGGAGATAAAGATACAACGACGAATCTACGAAAATTACCCCTAATAAAGAGATAAAGTTTATATATTTAAGAAACAAAGCATATATATAATGTATGTGGTCTAAAAAAGCCTAAGAAAAGAA
Organism: Dipteris shenzhenensis; assembly: GCF_047967505.1. Classification (NCBI taxonomy): domain Eukaryota; kingdom Viridiplantae; phylum Streptophyta; class Polypodiopsida; order Gleicheniales; family Dipteridaceae; genus Dipteris; species Dipteris shenzhenensis. The sequence continues at coordinate 28,957,780 of NC_141619.1, read as the reverse complement.
ATTAAGTAATTAAGGATGTAGAACGAGACGTAAGGGAATTAATTAAAACAAGTAGGGGGAAAAAACAAGGCAGTGGTTTTAATTAGAGAGGGGGTTGGGGAGAAAAGAGGGGTATATGTACATACTTAGGAGAGGAGGTTGGGAAAAAATAGAGAGGGGGTTGGGAAATTATCTAAGTGTATAAATAGAGGGGGAGAAAAGGGTGGGGAGAATTTCTAAATAATTAGAGAGGGGGGTGGGGGAGAAAAAATAACTAGAAAAGAGGGGGAGAGAGAGGATAACTAGAGAAGAAACTGTAGAGGATAACTAGATAGGGAAACTAGAGGGAGGATGACTAGAGTATCTACAAGAACCTTAGGAGCACCGAGAGTAAGCAATTGGTCTTTTGAAGGGCCACGAGATACGTGCATACCCTAGAGTCCATGATGGGTAGGTGCGACAACAGACGATGCAAAGGAGCCTGGAGGTAACAACCGATGTCAATGTCAGCAACAGTCGCGATAACAATAGCACTGAGCGGTAAAGGCAACAGAGCAGCCCTGCTCAGTGGAGAAGGAAGGCAGCAGAGCAATAGAGGCATCGTGTGGCATGGCGCGTGGCATGGAAAATGTGGTAGCCCAGATAAGGGTTACCAACATGACCCATGGTGTGTGTGTTTAAAAAAAGAAACCTATAAACAACACGGCACACGATGCTCAGATAAAGGTAAAAAAAACTTTTTTCATGTTGTAATATGGATATATGAGTACAACTAGTAAACAAATGTCGAATCCATCTGGTAGTCTAGGTACTGATGTTGGGGTCCACTTATTTGCCACCATCCAAACAACCCTAGATGTTAGAACAACATAGAATTGTGAGGGAAGACAGGTAATGGGTGTGCACCCTAGCTTGTTATCGCTATATACCAAAGCCCCAGAAAACCCTCAAGATTCTTAAATGGATATCCCAATTTTTTATATAAGGGGGGTGGTACACCACTCATTTCAAGTAAGTATCAAGGGGGGTAGTCCTCAATTTTCAAGAGAATGAAGTTAACATCATAAGCTGCTAAATGTTTTTTGAAAGCACAACTCAGAGAAACTTAGAGTGCCTATTATTTATACAACACAATCCATGGTTAGTCTAGTAATTCATTGAATGAGTATAAGGAATAAAGAGTACCTTGAATCCATTAAGTAAAGAGTACCTTGAATCCATTAAGTGAAAGAAAGTGTCCCCTATAAAAAATTACTAGTACAGGAGAAGGCAAGAACCAAGTAACCATAGTACACATTATTCCAATAGTTATTCTAGAGATTAATTGATCCAAAATTACCTTATCATTAGAACTTTTAACACAAATAGAAAATCAAGGACAAAATATTAAAGTACATAAGGGAATTCCGAAGGGAAATTTAGAGAGGAGATAAAGATATAGAGAAGAATCTACGGAAATTGCCCCTAATGAAGAGATAAAGTTTATATATTTAAGATATAGAGAAGAATCTACAGAAATTGCCCCTAATGAAGAGATAAAGTTTATATATATAATGTCTGTGGTCTCAAAAAGCCTAAGAAAAGAAATTAAGTAATTAAGGATGTAGAAAGAGATGTAAGGGAATTAATTAAAAAAAGAAGGGGGAAAAAACAAGGCATGGTTTTAATTAGAGAGGGGGTTGGGGAGAAAGAATAGAGGTACATACTTTAGAGAGGAGGTTTGGAAAAAATAGAGGGGGTTGGGAAATTATCTAAGTGTATAAATAGAGGGGGAGAGGGAATTTCTAAATCATTAGAGAGGGGGGTGGGGGAGAAAAAATAACTAGAAAAGAGGGGGAGTTGGAGGATAACTAGGGAAGAAACTGCAGAGGATAACTACTAGAGTATCTACGAGAACCTTAGGAGGACCGAGAGTAAGCGGTAGGTCTTTTGAAGGGCCACGAGATACGTGCATAACTTAGGAGTCCATGGTGCGTAGGTACGATAGGAGACGATGCAAAGGAGCCTGGAGGTAACAGCCGACGTCGATGTCAGCAGAGCCGGAATAGCATCAGCACTGAGCGGTAAAGGCAGTAGAGCAGCGTTGCTCAGGCAGCGCAGCAGTAGAGGCACAGTGCGGCGTGTACTCAGCACATACGGTACGTGGTCGTTGCCCGTGTTGTCACAGTCAGCGTCGTAGCCAGAGTCTGTGGAGGTGGGGGTCTAACCGTGCGGGGGCCAGCAGTGCAGGGAGTCAAGGGACTAGCGCTCAGACGAGACAATAGGCCAGTAGAGCTGAAGTAAGGGAGGGTTGGTACGTCGAGAAGGGTAGCACTCAGTAGTACGACAAGCAGTTACGGAAAATGGAGGATACTGTGTGGAGATAGAGCTTGGAGCCCCTTGTTATATAGGCACCGAGCATCGGTTGTATAGTCGGTTTCAGGGCATGTGAATTTTTTCGAGGGGCGGGTAGGCTAGGTGCCCAAGAAAAACGATAACGGTGGCCATTTAGAAAGTGCGGGAAGAGGGGCTTAGGAAAAAATTGTAAGAAAAGGAGCAATAAAGTAGAGACAGAAATGAAATAAAAGGGGCCAAAAATAGGAGAAAATTAATAAAATAGAAAATAAAAAAGGGGGAATTCCACCCAAAAAGAATTACAAGTAAAGGAGTTAGTTTTGTGGGGAAGAACGAGGAGAGGGGGCAAGAAACCCAGATATTGAAACAAAGGGCAATTTAGAGAAAAAAATCGAGAGGAAATAAAAACAAATAGTAAGGGATCTTAGTATGTGTGTGTGTGTGTGCGCGTGCATACATGCGTGCATGTGTGTGTGTGTGTGTGTGTGTGCCCGCATGCACGTATGTGAAGACACGAGAGAGAGAGAGAGAGAGAGAGAGTCAATGTCTAATAATATTTTTGAAATAACGCTTTCTTTTTCCTTCATGGATTTCCACATTGTAATGAATTGCATACATAAACGCCATCATCATTGAGAGACACAAATTCTCCTCATGGAATTTATAGCAAATCATAACCACAAGACATGAATTTTGCTACAAACAATTACAAAATCACATTATAAAGGAAATAATATTGTCATATCAAAATTGTATAATGTCAAATAATAGGTTTAATTTATTGAAATCTCAAGGAGAGATATAACCCATGCTCACACCATCCATAAAATCAGGTATGAAATTGTGATCCACAAGGGACGGCCTGTTCGGATGTCTCTAATTTGGGAATCTGAATTATAAGTCTTAGATATACCCAACACATCATACAAATCCTTTGATATGCATGTATTGCATAAGACACATGCGCTTCTTGCCATCAAAGAATTTGCCAAGCATGCCAAATGATAGCTATGCTCACATGTAAGTGTGTACCATCCAGTGCTACTATCAAAAGGATCATGACATATTGGACATATAGGACCATCTGGATTGATCACTAGTGCAATTGACAGAGTTGATGGTCTTCTTACTACTAGTCCCACCATGTCATGATCAAAATCAAAAACACGATCCCCATTATCAATGTGTTGTAATGCAATCCTCACATCTTCAGCAGCACGTGAAAAGCATAATTTCCTCTTGCAAGCATAAGTTTTGTTTTTGAAGATTTGCAATCTCTTCATTCAATTGCACAATTATTTCTTGATGTACTCGATCCTTTTTTTCAGCTTCACTAGTCACTTGATGGAGTGCATCGCTCAACAAGATAGAAGGAAATGTAAGTGGTGCTATATTTGGTGATGTTTGCATACTTGCACAATTTAACTCTTCATCATCATTATGTTGTTCAGTTAATGTGGCATTACATATCTCATCCTCCAATGCATGATCTGTGTATGGTGTATCATGAGTTGTGCCTGTTGCATATATTCAAAGAAAAAACAATATTTAGAAATGAAATAAAACATCAACATGACAAAATATGAAGAGGGGAGAGGAGAAGAGTGGAGATGAGGAGAGAGGGCACAGCTAGAGAGCACACCACAAATGACTAACTGTACACTAGAATTAGTTGAAAAAATAGAATATATACAAACCCTTTTAGGGTTAGGGTTAGGGGATCTAACCCTTTCCTTTATAGCACTCTATAAGGTTAGTGCTATGCACATATGATCACGTGATGGTGCTATGCACACATGATCACATGATGTTGAGCGTGAACTCTCAACACCTTCCCTCAAGATCAACATCATGAAGTAGGCCTTCCCTCAAGATGATGATTCTGGGGAATCGAAGAAGGACTGAGCATTACATTCCATCACACCCCTTTAATGGGAATGTCCTTCCTCTGTATCAAACCAAGAGCTAGTCGGTGTTTCTCGAATAGCTCTTTACCGAGTGGTTTGGTAAAGATGTCTGCAACATTTTCTTTGCTATCACAATGCTGCAGTGTGATGTCACCAAGTAACACTCTTTCTCTGAGATGAAGTGCTCTCTGACATCAATGTGCTTTGTTCTGGAGTGATATACTGGATTTTTGGCCAATGCTTGAGCCGATTGATTATCACAGTATATTGTTGTTGGCTTTGACTCATCAAAGTAATCTGTTTCTGACAATAGTCTTCTGAGCCATATAGCCTCACATGCACCTGTAGTGAGTGCTCTATATTCTGCTTCAGTCGAAGACAAAGAAACAGTTGGCTGTTTGTTTGACAACCATGATATAGCACCTTGACCAAGGAAAAATGCATATCCCTGTGTCGATCTCCTGGTCTCATGATCTCCAGCATAGTCACTATCACAGTATCCATGCAACCGTGGATGACTTCCTCTGTATTCTATCCCAAATTGTCTTGTACCTCTGATGTATCTCAAGACTCTTTTGGCTGCATTCCAGTGAGACTGTTTTGGATTTGCCATAAACTGTGCTAGTGAGCTTACTGCATAACAAATATCTGGCCGTGTGATTGTCAGATATATAAGAGATCCAATGAGTTGCCTGTAGTATCTGTCATTGACTGTAGGCTTTTTTGAATCTTTAGTAAGTTTCAAACTCTGTTCCATGGGAGTGGCTGCAATCTTGCAATCTGCCATATGAAACTTCTTCAGGAGACTGTCAACATACTTGAGCTGACTCATGAATGTGCTATCTGAATCTCTCCAGAACTCAATTCCAAGACAATAGTGCATAAGTCCAAGATCTTTCATGTCGAACTCTGCATATAAGTCTTGTTTTAGTTTTCTGATGAAGCTATCCTTGCTTCCTGTCACAATCAGATCATCTACGTACAAAAGTGCAATAGTAATATCGTCCCCTTGAACTTTGTAGTAGAGAGTATGATCTGCATTGGACTTCATGTAGCCCAGATCAGCAAAATACTTGTCAATTCTGCTGTACCAACTTCTGGGTGCTTGCTTTAAGCCATAGAGACTTTTCTTGAGATGGCAAACCTTGTTCTCTTGTCCTGGTTCAACATAACCGGCTGGTTGTTGCATGTAGACTTCCTCGTCTAGATAACCATTGAGAAATGCATTCTTGACATCAAGCTGATACACATTCCATTTACTGAGTGTCACTAGTGATATCAAGAACCGTATGGAATCCATCTTTGCTACTGGAGCATAAGTCTCATCATAATCTTGACCATATTGTTGGGCAAATCCTTTTGCAACTAATCTGGCTTTGTATCTCTGAATACTGCCATTTGGATTGTACTTCACTTTGTATACCCATTTGTTGGCTATGGCCTTCTTTCCTGGTGGAAGGTCGCATAATTCCCAAGTGTTATTTTTATACAAAGCATCCATTTCTTCATTCATAGCAGTTTGCCATTCTGGCTTATCGACTGCGTCTTCGAAGTACACTGGCTCTTCTGTAGCCATGATGGTAGTCATAAGAGCATAGTTGGTGGTTTCCACCTGAATTGCTTTGCCTTTCTGAGCATATGTCAATCTGGCTGGTGGTCGGCTTTCCCTAGTAGACCGTCTGAGCTGCTGTGGCGCTGCTTGGGGTGTTGGTGGCAATTCTTGCTCTTCTTCATCAACCTGTTCTGTAGGTGACTGTGAAGTCGATGCTTCTATCTCCTGTGTAGGTGACGTTTTCCATTCTGATTCCTCATCGAAGATTACATCTCTGGAGATAATGACTTTGCGGTTGATGGGATCATACAATTTGTATGCTTTGCTTTCTTCACTGTAGCCAACCATGATGCATTTGCGTGACTTCGCATCCAATTTCCTGCGATGATCATCATGTATGTGGGCATATGCTATGCAACCAAATATGCGGAGATGCCCAATGCGTGGCTTGTGTCCAGTGAATGCTTCATAAGGAGTCATACCTTGTATCGGTTCGGTAGGAAGCCGATTAAGCAAGTAGTTAGCTGTAGCTATTGCTTCTACCCAATACTGATTCGGAAGATGCTTTTCACTAAGCATTGCTCTAGCACTGTCTGCTAAAGTCCCATTCTTTCTTTCAGCTCTTGCATTTTGCTGAGGAGTATCTGCACATGTGAATTGTCTTCGAATACCGTGAGTTTTGCAAAAGTTCATGAATGCTGAAGACATGTATTCACCTCCTCTGTCTGATCTCATGACCTTGATCTTTCTGCCTGTTTGGTTTTCTACCATGGCTTTGAATTCTTGAAATCTGGCAAACACTTCAGATTTCTCTTTCAGAAAGTAGACCCAACAATATCTGCTGTAGTCGTCGATGAAGGTCAAGTAATAAAGTGAACCATTGATGCTGCGGGTCTGGGCATAACCCCATACATATGTATGAATCAAATCAAGAATACCTCGTGCACGAGAGGTACTTCTGACAAAGTTGGTTCGCTTTTGTTTGCCGAAGCAGCATGCTTCACAAACCTTTCCAAGAAACTGTAGCTTCGGAATCCCAATTGCCATATTCTGATTCCTGAGATCTAACAAGTACTTGAAGTTGACATGACCATATCTCTTGTGCCATTTTGCAGATAGTGGCATCTGTTGCATTTGAGCTGACATGGCATGCTTATCTGGTACTGTAGCTAGCATCCTGTATAAGCATCCTTCCTTGACACCTTTTGCTACTAGCTGACCTCTTTTGGATTTGTCTCTGATAGTGCATTCATCACCGTCGAAGATGACTTTGTAGTTGTGTTCCGTCATTTGACCTACTGACAAAAGGTTCTTGCTGAGCTTCGGAACATAGAGCACATCTTTGACTAATCCTTTTGTACCAGTGAAATTGTTCATAGGGATAACACCTGTCCCTCCTTGAACCGGATTCGGTGTATTGTCTGCTGTGTAGATGACATTCTTTTGACCTTTTAATAGCTTCATTTCTGTGAACCATTCCTGATGATTTGTCATATGAGATGATGCACCGCTGTCGATGTACCAAGGATCCTGTTCCACTTGCTCGACTTGATAACTGAAATCCTCTTTGGGATTGAAATCAGTGTCTAGGTGCATTGTATCAGTCTGATGCAATTCCTCACTTGCAAGAAACATATTTCCATGTTCATTTGCAAAATGACTGTGACTAGAATGTCCACCACGATGATTTCCTCTTCCTCGGGAATTCCCTCGATTACTGCTGGATTGACCGCCTTGGTCATACTGCTTCTTGCGGCAATCTCTTTCATAGTGTCCAAACTTGTGACAATAGTTGCATCGAATGTTTGACACATTGGTGGATGCATTCCCTCGTCCTTGGAATCTTCCTCGGTTGGAATGATTTCCTCTTTGCTGATTCTGATGTTGCTGAGGATGATGCTGATTCTGACTTTGATTTTGTTGATGATGACCACTTTTCTGATATGATCTACCTCTGTTTCTGCCTTTGCCTCTGCTTCTGTCTGAAGCTGTGAATGCCTGATCATTAGAATGACCTTTACGTGCTTGAATGGCCTGAGTCCTGAGTTCTTCACCAAGTAGAACTGACTGAAGCTCTTCTAGTGTTGGAATTTGCTGTTGGATGGCAATACTCTGGACTAGATTCTCATATCCTTCTCCTAGTCCATTCAGGATTACTTGAACCATTTCTGCGGGATTCATAGTCTCTCCTGCTGCTGCAAGTTGATTGTTGTAGTCTTTGATGCGGAGTACATAAGCATGACCGGTTTCACTGCTATTGCGGAAACTCTGGTTGTTCTGGTTTCTCAGGGTGAGAATCCTGGATGTGTTCTTGGACTCGTAGAGAGCTGCGAACATATCCCATGCTTCTTTTGATGTCTTGACTGTGTTGAGCTGTCCTAGCATGACATCTTGCACATTCTGCTTGATCAGGTGATAGGCATACTTGTCTTTCTTATCCCATTCTGCTTGAGCTCGGGCAATGGCAGGATCTGCTACTGGTGCGGAAACTGATGGTGTAGATGTAGATCCCGATGTAGATCCCATTGCTGGTGCTGTGACAACAGATGGAGTAGAGCTACTGGTGGCTGGATCGGCCAATGGTCTAGGTATGGATCCATCGACATACTCCCATTTGTCCTGAAGCACAAGAATGGTCTCCATTCGGTATTTCCATGTACCGTAATTGGAGTTGTCTAACTTAGCAGATGCCTCCAGATTGAGGTTGCTAGTCGACATGGTGCAAACAATGTACTCAAAAGTGTCCTGAAAAACTCTGTATGAATCAACTGCAAATACACTGAAGATGCCAAGTGAAATCTCTGTACCGTCGGAGAAGATAGAACTGCAGTAAATAAGATCTGACCTGTGTTACAAGGCTTGTGGCAATGATGCCGAGAATAGCCAAGAGGCTTTACAAGGCTGAAAAAATGATGTGCACGATGCCGTGAGATAACCAAATAGGCTTTACAATGGTGGCATGTGTGTGTGAAATCAAGTGCTATCTGCCCACTGAATCAATCTGCAATGCCTCTGAACTCTGAAGTCTGCTCACTGAACTGATGAACGTAAGGTTTCAGGTAATGTAATGATGTGAAATCGGATGTGAGCGTATGGACTGACTCCGAGTAGGTACTAGTCGGGAATTTCGGGCATGGCTTAGATTGGCAACTTGGGGAATTCAAAGCGTCCGTGCTACTAGTGCTGTTACAAATTGGTAATGCTACTAAGTAGTGCTACTACTGCCACTAATTAGTGTTGCAGCTGCTAGTTGTTAGTGCTGTTGTAAGTGGTTGGTCCTATTGCATTGCCAGTAAGTGCTGCTAGTAGTGGTACTTAGTGCTTGGCTTAGATTAGTGGTTAGAGCTGGTAGTTGGTGCTATTAATTAGTATGATGCTGCTACTAATTAGTGATACTAATGTTGTTACAAATTGGTAATGCTACTAAGTACTATTGCTACTGCCACTAATTAGTGCTGCAGCTGGTAGTTGTTAGTGCTGCTGCAAGTGGTTGGTGCTGTTGAAGTGCCAGTAAGTGCTGCTAGTAGTGGTACTCAGTGCTTGGCTTAGATTAGTGGTTAGAGCTGGTAGTTGGTGCTACTACTACATAGTGCTACTAAAAAGTGGTGGATATAATGCTGCTAGTCCTGCCCAGTGATGCTACTATAGTGCTATAGCAACTGCTAGTTGTTAGTGATGCTACAAGTGGTTGGTGATGTTGTAGTGCCAGTAAGTGCTGCTAGTAGTGGTACTCAGTGCTCAATATGGTTAGTGTCTTCCATCACATTGCAAAAATGATTCTAATGCTATGTACCTCCCGAGGACATTCTATTAATTTTAAGCACATTACATTATAAAAATACAAAGCAGGAGTTGAAATAAGAACACTATGAATGAGTCTTTATTTCAACTGGAAAAGGAATCCAATCAGTCTTCCATCTCCAAAAAGGCAATGTACAGGCAAAAATGAATTATTTTTATAAAAGTTATTAATGATGTACAAAAAAGGTTGGTATGCCACTACATGCATTTGCTTCCATCTTCAATACTCTTTCCAGTAGTTGTGTCTTATCATATACTCCATAATGTCAATGGACTCCTCATCATGGAAGAGGTCTGCTCAAAATATGCCATGTAGGACTGGTGATCCTCCATTTGCAGCCACACAAACAACCATGGTGCGACGTCATCCATCAAATAGGAGCACATTTCTTCATCAATTTGCATCTCAAACTTTGGAAGCACTCTCCAGGTTCCAGCTGGGTTTCTGTAAATTTTGTATAAGGAGTCATCCAAAGTAATAGTATTGGCTGTCGACAAGTGAGTGAAGTTGTTCCAAATGGTCGGCAAGTCCTTGAATAGAATAGGCTTCGGACTCAACAATTTTTCTTTAGAATCCATCATGAATCCAGCATTGACAGTCTTCCTGTGCCAGGACTATTATCTTTTGAAATAGTTTGGCAAAGCATGTGCTTAGGATGTTGGTCACTTTTGTTATTCTAGCTATGCTCCAAATAAAAATGTCGAACCATGACAAATAGATTTCCAAGAAGGCAGCAGCATCTTTACGAATAAACACAGTTCATCTCGTGCACCCACCATGGCTTTCCATCAAGTGTGCATAGGATGGGGGTGCATCGCCATGATATGACTCAACGACCTTCACTAGTAGGCTATTCAAATCTAAGATTACAGCCCTTCTTTCTTGATGGAGAGGCACTAGTACCATTATCGATGGCCTCACTGGAGGTGGAGGCAAGGACAACTGCGGGTGATCCATCAAAGGGATGTCTACAGGTCCCGAAGGCTTTGGCTTCAGCTTTCCAATATGTCCAAACACCTCTTGTGAATCCGATCCCTTTTTTTTTCTTCCCTCCTCTACTGCCTCTTCTGCCTCCTAGCGATACATTTTTGGCGTGCTTTATTTTCATGGTAGTTGCTGATGTGGATGGCCAACTGCAAGCCTGCTTCCCTTTCTGCCACATACATCAAATCTTGGACCACATTGTTTGCTTCCCTTTCTGCCACATACATCGAATCTTGGACCACATTGTCTAGCTGAAATACATCTGGATAGATAAACATGACAGGTTTAAGTATAGGATTCCAATAGTCAATCACATTTTAAATATAGTTTTTAGAAACAGTATATCTGGACAGAAATTAAATACAGGTTTAAGACCAGAATTGAAAATAGATTTTAAATACAAATGATAAATAAAATTTAAGAACACATGTTGAAATACCTATTTTAACTATTATGGAATCATTGAAATCTGGGCATTTTAGATTGAAGGACACGAACGACTCAAATCATCCACATTGACATTGATGGTGAGCTAGTTCAAATCTTACTACATACAAGACAAGCTCAATGAGAAGTAAATCCACAGTAGTGTGTTGACACCCTTAATTGAAAGCACATGTAAAGCAGGGACGAAATTTCAATTGTGTAACCACAAAATCATACAACTCCCAATGATGGAATCGCAAAATGCTTCAAATTGATAAACTTTGCATAGATCCATACAAGTCTCAGAATACTGAGTTTTTGTCAAAGCTCTTGATACTGAGCATGCCCAATAACAAATACAATGTAAGCTATAAGTCTTCACTGCCCATAGGGCCATCTGGGGCTACAACTTCTTGTAGGCTCTGGCCTTTAAGTGGGGACCATGTAAGGGAGTTATTTTTGCTTTTGAACCAGCAGCACTACCTCGTGGAGGCATCAGTGTGCTCTGGTTTTCTATCGAGAAATCTGCAGGCTTGGCACTGGAGCCCACAGCAACTGTAGGACTTTTTTCCTTTTGCTCCCTACTGGTAACTTCACTCCTAGTCTCCGGGGTTCTTTTGCACCTTGAGACATGTGAAGTCACAGACTATAAATTTTAGGCACATGTTCATCTTTCGACTCTAAAATAACTGAAAAGCCAAAACTATCTCACCTTTCTCCAATCTGACCATCTTTCGTTTCTTTGCTCTTTTACCAACAAAACTCTGCAGCAGGAGGTCGTCCTCCTCTATAGAAACATCTCGCCCTGAAGGTTCATCCTCCCCTGCAAGGGATTTCTCTTTCTCTCTCTATTCAGTTGGAGGGGAATTCCCCTTTCCACTACTGTGCATTTCACTGACATCCTCCTTCCTTATGAAGGAGTCAAGGGAGACAAACGATCACACTCAGACCACTTCTGTGACAAACTTGCTTGAGACATTTGCTGCCCTGCAAGTAACAATAGTCAAGTGACTAAATGTTAACAAGACTTAAATGCATGAAATTGTCTCTGATAGTGCTTATGTTATTTGCAATTCTTGTTTGACCTCTAATAGTGCTCTACTAGTCCTACTTCATGCTATAATTATGCTTTTTAGTGCAAGTTAGTATTCAATTAGTGTTATAATAGTGCTCTAATAGAGCTTTCTACATTTTAGTACTCTAATAGTGCTCAATTAATACTTACTAGAGTCCCAGTACCTGTTAGTCCTCTAATAGTGCCAAATAGTGCTTGTTAGTGATCTAATAGTGCTCTAATAGTGCTTCTTAGTGCACTGATAATTACTCTAATCTATGCTAGAACTTACTAGAGTTCCAGTACCTATTAGTCCTCTAATGGTGCTATAGTAGTGTTACAATAGTGTCCTCCAAGGCTATGCTATAACTTGGTATAGTCCAAGTGCCTAGTACTACTCTATTAGTGCTCTAATAGTGCTATAATTGTTGAGAGTTCATGCTCAACATCATGTGATCATGTGTGCATAGCGCCATCACGTGATCATATGTGCATAGCACTAACTTCTAGAGTGCTATAAAGGAAAGGGTTAGATCCCCTAACCCTAACCCTAAATGGGTTTGTATATATTCTATTTTTTCAACTAAATCTTGTGAACAGTTAGTCATTTGTGGTGTGCTCTCTAGCTGTGCCCTCTCTCCTCATCTCCACTCTTCTCCTCTCCCCTCTTCATATTTTGTCATGGTATCAGAGCAAATAGTGATCTTTACTGTATAGATTGAGGTTGCTAGTCGACATAGTGCAAGAAATGTACTCAAAAGTGTCATGAAAATCTCTGTATGAATCAACTGCAAATACACTGTCTATGCCAAGTGAAATTTTTAAACTGTCGGTGAAGATAGAACTACAATATATAAAATGTGATCTATATTACAAGGCTTGTGGCAATGATGCTGGGAATAGCCAAGAGGCTTTACAAGGCTGAAATGATGTGCACAATGCCATGAGATAGCCGAATAGGCTTTACAATGGTGGCATCTGTGTGTGAAATCAAATGCTATCCACCCACTAAAACAATCTGCAATGCCTCTGTACTCTCTAAAGCCTACTCACTGAACTGATGAACGTAAGGTTTCAGGTAATGTAATGATGTGAAATCGTATGTGAGCGTATGGACTAACTCCGAGTAGGTACTAGTCGGGAATTTCGAGCATGGCTTAGATTGGCAACTTGGGGAAATTCAAAGCGTCCCCTCTATGGTGATCTAGTCTACTCTAATCTAGATCTATACCAACCGTTGATTGATGAAAGAACACCAAATAATTCCTTTTCTTTTGTTCTTTTTAAGTGCTAGGTCAGATGCGTCAATGTAGAGGCAAATGTGTGTGAAGGAAGTGGTTTTGTCGGCGAGGCTCAAATGTGAGTGTAACTTGCACCGAAATGTGCACTTGATGTGATGATCGCGTAGAGCACAAAAAAATGAGCGACTTTCCTTTTTGGAGCACCCTCAAATTCTTCCTGGATCAAGAGATATGACTTGATCTAGATGGAGGGGCAAAAGGAGTGCAAATGTGCTCAATGATGATGTGTCACTGTGAGTCACATGCAGTGATGATGTGGCACTGTGCCTAGCAAGAGGTGTGCCAGTGAAGCCCTGTGCTGAGGTGGCAAGAGTGGTCACATGAAGTGACTATGGAGCACTGTGTGTGCCTGTAGAGGTCAGTGCTGACTGGATAGCTGAGGTGGCACTACTGAGGTGGCTCAGATGATGATGTCAATATGGTGACATGGCAATGATGATGTGGCATTGATGACATGGCTGATGACATGGCCAGATGATATGGTAGATGATGTGGCACAGATGACGTGTCCCTAATGATGTGGTAGGTGATGTGTCACTGGTGATGTGATAGGTGACGTGTCACTGGTGATGCGGCAGCCTCACAGGGCTACTGACGTGTCAGATAAGGAGATGACATGGTAGAACGGTATAGGAGATGATGTGGCATGTGATCTGCCAAGTGTTGATGTGGCACGATAAGGTGCCATGTGTCAATCCTTGAGCTAGACCCTATCCTATCTTGATAACGGGTGGCCAACTTGCCACGTGTCGGGATGAGTTTGCCGACCGAAATCTTCTAGATTCCGTCTATGAGAAGCAAGAATGCACTGTTCCTTGTGGCCATGCTCTTGCAAGATCTGTTGTTGTAGGAGAGAAGTTGATTGCTGGAGTTGTGGAGCTAGCATGGCTCGTGGTCATCAATGGAGCTATCAGCGGTTGTTGAAGTACCATGGAGTGAGAGCCAAAACGGGTCGTGTTGCAAATGTTGGCGATGGCACTTGGTTATGTTGATGGAGACAGAGCTCGTATGATGAGGCAGTAGAAGACTACGTTGAAAGAGTCGCTAGAGAGCATCGATCGTGAGCGGTAGACAAGGAGTTGATTAGAGCTCCAGCTCATGGCTGTAGGTGAGCTGAGTAGTGCTAGAGGCAGAAGGTCATGTGTTGCACTAGCATTTGGAGATCTAGAGGCATAGACATTTGCAGGAGCTAAGTCCTTGAAGTGCTGCTACAAAGGTGTAGACAGGGAGACGGGTTGGCTATTGCAATTGGGCTAAGCTGTGGCTATGCAAAAACATCTGGAGGCATCTACTAAGTTAGACAACTCCAATTACGATACATGGAAATACTGAATGGAGACCATTCTTGTACTTCAGGACAAATGGGAGTATGTCGATGGGTCTACACCTAGACCATTGGCTGATCCAGCCACAAGTAGCTCTACTCCATCTGTTGTCACAACACTAGCAACGAGATCTACATCTACACAAACAGTTTTCGCACCAGTAGTAGATCCTACCATTGCCCGAGCTCAAGCAGAATGGGATAAGAAAGACAAGTATGCCTATCATCTGATTGAGCAGAATGTGCAAGATATCATGCTAGGACAGCTCAACACAGTCAAGACATCAAAAGAAGCATGGGATATGTTTGCAGCTCTCTACAAGTCCAAGAACACATCTAGGATTCTCACCCTGAGAACCAGATCAACCAGAGTTTCCGCAATAGCAGTGAAACCGGTCATGCTTATGTACTCCGCATAAAAGACTACAACAATCAACTTGTAGTAGTAGGAGAGACTATGAACCCCGCAGAAATGGTTCAAGTCATCCTGAATGGACTAGGAGAGGGATACGAGAATCTAGTCCAGAGTATTGCCATCCAACGGCAAATTCCAACACTCGAAGAACTTCAGTCAGTCCTACTTGGTGAAGAACTCAGAACTCAAGCTATTCAAGCACATAAAGGTCATTCTAATGATCAGGAATTCACACCTTCAGATAGAAGCAGAGGCAAAGGCAAAGGCAGAGGTAGATCATATCAGAAAAGTGGTAATCATCAGCAACAAAATCAAAGTCAACATCAATATCAGCATCAGCATCATCCTCAGCAACATCAGAATCAGCAAAGAGGAAATCATTCCAATCGAAGAAGATTCTAAGGACAAGGGAATGCATCCACCAATGTGTCAAACATTCAGTGCAACTACTGTCACAAGTTTGGACACTATGAAAGAGATTGCCGCAAGAAGCAGTACGACCAAGGCGGTCAATCTAGTAGTAATCGAGGGAATTCCCGAGGCAGAGGAAATCATCATGGTGGACATTCTAGTCACAGTCATTTTGCAAATGAACATGAAAATATGTTTCTTGCAAGTGAGGAATTGCTTCAGACTGATACAGTGTACCTAGACACCGATTTCAATCCCAAAGAGGATTTCAGCTATCAAGTCGACCAAGTGGAACAGGATCCTTGGTACATCGATAGCGATGCATCATCTCACATGACAAATCATCAGGAATGGTTCACAGAGATGAAACCATTAGAAGGTTAGAAAAATGTCATCTACACAGCATACAATACACTAAATCCAATTCAAGGGATAGGCGTTATCCGTATGAACAATTTCACTGGTACAAAAGGATTAGTGAAAGATGTGCTCTATGTTCTGAAGCTCAGCAAGAACCTTTTGTCGGTAGGTCAAATGACGGAACACAATTACAAAGTCATCTTCGACGGTGATGAATGCACTATCAGAGATAAATCCAAAAGATGTCAGCTAGTAGCAAAAGGTGTCAAGGAAGGATGCTTATACAGAATGCTAGCTATAGTACCAGATAAGCATGCCATGTCAACTCAACCGCAACAGATGCCACTATCTGCAAAATGGCACAAGAGATATGGTCATGTCAATTTCAAGTACTTGTTAGATCTCAAGAATCAGAATATGGCAATTGGGATTCCGAAGCTACAATTTCTTGGAAAGGTTTGCGAAGCATGCTGCTTCGGCAAACAAAAGTGAACCAACTTTGTTAGAAGTACCTCTCGTGCACGAGGTATTCTTGATTCGATACATATAGATGTATGGGGTTATGCCCAAACCTGCAGCATTAATGGTTCACTTTACTACCTGACTTTCATCGACGACTACAGCAGATATTTTTGGTTCTACTTTTTGAAAGAGAAATCTAAAGTGTTTTCCAGATTTCAAGAATTCAAAGCCATGGTAGAAAACCAGACAGGTAGAAAGATCAAGGTCATGAGATCAGATAGAGGAGGTAAATACATGGCTTCAGCATTCATGAACTTTTGCAAAAATCATGGCATTCGAAGACAATTCACATGTGCAGATACTCCTCAGCAGAATGCAAGAGCTGAAAGGAAGAATGGGACTTTAGCAGACAGTGCTAGAGCAATGCTTAGTGAAAAGCATCTTCCGAATCAGTATTGGGTAGAAGCAATAGCTACAGCAAACTATTTGCTTAATCGACTTCCTACCTAACCGATACATGGTATGACTCCTTATGAAGCATTCACTAGACACAAGCCACACATTGGGCATCTCTGCATATTTGGTTGCATAGCATATGCCCACATACATGATGATCATCGCAAGAAATTGGATGCGAAGTCATGCAAATGCATCATGGTTGGCTACAATAAAGAAAGCAAAGCATACAAATTGTATGATCCCATCAACCACAAAGTCATTATCTCTAGAGATGTAATCTTTGATGAGGAATCAGAATGGAAAACCTCACCTACACAGGAGATAGAAGCATCGACTTCACAGTCGTCTACAGAACAGGTTGATGAAGAAGAGTAAGAATTGCTTGCAACTCCCCAAGCAGAGCCACAACAGCTTAGACAATCTACTAGGGAAAGCAGACCTCCAGCAAGATTGACATATGCTCAGAAAGGCAAAGCAATTCAGGTGAAAACCACAAACTATGCTCTTATGACTACCATCATGGCTACAGAAGAGCCAGTGTACTTCAAAGACGCAGTAGACAAGCCAGAATGGCAAACTACTATGAATGAAGAAATGGATGCTCTGTATAAGAATAATACTTGGGAATTATGTGATCTTCCACTAGGAAAGAAGGTCATAGCATACAAATGGGTATACAAAGTGAAGTACAATCCAGATGGCAGTATTTAGAGATATAAGCCAGACGAGTTGCAAAAGGATTTGCACAACAATATGGTCAAGACTATGATGAGACTTATGCTCCAGTAGCAAAGATGGATTCCATACGGTTCTTGATATCACTAGCGACACTCAGCAGATGGAAAGTGTATCAGCTCGATGTCAAGAATGCATTTCTCAATGGTGGTTACCTAGACGATGAAGTCTACATGCAACAACCAGCAGGTTATGTTGAACCAGGAAAGGAGAATAAGGTTTGCCATCTCAAGAAAAGTCTCTACGGCTTAAAACAAGCACCCAGAAGTTGGTACAGCAAAATCGACAAGTATTTTGCTAATCTGGGATACATGAAGTCCAATGCAGATCATACTCTCTACTACAAAGTTCAAGGGCAAGACATTACTATTGTACTTTTGTATGTAGATGATCTGATTGTGACAGGAAGCAAGGATAGCTTCATCAGAAAACTGAAACAAGATTTATCTGTAGAGTTCGACATGAAAGATCTTGGACTTATGCACTATTGTCTTGGAATTGAGTTCTGGAGAGATTCAGATAGCACATTCATGAGTCAGCTCAAGTATGTTGACAGTCTCCTGAAGAAGTTTCATATGGCAAATTGCAAGATTGTAGCCACTCCCATGGAACAGAGTTTGAAACTTACTAAAGATTTAGAAAAGCCTACAGTCAATGACAGATACTACAGGTAGCTCATCGGATCTCTTATGTATGTGACAATCACACGGCCAGATATTTGTTATGCAGTAAGCTCACTAGCATAGTTTATGGCAAATCCAAAACAATCTCACTGGAATGCAGTCAAAAGAGTCTTGAGATACATAAGAGGTACAAGACAGTTTGGGATAGAATATAGAGGAAGTCATCCACAGTTGCATGGGATACTGTGACAGTGACTATGCCGGAGATCATGAGACCAGGAGATCGACACAGGCATATGCATTTTTCCTTGGTCAAGGTGCTATATCATGGTTGTCAAACAAACAGCCAACTGTTTCTTTGTCTTCGACTAAAGCAAAATATAGAGCACTCATTATAGGTGCATGTGAGGCTATATGGCTCAGAAGACTATTGTCAGAAACAGATTACTTTGATGAGTCAAATCCAACAACAATATACTGTGATAATCAATCGGCTCAAGCATTGGCCAAAAATCCAGTATATCACTCCAGGACAGAGCACTTCATCAGAGAAAGAGTGTTACTTAGTGACATCACACTGCAGCATTGTGATAGCAAGGAAAATGTTGCAGACATCTTTACCAAACCACTCGGTAAAGAGCTTTTCGAGAAACGCCGATTAGCTCTTGGTTTAATGCAGAGGAAGGACATTCCCATTACAGGGGTGTGATGGAATGTAATGCTTAGTTCTTCTTCGATTCCCCAGAATCATCATCTTGAGGGAAGGCCTACTTCATGATGTTGATCTTGAGGGAAGGTGTTGAGATTTCACACTCAACATCATGTGATCATGTGTGCATAGCACCATCACGTGATCATATGTGCATAAGACTAACCTTATAGAGTGCTATAAAGGAAAGGGTTATATCCCCTAACCCTAACCCTAAATGGGTTTGTATATATTCTATTTTTTCAACTAAATCTAGTGTACATTTAGTCATTTGTGGTGTGCTCTCTAGCTGTGCCCCCTCTACTCATCTCCACTCTTCTCCTCTCCCCTCTTCATGTTTTGTCAATGATATTGTTAGTGCACCATTAGTGTTGGTCAGAGCTATGCTAGAACTTCTTAAGAGTTCAAGTATATGTTAGTCCTCTAATAGTGCTCTAATAGTAATTAGTAGCATCACTGGGAAGGACTAGCAGCACTATATACACCACTTTTTAGTAGCACCAATTTGTAACAATAATTTGTAGCATCACTAATTAGTAGAAGCAGCATTACTAATTAGTAGTATCACTAGGGAGGACTAGCAGCACAATATACACCACTTTTTAGTATCACTATGTAGTAGCACTAGTAGCACAGTTATGTAGCACCAACTACCAGCTCTAACCACTCATACAAGCCAATCACTATATACATGGAATGAAAGGGTGATAGCCATTCAAAGTATAGCAATGCACACTATTGCAAGGATAATAAAGTGATGTTCCCAATCATTCATGAAAGTATGAGAAGATGTTAGAGCTCTGATGTTTACATCTCAAATGGCATGCTATTGTATATGGCTTCATGCACCTCATCCGACATGAAGAACAGCTTGTCACCATCAATAAGTTCCACCATGGAAAACTTTTTAGCTCTGATAAGGTGAGAATACAAAAAAACCTCGGGTTCATTATCAAGAAGGTAGTAATAGTTATCTGCCTTCTTTCCATAGTACAACCCCTTCACTACAAAACCACTAGATGAAATGATGTTTCCCCATCCATCCTTCAAATTTCGATTCGCAGGCTCCTTCTTGGTAGTGCACCGTAGGACATAGAAGTCTGCACCGTCATCATTTTTTGCCTCTGCATTGACTGCAAATTTGTCTCCAACATAGAGAGCATCACTCAGTGTATCATGATGTCCTTCATATACAGGATCATCACAAGGGTTTTCTCCAGCTTCCATGTCCTCTCCAGGGACAATAAGTTGACATTCCCAACCTATCACATATGCTTTATTGCAGCATCTATTCCAAGAGCCTGAAATGCAAGCACAACAATAGCATGACAACTTTCGCGTTCTGATCTCTATGCATTTGTGCTCTGAGAATCCAAAGATTGAGTGCAGCGATCACACCAGGGGAATAGGAGCACAATCCCATGCTACTGATCTATCCACTTCTCCTAGCTTCACCTCCCAAAACAACCTTCTTATATTCCTTTCTTTTGATGGATAGGAGGCTTGAGCTCCATTTGAGATATCTGAACGTAGAAAACTCACCACATCAGTAGCACAAGTAAGCTTCTATGAATTTTCCTTCAATTGCTCATGTGTCAAGGCTCTTTTCAAAACAGCTCCTGCTCCATCATGCTCACCCTTTCCATGTCCAGAGCCAAAGAAATTCCATGTCATCTTTAGGTTAGTTAAGGAAGGATACCTTGCAACAAAGAAAGCAGGCCGTCTCACTTTAAACTGGGAAGCTACACCATTTGACCAAACCCAATGCTACTTTAGTGCTAAATCTTGTCCTGCCAACCAATTGTGATGTAGCATAAAACAATGCTGAACAAACAGAGTATCGTGCACCTTGTCATCAAATATGTAGAAATGGATGGTTTTTGAACCTCATCTCTTGTCCAAACATATGTTATTTGAACAAGAATAGTGACTTGGTCTGTGCCAGTGCATAGATTGTATCTCATTTTGTTCCTTAAAGGTGTAATTTTTTGGCAAATCCACCACATACACCACAACATCTTTAAGAAACCTTTGTAGATACTCTTTAAATTATTCAGCTTGCCACTTGTATATGAAGTTGTGCTTAATGAACTTCTTCATGCAATCCCGAGACATTCGTAATAAGGCATTGCAGGACATTTTCTTGAATGTGAGCACCTTTCTTCTTTTTTTTCCCCCTATTTTCCAACAATTACATCTAGATCCTCAAAAACCTTAACGAAAACATGGTGGGTAGAGTCAACCTTCTCTTGTTGATAGGCTAGAATTTTTTTTGGCCCACAACTACTACATTCTCCCATGAGGCATTCCAAGTGATGGTACATGCTTCTTGAAGGCTTCTGGCACAACACACTTCCCCAAAAGCATGTAACGCCAGTGTATGTATGATTAGAAGCTTTATAAACAGCTCCAGTATTGTCCCTTACACATATTTCACAATTGCAATAACAATGCGCTCCATGCAGACCGGTGTTGGGATGACGCATGATAATGATAGAGTCTTTCAAGAAGGCCATTTGGACATGTTGAATGTAGCAACATGTATATTTGTCCTTCAATTTACAAACAAAAAATGGTTTTAATCATTCAAATGAGCATTGTTACATTGTGATGTATGGATAATTTTTCTTGAACTCTATAAATAACTCAACCTGCACATGAAAACATCCAATGTGATCAGAAGTTTTATCTACAAAAGTGATCAGATTAGGATCAAGCATCAACAGTATTAACAGGCACTAACAAGTACTAATTAACAGGTTTTTGAACTAACAAGAACTAACAAGCACTAACATGCACTAACAAGCACTAAGTAGGGCAATAACAAGCAACACTAGCAGGCAACACTAACATGCACTAATAGGCATTATCAGGCACTAACACGTACTAACATGCAAAAACAAGCAACACTAGATAGCATTAAACTAACAAGCATGAAATAACATGTCATTAAGTAGTACTAATTAGCAGGTTACTGAACTAACATGCACTAATAACAAGCACTAAGTGGGGCAATAACAAGCAACAACAAGTATTAACAGGCACTAAAAGGTACTAATTATATGGTTTCTGAACTAACAGGAGCTAACAAGCACTAATAGGCACTAATAAGCACTAAGTGGGGCAATAAGAAGCAACACTAGCAAGCAACACTAACAGGCACTAATAGATACTAACAGGCATTATCAGGCACTAACAAGTAAAAACAAGCAAGACTAGATAGCATTAAACTAATAAGCATGAAATAGCATGTCATTAAGTCGTACTAATTAGCAGGTTACTGAACAAACATACACTAACAACCACTAACAGGTACTAAGGAGCAGTTTATTGAACTAACAAGGCACTAACAAGTATTAACAAGTACTAATTAGCACCAACAAGTATTAATAGGTACTAATTAGCAGGTTATTGAACTAACAGGCACTAACAAGCACTAATTAGCACTAACAAGTATTAACATGTACTAATTAGCAGGTTACTAAACTAGCAGGCACTAACAAGCACTATGTGACAGTAAGTGGAAGTAACATGAAATATGTAGCACAAACAAGCACTACTGAGCAACTACCAAGCACCAACAAGTTATATGTGGCATTAGCAAGTACTAACAAGCACTAATAACCACTATTAAGCAATAATAGGAACTACAATGTTGCAATAAGCAAGCAGTACTTGAAGCACTAATCAGCACTATCAAGCACTATGTCATAGTAACTACACTAACCACAACAAGTAACTAGTAGCACTAACAAGCAATGTCTCCTACTAAGTAGCAGTAACAAGTATGAATATGCCATAACAAGCATACTTAGCAAGTACTCTATCACAATAAGTACCACTAACAAGCAAATGTGGCACTAACAAGTAGTATGTCATATGAAGAGAATGAACAAGCAATATGTAAGTTTAACAAGCAATATATGGCACCACCAAGCACTATCAACCGGGTGGATCTGGATGATAAGGGTCTTGATACAACACTCACCTCGGGAATATCAAGAAGATGAATAGGGTGTTTTATATAAGACTTTCTCCCTATCTGTTTGTGGCATACATCCTTCTTATTGGGGGACACATGAGTTTGCATTGACCAAAAGGAGAACACCAAGTCCTTCACTTCTTGGGTGATGATGCTACTACATGCGTCGGCAAGTGAACGAGGGGAGATTTTCAACCTCCTTTAAAAGGAGTCTAGATTTGGCTGCATAAAAATTCCTCCTATGAATGTTTAAAGCTCTTAAAGTTGTTGAAATGTTTAGCTTGGGAGCCCCTTCTGTCCCATCGATCACTAACATCATCAAACTAGACCTTTTGAAAAATAGTTCATGTGATGACTTTGGTCGCTTGACCGTTTCGAGGGTATTGTGAACACCACATAGGAGAGCTACTTGAACACTAGATTCATCTCTTGTTTCTTGTAGTTGAGCTACTCTCAGGGAAGGATGTGCTTGTAATCTATCCAATATGTCTCTCTTTGCTCTACTATCCATTCTAGCTGTTTGTTGAGCAAAAAACATTGCCACGTCATGACAAACTTTTTTCCTCTTTCTTTCATCTCAGTAGTGAGAATGGACTCTTGAAGCCTTGCTTTGTTGCGTTGTTCCCTTTTCTTCTCGCTTCATATTCCCTTATAATCGTGCAATGGTCTCGAGCACAATGGGTACACGTTGAGGATGCAGGGATGGAGCATCTACACAAATCATTGTGGCTTCTTGAAATCATCTACATGTCCTCCATGTTAAAGAAAGTATGTCTGAACAGTGCAACACAACAACAACTGAGCAAGAGGATCACCGAACAGATTGTATAACAATGTGTTTACAGAGAAATAAAACAACCGAAGAGCATGAGAGAGAGTGTATGCAGGCTGCGGTTGCTTAAGAGCATCAATCAAGAGACACCTGATAGGAACTAAACCCACAACCATGTTTCTTGTCTTTAAACAGCTGGCCGAGCAGAGAGCATTACTAGAATTGCACAATTAGCACAAACAATAGTGTGTTTTCCATGAACGTGAATAGACCAACATTGTGGAAGGAATTTCTTGGAATTGTTTGAATCGATATCAGAGACCAACAACAAACTCACCAAAATTGATACACAGAGAGAGAGAGAGAGAGAGAGAGAGAGCTCAAAGCACCTTCCTCTTGCGTAGGGGAAAGACAAACAAACAGAGCTCGGATGCAAGGAGGGAGAATGAGAGACAAAGACAAAGTGATAGAGACGGAGATAGAGAGGAGGTCGTGGGGGGCAAAGATACAATGTGGAGGTCATTATAGGTCGCTACAAGAAGATGTGCAGCTGAATTCAGTTATGGGCTACGTTTTTAAATTTTCATACACTGTACACTGCAAAGCACTATTAAAAGCACCAACATAGCACTGTCCCGAACACCACTTTTTGTAGCACCTTATCATGCATCCACCCCATTGTCAATCAGAAGGACCAACATGGCTCCAACAATTGAACATAGAGCAGAAACAATGCACGATCATTCCGATCCGAGAAGTTTGTGGGCTTCAACAGAACACAAGAAAAAGAGAGACAACCTAAGTGTGGAAGTCATTGCTACAGTGATGACATTTTGGCATGAAAATACGAGAGTTTCTCCACATAGAAAGGACATATGTAAAAAGCGTATGGGACTTGAGGTGTTTGAGGAGCACATCATACACATGCTAGATACAACGCAAGTCAATGGTGCCTAAACTAGCCCAGTGTAGGTTGTTTGTGATTGAATTTTGGGATAGTTTACTTTTTTCATTTCTTAAACTAGGCTTGGACTAAATGTGATTGTCCTAAACTAGCCCGATGGTTGGAACATCATGCAACCGTAGGCTGGTTCAACTCAATCGCTAGTTCTATGATTGTCCTGAACTAGCGTGGTTGAACAGACATTAGTTCTTGTCCAGCCCAGTGGCATGGTTGAGCAAAAATTAAAAGCAATATATTTCATAATAGAATAGCAATATAAATTTATTTTTACTAAAACATCCCGGTGGTTGGAACATCATGCAACTGTGGCTACTTCAGCTCAATCACTAGTTATGTGATTGTCCTGAACCAATGTGGTTGAACAGACATTAGTTATTGACCAGCCCAGTGGTTAAAATTATTGTGTTTCTTAGTACTTAAATTCGTTAAATTTAATTTCTTGCTATTCGGGTCATATACCACTATTTTTGGACCGGGATGGCTTGGACTTAATGTGATTGTCCTAAACTAGCCCAGTGTTGGTTCAAGACAAACAGTTCACGACAAACATCAAGCAGTTACTGACATAAATTATGATTGAAATTGTGAAATTCAGAAATGAAAAGCAATAAGTGTTGCAGAACCTCCAAGAGGAAGGAGGCCTGTACAGCTTCAAGGACATGTTATCCATGGAAGAAGAAGCTTCACGAGAGCCCTGCGACCATGTTAGGTTTGTTGCCTTCCTATCGATAGAGGTGAAAATGCCAACCGCTTCCCTACCAAGAGGAAATCCCATCCTATGGCACGATCTATCCAATTGGATGAACAACCATTCTTACCCCCAGTCCTTGCAAGCCCTAAGCCCAGCTAATCTTCGCTAGAAAAGGGGTATAACCTACCTAAGGCTCCCATCAACAAGCTAGGCCAATACTTCGAGGGTGATGACATGAATGCCGTTATCCCCATAGTCTATCAAAACTAGAACGTTGAAGCCATTGGAGCAGATTTTGAGGGCAGGAGCAGCAACAATAGACGGCATCAGATGGTGCACATTTTGAGGGCAAATGGCAAGGCAGAAACAGCTTGAGAATGGCGAGCAGTAGCGGGCAGAAGTGTAGGGAAAATGAGGCGATATTAGAGGTAGCAGCTGGTGCATATTTAAGGGCATTAGGTGGCGTAAATGGCAAGTATTTCAAGGCTGCTGGCGAGGGCTGTAGCTAGCAGGCAGCGTGAGTAGCAAAAGTAATCATGGGTAGCACACACACATTGATGTAGATCAGCTCCAACAACTCCATGGAGAGGCTAAGGTAAATAGAAACTCTCCAAGAAGAAAGAGATGGGGAGAAAAGAGGGAATGGAAGGGAGCTCAATCATGGAGGAGAGGATGGCTTCCATTTGTGGGCTTCCCTCATCCTCTAGATTGAGCATGAAGAAGGGAAAGGTAGGAAAGGAAGATCTAATACCACATGATGGAACTAGATAGGAGGCAAGGTGGGGGAATAAGAGGGAGGAGTGGGGGGATTATACAAAACAAGCCCCCTGTCCCCTTTTCTCTCTCACACACCCCTTGCCCTTTTTTTTCATATTCCTCACCATTTTTCTTAACCTCTTCCTTTTTCTCTTTTCTCCACATTTTTCTCCTTATTCCTTTTTCATCATATGTCTTTCTTCTCTACTTTTTCTTTGTTTTTAAATACCAAACAAAATGAACTAAATCTAAGGGGTCCTACCCCTTCCCATAAAACAATTAAAAGGGTTTCTTTTTTTAAAAATAAAAATACAAAAGTCCAAAAGCGATTGACAGATCCAATCGAAGAAAAATCTTACACCATGGCAACATTTGTAGCAACATAGTGACCAAATCTCATGGAGATGACTATCTAAAAATCCTCCATCCAAGCTAGTGAAACTAGCTAAAATGTTGGCATGCGGCACAAATTTGATTGTATCTCTCACAACGTACCTCATATCACAATAAAGATATACCTCTCAAAATCCTCCATGCAGTTAACACAAAGGCCCCATGATAGGACATACCATGGTACAATTAATTAAGCCTCCACAATCAAGAAAGTTCTTGTAAATATGAAATTGTGTTAAGTATCTATCACAGGCTACATTACTACATGCCTTAGTGCTATGCCATAGATTTTGTTCCCATGCTCATATAGGTTTCCTCTATCTCACTATTGCAGCTTTGGCCTTAAATCTACCTACCTACACTAGTTTTGAATGAGGAGTTATTAGGGATTTCTTGAATTGTCGAAATGTGGGAAAATCTTGAATTTAAAATGGTACTCTACAATGAGGAGTTCAAAGGCATACATTTTGTGAATGCAAGTTATGGACCTATTCTAGTTAATTAATTATGACACTAAAGGAATGATCATGTTATTGTTGGAAGTCTAACACATTTAAATGATCAAAATATGGTAATTAAACTATCTAGGTGGACTCTAGAGAGTGCACATACTACATTTAAATGATCAAATTTTGGTAATTAATCTATCCATATATAAAGTGCACATATTGCATTCCTCATACAAGATCAATAGGTATATTAGACTTGACATTCTAAATTTTGGGGAGCAAAAGAAGATCAAACCAAAGACATTAGCAACAGACGAGAGAGAGAGAGAGAGAGAGAGAGAGAGACAGAGAGAGAGAGAGAGAGACAGAGAGAGAGATGAGCCCAACCAAAGTCGCAATGGATGGAAAAAGAAAGAAAGGGACTATCGAGCCAATCAATGGGATAACTAGAAGAAAGCAACATTACAAATAGTGTCATAGATGTAGATCTATATCAAAAGGAGCTACCTACTGCAAAGAACAACAATGAGGAGCTACCTACTGCAAAGAACAACAATGAGTCTTGGCAGCACGATATTCTACTATGATAGGCTCAAGAAACACAAGAATGAGAGGTTTCCTATATTAAAGAGAAATCACATTGAAATGCATCGTGTAGGATTTTTGCCACCATTGGAGAGGAGTACGCAAGAGGACAAACATTCCAAACATGAATATTGTAAGCTCGCCCGACATAGAGTTCAGTAGAAACACCCATAAAGGGATTAAAAACAAAAAGGAAGCATACATGACAATCACATACCGGGCCTACAATAACGTCTCAGATGAGAGAATGCCCCAAGAGTAGCAACCTCAAAATCTTGCAACTAGCAGAATAAAGTCACACCAACCACTTGAACACAAGAACAAGAATGTCGCTATCGTTGGCAAGGTTAAGAATGACCACTTTGATAGGGAGTCAGGACACAATATGCTATGTAACGGTATGCTATAAGGTGAGAGGAGATCATAACATGCTAAGCAAATGTGGGAACTTCCAAGACGCATGGAAGCTAAGGATACAGAATATAAAAACATGCTTAAGAGATAAGGGAACTTGAGGAGTCCTCAGTCAGGACTCTATAAAGCTCTCAATGAATATTTAATCTCAAAGATTTCATGCCTGATAAGCCTTCAAATCCCTTCTTGAATTCTAGCCGTCTAAACACGCCAATTTCTCTTTCTTGTTATTTTCATTGTCTAGGAACCCCTAGTATTTACATAGAATCATGGATTAAAAACTTTTGGACAAGCATGTTTTGGCAGTCACAAATATGATATATCACATTGTTAGGAAAATTATGCTAATTTTATTTTTAAATAATAAAATGGTAAATAGAGCGATTTGTCATGGGATTTGGGTGATCCTATACTTAGAGTATTAGTTTCTTGAATATTATGAAAGGGCCATGCAAGAAAATATTTGCTTCAAATGTTTGGGCAAAGACCATGCTACTTGGAACTACCAGCGGGAGCTAAAGCCCCAAATAGACCTCCACAAAAACAAGTACATGTGGTGCAAGTGTTGCCGCTTAATGGTACTGAAAAGTACACTGAGGTAGAGATCTATCATGAGGATAGCGACCACATGTGTTGTCTATCATCGGCAATGTGGCCGCCCCACCTTTGGTCCTCATGATTTAAGGAGGATGCATGGAAAAATTAAGGGGCAAAGAGTAAGAGTGATGGTTGATGATAGTGCAACACATAATTTCTTGAACTACTCGTTAGTTAAGAAATTGAAATTGCCCGAGAGTCCCAGTGCCCATAAATATGTGGTCTCTTTGGCAAAGGGTAGTGATAAAAAAGTTTGGGACGCCATGATACATGCTGTAGAGGTGGATATTCAAGGTTATCAGGATGCCTTGGATTTCCAAATCATGCATCTCGACCAAACAAATGTAGTGCTTGGTCGAAAATGGTTGTATAGTCTTGGGCATAGCTTATAGCGGAGCTATCTCAATAACTCCATTATGTTTTAAAAAGAGGGTAGAGTCTTCCAGATTCAAGGAGAACATGATGTGCCCAACTCTCCTCTTATTTGTTCGATGGAATTGGAACAACTACTACACCAAGAAGAATGCGAAGTATATCTCTGTGAACTTACTTTTATTGGTGATTTTATGTCTTCTGCATCGGAAAGAAGTAATATTGTTTTTGATAATATTAAAAAGTATAAATCTTCTTTTAATGATTTGATGTTTGAATTTAAAGATGTTTTTCCGTCTGATTTACCCGATGGTTTACCTCTTGAGAGAGAAGTAGATCATAAAAGAGATTTAATTCCTGGATCGACCCCTATTTATAAACCCCCATATAGGCTTAGTCAAACGGAGAAATGTGAGGTCAAAAGATAGTTATTAACAGAATATCTTAGGAAGGGCGAAATCCAACCTAGTAGCTCACCTTGGTCTGCACCAGTTTTACTGGTGGTAAAGAAAAAGGATTGTACTATGCGTTTATGCATAGATTACCGAGCACTAAATGAAATCACCATAAAAAATAAGTATCGTATGCCTCACATTGATGAGCTCTTTGATCAATCACAAGGGGCAAAATACTTTACTAAAATTGATTTAAGATCAGGATATCACCAAGTACGAATTAGGGAAGAGGATGTCTCTAAAACATCATTTCGTACTAGGTATGGGCATTTTCAATTTAAAGTAATGCCATTTGGATTAACAAATGCTCCAGCAACTTTCATGACACTTATGAATAGTGTCTTAAGGCCATATCTAGGAAAATTTGATGTAGTATTTTTAGACGATATCGTTATTTATAATTTGCGAAAAGTATTCCAAATGTGAACTCTTTACAAAAGAAGTGAAATACTTGGGACATATAATATCCCAAGAAGGGGTTTGTATGGACCCTGACAAAGTAAGGGCCATATTGCAATGGCCTCATCCTACAAATCTAGAAGAATTACAAATATTCTTAGGTTTGTCAGGATTCTATAGGAGATTTATCCAGGATAATGCTAGGATTGCTATTTCGATGACGGACCAGCTTAAGGGGAAGGGAAGCACGTTCATATGGGATGAACCTCAAAAGAGAAGTTTTGAAAAATTACAAGTAGATATAGCGGCAACTCTTGCCTTAAAAGTAGTGGATCCCAATGAACTATTCATGGTTAAAGACAGATGCCAGTGATTTTACTATTGGAGCGGTACTTTTACATACAGGTCAACCGATGGCTTTTGAAAGCAAAAAGTTAGATCGTGCCCAACGGAATTACTCAGCATATGAAAAGGAACTATATGCTATAGTCTATGCTTTAAAAAAGTGGTGGCACTACTTATATGAGGAGAGCATTAAATGGATTTGTAATCACAGCCAGAGCTTAAAGGTAGAAAAGCTAGATGGGTTGAGTTAATGCAAGAGTTTGATATACAATTGACATATAGGAAAGGGAAGTTCAATGCGGTAGCAGACTCTCTTAGCCGAATGCCAATTGTTAAGAATGATTTCCTAGAGTCCTTAAAGGGAAAATGTGAGTTTGATCCTCACTTCTCTAAAATATGGAAAGCAATTAGAAATAGGGATCCAACTAATCGAGAGGCTTTCACTGAGGAGTCGCATGGAAATGGCGACACCACAAGTTGGTGATGACGGAATCAAGTGGAAAAAATATAGTATTGAAGATGGCTACCTACTCTACAAGGGTAGAGTATGTGTCTCATATTATAATGACATTAGGTGCCAAATTCTTTTTGAATGTCATGATAGTCTGAGTGCTAGACACCGGGAATTCAGAAGACATATGTGCTTCTAAAAAGACAATTCTTTTGGCCTGGAACAGGTAAGGACATCCAAGATTATGTATTGAATTGCCAAAATTGCCAGGTTAATAAGGCTGAACGCCTTAAGGTAGGAGGTCTCCTATACCCATTGGAGATTCCATCTGGCAAATGGGAAAGTATCTCCATGGATTTCATTGTGGGATTACCTAGGACACATAGGGGGCACAACGCTATGTGGGTAATTATGGATTGGTTGACCAAGATGGCTCATTTTTTCCCTGTTAATAATGAAGATGTTAAAACTCCAGAATTAGCCAGGGTATTTGTGGAGCATATCTATAGACTGTATGGGCTACTAGCCGGTATTGTTAGTGACCAGGAAATTTAACAGCCATTTTTGGAGGGCTGTGTTTAAGAGGTTAGAAACTTCATTGAATATGAGCACCGTGGATCATCCATAGAGTGATGGTCAAACTGAAAGTGTTAATCAGATCATTGAGGATATGCTTCGAGCATATGTAAGTAAACGGCAAACTAATTGGGAACAATATCTACCCATATTAGAATTTGCATATAACAGTGCCGAACATTCAACTACAGGTTTTAGTCCATTCATGATGATGTATGGATTTCAACCAAGAGCCCCAATGATAGTGGGACTCGAAAAAGAGAAGGTTCAAGCAGCCAAATACTTTCTTAAAGATATGAATCAAACACTTAAGTTAGCTAAAGATAGCATAAGAAGAGCCCAGGATAGAGCACGAAGTTATGCAAAACCCCACCGTAGAAAGTTGGAGTTTGAAGTAAATGAGAAAGTCTACCTTGAGGTACTTGAATCTTCAGAATCTCTAAAGATAGGTAAATGTCCGAAGTTGTCTCCTAGGTATTGTGAACCATTCACAATACCTAAGAGGATTGGAGAACTTGCTTACAAATTAGCCTTACTTGAAGGATGTAGAGTACATCCAGTTTTTCATGTTAGTAGGCTAGAAAGAAAGTTAGGAGATGATGATAATCTCATTGGAAATGAAGTCCTAGTTGAACTCATTGAACCTGCATCTTTACCACATGAACCACAAAGAATTTTAGATAGACAAGAAAAAAGAACGCGACACACAATATGGCAAGAATGTCAGGTTAAGTGGAAAGATAAATTTGAAGAGAGTTCAACATGGGAAAGGGTAAGCAATCTCCAGAGGAGGTTTCCCAATTTTGTTTTCGAGGATGTAAACCATTCTTAAGGGGATGGGAATGTTACGTCAACCATTATCCTAGAGCCATGCGGCGTGATTATGGTGAGGCTGGAAACCAAGACGGCTTGACATTGCAACGGTGGATGTAAATAAGTGTGGCTAGGCATAAGTGGGGCCAAGCATTAGAGAGGGATGCCAAGAAGGGGTAAAGACTAAGGTCCCCTAGAAGGACACTTGGCATCTAGAAGTCCACATGGCATGCAGTGGACTAGGAGGGAGGATTCTAGAGGGAGCTCAAGAAAGGAGGTTTGGGAGAAACCTCATGAGGGAATAAAGGAGATGAGCTCAGGAATGAGAATATGAGGTTGGGTGGAAACTAGAGGAAGCCCTCTATGTTTTAGGTCCTGTTACAGCCTTCCCATCCTTTTAGGAATGGGAAATGTCCACTTTTTCCTTTCCTTTCATTGCTTAGGGACCTCTCCAAGTACTTCACATCCTTTTAGGAAACCACATTTGCCTTTCCATTCATTACTTGGGGACCTCTCCTTGCATTTACATTATAATCCAAAGTTAATAATACAAGTATCATAACAATGGCTATTTAAGCTTTGATTGATTTTATATTAGGCCCAAAAAAATGAGAAGAATAAGTGGAAAGATCTTTGTACTCTTTTTGGGATAGGTTTGTTTTTTTGGGGGGAGGATAGGGTTAAAGGTGTGCATCCTAAAAGTATAGTTAAAACCATAATATCAAGAACTAGTTTTTTCATTCTCTTGGAAAAATGTCTCTTAAAGCTAGTCTTCCTAGGCAGCCAGCCAAATCCCCAGCCCCTCTTAAAGAATCTAGTCCTCATAATGTCTCCATGTTTTGTACCAAATGGCAAAAAGTGTGCCATTGGAAGTAATGCAACACACTATTCCGATGGTGGACAATGCAAAACCAGTCCACCAAAGTCCATATCTCATGAATCCTAAGTACGCTACTATCTTTTAAGGAAAAAATTCAAAAGCTAAACAATATTGGATTTATTTACGAGATGAACATGTGGAGTGGGTGTCTCCAGTAGTGATTGTAATAAAAAAGAATGCCAAGATTAGAGTATGCGTGGACCTTAGAAAGGTAAATGCTACTACTCATCATCACGATCACTACCCACTACCATTCATTGAACATGTGCTTGAAAGAGTAGGTGTGGCAGGGAATCATATAGTTTCTTGATAGATTCTCAAGCTATAATCAAGTGTTTATTCCTATCAAAGACCGGAACAAGATGGCATTTGCCACCGAATGGGGTATTACTTGTATTTAGAGTGATGCCTTTTGGGCTCACCAATACTCCAACCACATTCCAAGATTGATGAGTACAACTTTTAAAGAATATCCAAGGGACTTCTTGAAAGTTTTCCTGGATGACCTTTGTATTCATTCAAAGTGTTTGGTCATTGTACACAATTTCTACATTGCCCAGTCTGTATAACTTATCTCCAAATTTGGCGCTTTTACTTGCGTTATTGAACAATTTTGATAAACTTTGAAGTTTCTTCAAATATGACTGTAGAGTAATAGTAAAAGAGAAATGCTGGTAATATTCATATTACCAGCATAAATATGCTGGTAATATGACTTTAAACTCTAATAATGTGCAATAAATTATAACCATCACTGCCGTCTAAACATGTATTTAAATGTAGATATATTAAACATGCTTTTTAGGAACAACACACAACTTACACTAGCCTTGGACATGGCTTAATTTTCTCTAACCCTACCCAAACCTTTAACTTGACAATTGGATCTACTTTTGAAGATGCCAATCCACAAGTATACATGACCAAAAAAGGAACTTCAAGAGAGAAATGGTCCTTGATATTTTCCACATTTTTCTTATAAGATAGTAGTATGTATTAAGCTTATCAATATTCGAAAAAGATAGTAGTATGCATTAAGCTTCTCAATATTTGAAAAAGATTGCATCCAATGAAAGAGTGTGGAATGTGCCAACTAAATAAAGAATAAAGAAATGATGAATTGACCCAATTTGTTACTTTCACTTTTGTTACCACCGTCTCACATTTGTTAGCACCCATAGGCTCTTTTCAATGCGTATCAGGATAAAAACCACAAACTGCTTAGGGTATGTTACTTAGTCTTCCATCGCATGTGTATTTTTTATTTTGACCCACATTTTTCCATTATAAAATGAAGTCTTTTCAAAATATATCCCAAAAGTATATGGGTGATATTTTCTGGCAAACTCATTAAGATTCAAGATTGATTATTGAAAAGACCAAGTCTTTGTTCCTTGACCATTTTTGTTGTTGAGTTTGAGGAAGAAGATAAGGTGTGGGGTAGAACTAAAAATAACTCATTTATACACTATATCAAATACTTACACCTAACTCCCCAAAAAAGCCTAGATAAAAGAGCAATACATATATGCTTTTGTTTGCTGAGACAGGATTCAAACCCGTGACCTCAAGGTTATGAGCCTTGCAAGCTAAAGCCAGGGAGGAGCAATAAATATATGCTTTTCCCATTGGGAATGTGTTTAAAAGGGAGTCGTGGACTTCATGAGGCTAGTGCTTGCACTATAAATAATGGTGGGTTGAAATTCATAGTTAGATGCTAACTATGTCTGATCCAAAGACCTATTAATGATAACCCTTCTGGAGGTAGGTATTTTCTTTTGCATGCATGATGATGGGAAAAGGATGATGGTGCTATTCACCTTTGATGCATAGGGCTTAGTATGACAAACTTGTTGCCATTTGTTGGTTACTATAATGATTGTGTTTTGTGTTCTCGTTCCACAAGATTGAAGTTTGTTTGAATATATAATGGTGACCCAATGATCATGATATTTTGCTATAGGCTACTCTCATGTCAAGACATGCACAACTTTGTCTTGCCTTGGAGTTGCATTCAAGGGGCTTTGTTTCTCATGCCTTTTTCAATGCCCCATCTCACTTAGTGGAATTTGATAGGTAGCCAAATTTGATATTCATTCTATTTACTAAGCACTTTTTTAGCAAATAAATGGAATATACAATGTTAAGCTTGTAAAAGTTCACAATAGTATTAATGTGGACCTTGGCCTTTAGTGCCTTCATTTACTAGCAATGAGGCTTACTCCTTGATGTTGTCTTAGGCATGCTAAAAGGTTACTTCACAGTTCTTAGAACTTAAGTCTTTTAGTTTTTAGCCTATCGGCACTTGGCTTGGTGGTGGGAGTACTGTGCTTCTAATGCCTCCATAACGGTTCAATTCTCATTGTGGAATCCCTTAGGCTAGGAGGGGAATAGCAAAACATGGCTTCATCACCCTAGCTAATTAGCACTCCTATGTAACAATTATTAAGAAAGGAAGTTGGCTGAGAGGATTAAAAAGCTTTTTGGCTTTCATGTGCACAAACAAAAAGCACTCCAAAGTGTAACTTTGCTTCACCATATAAGCAAGGCAGAAAGGAAAGAGTGAAAGGGGTTCTTGTTTCTAATTAGACGGGGTTCCACTTACTTTGCATTGAGCTTAGGAATATCCGTAAAAAGTAAAATACAATGAAAAGAGTATGGAATATACTAGTTCATTAAAAAAGGAGGAGCACAAATTCATCCATTGTGTTAGTTGACATTTGTTAGCACCGACCTTGTTTGTGAGCACACATGCATGTAGGGATAGGAGACCCAAACACGCTTTGGTGTGAGGTTGTTCTCTGTATAATCATGATTTTGACCCACATCTTAATATCACGATGGTAGAGTTTCATTTCTTGGGAACATTTGACGTTGACTTTGAGCATTAAATAAGCGAATGGCAAAACAAACCTAAAGAACCTCTTGCATAATATACAATTTGCATTGGCACACACATAAAGTCACCTCTTAAGTTTGATTAAGGATCTTAGTAAATGATTTGAAATAGGACGGAAAATATGTGCATATTTCATCCTATTTCTAGTGACAAAGTCCATTTTCATCCCAAATACATCCTAAACCTTGCAAAGGTCATGCTAACTTAGGATAGGATGATGACTGAAACAATCGTCTTTTCTCTTCTATTTGTATAAACTAGTCCCGTTGGTATTCAGGTTCATGAATCATCAAGGTAGGGAAAAGCGATCACTTCTTTTCAATTTCGATTTGGATTGGGATTTCGAGTCTCTAGTTTACATGGGAAGTGGAGAGAGGATCAAAGTGCACGATAATTCCACAAGACCTAAGAGGCTAAAGGATCGCTCAATTCCGTTAAACTCATTCCTAGCAACACTACTCCATTTCCATTGGTACCCGTCATGTTATGCACCAAGTCAAAAGTTTCCTTTTTGGCATAAAATGGTTTATTTTGATCCTTTGAGCTTGCAATTACGATGCTTCCTTCTTTCAAAGGGCTTTCAAATGAGTACCCATTTCGAATTGATTTTAATCTTAAAGAATTCTTACTAGGAAGCTTGTTTGAAGTAGCATTCTCACTGCCCATATTTTCTATGCTTCAACCTGTTTCTCGTCATAAAAGGAACTTAAAGTACACTCACGGAATGTGGGTGAGTAGAATTTTAAAAGCCTATGGGCCATTTGTGAAAAAAAAGGTCTTTAAAGTATTAGAAGAGAGTTAAAATTTCCAAGCATTTTTAAAAATGCCATTAAGAGATGTAAGTGGACCTTTTCAATCTAGATTGGAATGGACACTTCCATTAAAATCCTTAACTAGTCCTGCCATGAAATCATTCATGGATTTGTTGTGCAAATTGGGGAGTGCCCATGATGTTGGGCAACCTCAACCCCTTGTCTATCTCCCACTGTACATGCTGATCGGATTTGAACCCCAGCCACTCAATAGAAAGCCTACACCTCTAGATGTTTGGTTACTTATTAACGATTGCATTTTTGTAAAATTTATTTTGTGGTCCATAGATGCCCTTCTCTCGCATGGGTGTGCACCGGGTGTGGAGTGTACCCATCCTCAACTAGTAGTTGATAAGAGAGCATTCCCGTGCATAGACGAAGGAATAGGAGGTTGAGAGAGTGAGGAAACAAGATATCATCTTGTGTCAATCAAGCTTTTGTTGCAAAACAAGCTTCAAGATTGGTTGAACGAGGATGAGAAAGGTGAGCATCCAACATGGACCCAATTCGCAAAAATAGCATTCACCTTTTGATGTCCGATGAACACGGTGATTTCTCAGTGTCCTTTTGTCGCGGTTGCATACCAGGGGTAGTTGTGACTCGATGGGCAGCTGTTGTTCAAGCCACACGACTGCTCACTTGCCACCTATATTCACCTTTGATTGCTGTAGAAAGGGACAAGGGTGGGGAAAGGTGAACAGAGCAGGCTACAGAAGGCTCAAGATGATTGAATGGATTTTCCATTTCACGAAATATTCAGTTCGCAACCCGAGGTGTTCGATTCGCTACCGCCATTCGTGGATAAATCACAATGGAAATGGGCTCGTCACACAGACAAGTGCGTGTCACACGCATGTGACCGAGGCAATCGACTGCTACGAAAGAAGGTGCCTGGGGAAAGGGCAAAAGCAAATCTCATAAGACGTGGGGATGAGGGTGCCACGTGGACAACACGTTGGGGACGTGTGCGAAAGATTAGGAAGGAAGGTTAAGTCTAAAGCAAGGGGGATTAGGGGAGGTAAATGAGGATTAAGGGCTATTTAAGATCGTCGTCTACAAGGCCTTGAAAACTAGAGTTTTGAAAGCTTGAGCAGAAACAACAGTTTTTTGGAGGTTCGAGAGCTCGAGCTTGGTGGCTATGGCGGACAAGCTTCGTTTAGGGCTTCTCCTGCTCGCATTTTACCTCCTCTCCTCCTCCTCCCTCTCAGTTTTTGCCTCCGATCCCTCCCTCCCCGACCTCGATCCTTCCGAACTCGACGCCCTCGGCCTCGATGATGAACCTTCCCCTTCTACTTCCCCCCTAGACGATTACACAGATGATCCTCACGACGACGAACCTCCCGAGGATGATGAATCCTTCTCCATCCCTGTCGACGACCCCGACGTCGTCGTGCTTTCGGCCTCCAATTTCTCGGATTTTCTCGCCTCCAACCACTTCGTCATGGTCGAATTCTACGCCCCTTGGTGTGGCCACTGCCAGTCGCTGGCCCCTGAGTACGCTGCCGCTGCAACCGAGCTGAAGAAGGTTGGCGTTCCCCTCGCCAAGGTGGATGCTACGAGCGAGGGCGAGCTTGCGCAAGAGTACAATGTGCATGGCTTTCCGACCATGTTTTTCTTCGTCGATGGCAAGCCGAAGCCGTATACGCACCATCGCACCAGGTAATCATATCATCTTGTTGTTATCGTTGCATGATTGCGAAAAAATCTGCTTGTTTGAGTTTTCGCCATTGCGCGATCGTTCGATTTTGCGTTTCGAGGAAGTTTGACTTTACATTCCAGAATGCATGGTACTCTCTGCTAAACTGGCATTTTCGTTTTCTCCTGCTCTGTTCGAAAGCCCGAATATGGGCTTCTTGCGCACTACTTAAATCAGCGCTGGCGCAACAGCTAGCGTTTCCTGATGCGTTCCTTTCTTAGTATATTACACGATAGACCGATTTGTTCTTTCGCATTATTGATTCAGATTCATTGCTTTCCACCGTAACGTAGCTCTTCTCTGCATGAGGTTTCTGTTGTGGCATGAGGCGCATCTGTTCAGCCTTTGAC
This sequence comes from Dipteris shenzhenensis, assembly GCF_047967505.1. NCBI lineage: Eukaryota > Viridiplantae > Streptophyta > Polypodiopsida > Gleicheniales > Dipteridaceae > Dipteris > Dipteris shenzhenensis. Next base: position 28,919,292 of record NC_141619.1, on the reverse strand, counting down.
GTAGCCTGATTTTGATTAGTCCTAAGATCGGTTTGTGGGCAGCTCCCTAGGTGAATTTCTCCGCGCGATTCAGTTCGTATGCCAAATGTTGTCTTTTAAGGACGGATCTAACGTTTCTGTTACCTCTCGTCGTTGAAAAGGACTAATTATATGTCCTGCCGACTTAAAGACTGAAAATTTAAAGTGCTTGCTGTCGTTCCTGCTTCACCTCTGTGCCTATCGAGGCTAAATTTCTGCGCTGCTTGTCGCCTGTCGTTCACGTTTTGCATGGTCTTGTGATTAGAGATCTGTATTTCGCACGCAAGAAATCACATTCGCACCTTCGCAAGTGTTCATCTCCACACCTCGCAACAATTCAAGCCACTCGTGACTCATCGTCCTTTTCCCAGATTACCTCCATCATGACCTAGATGACCATCATAATACCAACATGTACACTCTTGTTGCATGCATCCACAACATCCCCTCTCTTGAATCCAAATACGCCTCCATCTTTAGAAGCCCTACACAACATGCCATACCTTGCCCCACACTACACATATACCAAAAAACTGCCCGTATGGAGAATGGCTGGTATGATGAAGATTGCAATCTGAAAAGGCAATCTCCTCAAGAAAAGGAGCAGGGGCTTATTTCTATGAGACAGATTGAAATAGAGAATTGACTGTGAATTCACCAGAAAAAGAGGGCTAAGATTGCAAATCCTGAAGAGGCAAGCTCCTTCAAAAAGAGGAGCAAGGGCTTATCTCTATGAGAGACCAGGATAGAGTATTGACTGCTAGTTTCAATGGAAAAAGAGGGCTCTCATCGCCAAGAACGAAGAGAACTAATTCTTCTTCTCATGAAATATGATGCAAAGAATTTTGGATGAATTTATTAAAATTTGTCATCGTCTATCCTTAGATACTCGGTTATGGGGATGCTCAGACATTGTATGAGGTTTAGACCAGCTAGGCCCAGATGTTGTGATGACTTCTAGACCTACCTCAGCCTATACCTGTGACACGGGAAATGTATGAGTAGGCATACTTAAGCTGCATAATGGGAGGTAAAGACCATGCAGGACTCCAAATGGAGTAGTTGGATGAATTTATTAGAGACAGTAGTCATCAAACCTCCCATGCGGCAGCCTGTGATTGGCCCTGGTCTGTCTGCAGACTGCTGCCTGGTGTCCTGTTGTACTGTGGCTGCTGGAGCTGCAGTGGACTTCAGAGCTGCACATGTGGCCGGCATCTCTTTCATTCTTGCAGGTCATCTGACTAGGGGGTTTTGCATAAATACTTGTAGGAGACTGGTGGCAGCTAGATGCCCACGAGCTCAGGGTATGGCATTATATCTGGAGATGCATCTCGATGTAGATCAGCTGGATACCTCTATTTCCACAGCTTGTGATGGCACACCTCAGCCTACCTGACTTACTTTGCACCTCACATCGACAGAGCTGTACTTTTCACTCTGTTATGTTGTTTTTTTGTCAGCGGGAGCAGCACATAGGCTTTCCCTTAAATTTCATGCATTATATTGTACTTTGTCTCAGTCTATTTTGTTTACATTTAGTCTTAAAGGAGGTATAGAGAATGTCCTACTGGGCAAGTGGGCAAAATATCCCAATTGTATTTATTTGCCCCCTGTTTTCTTCTTGAATGATTGGTCTGAGTAAATTGGAGCTGCCATAGAACTGTGAAAGGTGACTGATTTGCCATACACTGGTACTTACATCAGGTTGCTTACTAAAGATGATTTTACAATTCATATTGCAAGTCATTGCTGTTTATAATCAGTCTTCATGATGTCTCTGCGGGGCTTTATATATGTACAGTAGTGGAATTGAGATGAGTTTTTGTGTTTCTAAATTGCGTTAGCTTTAAATACTGGTCTTCTATGAAGAACCTAGACCAACTTCCTTTTGTTGCAGGGATGGTATTGTAACATGGGTCAAGAAAAAAATGGGGCCTGCTGTCATGGAGGTTACCACAACTGGTGATGCAGAAACAGTCCTTGAAACTGGAAACACAATTGTAGTGGCATTGTTTAGTGAACTGGAGGTATGTACTTAAAGTGCTTAATATTCCCAGAACCTCTGCTTATGAATCTGTTTCTTAAGTAATGGAGCATGAGCTCCTCTCAGATGATCTGGAAACTTGTAAAAGCCAGGTGCATTTCTGTGACCGCAATTGATTCTTTTCAGGGCCTGGAAGTTGAAGAGTTTGCATCAGCAGCACGGCAGGAAGATGATGTTCTATTTTACAACACACAAAGTGGAGAGGTTGCTGAAATATTTGATATCAAGAAAGGCACAAAAGCTCCTGCTTTGGTGTTGCTGAAAAATGCAACAGAAAAAGTTGTACATTATGGTAAAATCTGCTGGGTTTAATGTATCATTTGTCAAAGCAATTCAATCATAGGCACTGCCCAGACTTGGATGCACTTTCATGCCTTTGAAGACCCCATCACCACACATTTTCCATTCTCAAATTTGGCTTGGTTTGACCATTCATAGGTAGAAATCTGCATGTGCTCTCATGTTTTATTAATTGCATTTACTGGATTTTATGATACTGGTGCAGATGGAAAATTTGAAAGAGCTGCTCTCTCAGAATTTATAGTTGCAAATAAGCTTCCTCTTGTTTCGACTTTCAATAGAGATACTGCTACAGCAATATTTGAAAGCTCTATAACGAAGCAGGTGATCTACCTCACTGAATGATGAACTGCTATATATTAGCAAGATATGAAGGTCAGCCAGTCAGTGGTTTTTGATCTTTCTGTGATGTAGTTTTTGAATCACAAAGCTTGCTTTTTTTCTTTTTTGTGTTACCTTTGGCGTCCACACCAAGGCTTCAGGATTTCCTTTTTCAAAGACACTTTTTCCCCCAAAAAAATGTGCTAAGGTTTCTGATCTGTTTGCCCTTTTCACAGCTGCTTCTCTTTGCAACACCTGAAGACTTGGGAAAAGTTTTGCCACCCTATGAAGAAGCTGCAAAGTCGTTTAAGGGAAAGGTATCCTTTAATCTGTAGTATATAATTGTTTGTGACTGAAAACATGGTTTCCCCCCTTTTTTTGGGGGGGGTCAAAGACATTGTGATGTAAGGGTAGTCTTCACATTGCCAAAGACGTTGATTGTACTATAATTCTCCTTGACTTTAATATACTTGTCACCATGGAAGTATAACAAGTTTATCCCTGAAATGCATTATATCCTGTATTAAATGCATGCAGCCCACATAGGTAAGGCTGGAGTTAACGTGGGACTGGCTGCAGAAAAAGGGACAGGGCAGATTTAGAGAAGAGGGACAGAATAGTAGTAAGGAGAGAGAGAGAGAGAGAGAGAGAGAGAGATGATTTGATATGATTGTATTAGAGTCCGCGGGAGGAGAGAGAGAGAGAGAGAGAGAGAGAGAGAGAGAGATGATATGATATGATTGTATTAGAGTCCACGAGAGACCTTCGGAATCTATGGGATGATCACTATCAATTAATAGTGATCCCTTACATCCAGTGAGAAAAATTTAAAACTTGTCATGTATTCAGTACTTGTTGGGCTATCATGTGTGCTAGACCCAGTACCTTGTTGCGATGTTTCAAAACCTCTTTCAAGTAGCTTCCTAGCTTTCTGGTTGGCTGCTCGAGTAGGTTTTCTAGATCTCTGTTGTCCCCATATCCTTCTCTGATGTGTGCGTAGGCTCTACATCCTAGGAGTACATGATGTTCATTCTCTTCCTCCCCTGTGGGCAGAGTTTGCTGGTTCTTTCCTCTCTAGGAATCCGTGGTCTTGCCCATCTACCCCTCTCTACTTTGAGATCATGTGAGCTAGTTCTGATTTTGCAGATGAGATGTCTTTTCCCAAGGTATTTCTGCATTCCATGGCTGTCCATTGAGTTAATTTCCTGTTTATAAAACTGCATTTTTGCCCCCAGTTTTGCCAGAGTTTTTGTAGCATTTTCTGTGTCACAATCTCCCTTGTTTTGTTAGATATCAATGCTCCACTCTCGTGTAACTATGCGGGAACCAGCTAACTCTACTTGTAAGCTCCCCATATGAGGAGAAGGCATTTGAGTAGCTCGGTTATCCGGTAGTTTCTGGTTTGGACACCAGATGGGGGCCATGTGTGGCCTGATGGCTGGACGGAGTTGGCACACTGCCAACTAGGCTACATGCAAGTGCGGGAAGGCATCCCATGACTGATTGCACTGAGGGTAGATGGAGCATTTTTCGGGGCAGCCCACTCTCGGGTTGCGGGGTCCGTTTGGAGCCCCAGATGATCCCGGATGGCTTTGGGCCGAACGGACTTTGTAGGTCAGTTGCTCTATTTTACGCCACGGTTCTATCGTGTGGTCGGTGGCCTATTTCGGGACCGACTCCCAGTCGATCGTTTTGGGCGGATTGGGTCGGTCACCCAATTGGGTCTAATCGACTACGACTAGTGGCTATATAAGAGCAAGTCCGTGAAGCCCATTTCATCACTGGCTACAGCAACCCTGATTTCTTAGCATCCAGCCTCCGTCCTCTACTGTTTCCAGCACGTCATTGAAGCTCCTCACATAGGAGCACACGGTTGGGAAGCAGCGCCATCTATTGTATTAGTTTTACAGTAATCAAAATTTTAATTCTTCATACTATCTGCTTTTCTCTCTTGCGTACGAGATCTTGTTATCTGTTGAGCATAGACGTTGTATTGTTTTCTTACATGGTATCAGAGCCTGGACTCTAGCAAGAAGATTTGGTAGTGTGTTTCTGTTTGTGAGCAGATTGTGAGAGATGGCCCAGTCCGCAAGACTACGAATCCTACCGTTCGACGAAAGCGAAAAGTTGGACGGCACTAACTATCCACTGTGGAAGTTCAAGATGAAGACCATCCTAAGCGCATACGAGCTTTGGGATACTGCTACTGGGATGGATGTGAAGCCGGTTGCGAGATCGGATCTAGCCAATGCAGGACAACAGATAGAAAAGTTGGACGGCACTAACTATCCACTGTGGAAGTTCAAGATGAAGACCATCCTAAGCGCATACGAGCTTTGGGATACTGCTATTGGGATGGATGTGAAGTCGGTTGCGAGATCGGATCTAGCCAATGCAGAACAACAGATAGTACCAACTGCGGATGAGATTCTCGCGTGGACAAGAAGAAATGCAGATGCGTTGTGTTTTATTGTCTGCAGTGTAAGTGACTCTGTCATGGCGTTAATTTAACATGTTACCACAGCGTAGGAGGCATGGACGGTCTTGAAAAATTAGTACGAGATCACGAATCAGGCACGGATTCAGAATCTGGAGACTCAACTCGCGAACGAGAAATTGTTTGAGTTTGAAGCGACAGAGAAGTTCATCACCAGGGTGAAGAATTTGCGCGATCAGATGACTGCGATTGGCATCACCATCACCAACGAGAATCTAGCACGAAGGTGCATATGGATTCTCACCAAAGTACGACGGTTTGTTACGGCGCTGAATACACAGAACAGAAATTCGTCACTCAACTTTGAGGATTTCAGTGCAATGCTTTTGGAGGAGGAGATGCGTCAAAAGACGAGGATTAGAGAAGATTCGACTTTCTATGTTGGATCAAAGAAAGGTAAGGGTAAGGACTCTGGTAAACCATCTTCTTCTAATGATAAAAAGAGAAAGAAGAAGATCAAGTGCTTCTATTGCAACAAGGCATGGCACAAGCAGAATGAGTGTCGGAAGAAGATTGCAGATGAGAAGAACGGAGTAAAGAAAGAGTCCAGCAACAGCGCGCATGCAGTACCAGTAGAGCTGTTCGTAGCAATTGAGGAGATTTGCACGGAGGCAGTTCATGTACCTGCGGATGAACCTTGGATTATTGACAGTGGTGCATCGCGTCACATGATCAGTCGGAAGGATTGGTATACCTCTCTACAGCTGGTAGGGAATGATATCTTGGTAGCAGTCGGCAATGATGCAAAATGTCCATCAAAAGGAAAAGGTACGATTGCTCTCAAGTCAGATGGAGTTGTAAAATAGTTGTCCGATGTTCTTTATGTGCCAGATATCAAGAGATTTATTGTTCGTTTCTGCGATCATGGATCGGGACCTCAAAGTTCAATTCGATAAGAATGATGTAAAATAGTTGTCTGATGTTCTTTATGTGCCAGATATCAAGAGAAACTTATTGTTCGTTTCTGCGATCATGAATCGGGACCTCAAAGTTCAATTTGATAAGAATGACGTATAGATTTTGGATCTTCAAGGGAAGATCGTTGGTAAAGGTACATGGCGCAACATCTACGAACTCTTTGCTTTCAGTGCTTGAGCCGATGTGAAGAACATTAAGCTGTGGCACGAGAGGTTTGGTCATCTAAATCTTAGTTCTTTAAAGGAGATGCATAAAAGTGGAATGATTGCAGACCTACCAAAAATTACAGATCTGTCCGATGTATGTGAAGCTTGCATGATGGGTAAGCAGCATCGGCAGTCTTTTCTTAAAGAGGCCAGTAGGGCAAAGGCTCCGCTAGAGCTCGTTCACACGGACTTCTGCGGAAAGATGGAGACGGAAGCTTTGGGTGGTTCCTACTACTTCATGACGCTGATTGACGACTATTGGATATACTTCTTGAAGACTAAAGACGAGGCTTTTAGTAAGTTCAAGGAATGGCATGTAATGGTCGAGAAAGAAACGGGGAGGAAGGTGAAGAAATTGAGATCAGATAGAGGTGGAGAGTTCACATGAACTGAATTCGAAAGTTACTGCAAAAGTCACGGGATCAAGAGGCAGAAACTCCCGTCACATACATCACAGCGAAATGGAGTAGCAGAACGCAAGATGCGCGTCATCTGCGAAATGGGCAAGAGTATGATGAAAGGGAAAGATTTGCCAAAGACTTTTTGGATTGAAGCATATAACACTGCAATTTATATTTTGAATCGTAGCTACTCGAAGACTGTGAACGGGATGACTCTACTGCAGGCTTTTCTGGTAAGAAACCTTCAGTTGCACATTTCAGAGTTTTTGGATGTGACTGTTTTGTGCATGTCCCTGATGCTAACAGAACCAAATGGGAACCGAAGAGCCGAAAGTGCATTTTCTTGGGCTACAGTGAAGAGACGAAGGGTTATCATCTCTATAACCTTGTTACCAAGAAGGTAATAGTAAGTCGCGATGTGGTCTTCTTAGAACAACCGAATCAATTGGAGGAGGATGCTTCCTTCCCAGACAAATAGGACCAGCATATCCATCCAGTACAACCACCAACGGCAGACCGAACTCCCCCAACGGTGCTTGGGAGGATTCAAGATAAAGAAGAGGAAGAAGAGTCTGCAGAACCACAACGACAACGGCCATTCCAGATGTGGGTAAAGCAGCTTTTGGACGGCAGAGAATCTTCAGCCATTGAGGAGGAACCATCCGAACACCGTCGGTCTAAGAGATTAGAGAAGCAAAGAAGGGCGCATGAATACTTGGTCAACTATGCTTTGATGACAGAGGTGATCCGTGTTGATGAACCGTCTTGAAGAGGCACATGGTGATGATAGGTGGATGGAGGCTATGCAGTCGGAGTATGGCTCCATAATAAAAAACAACACTTGGGACCTTGTGGATCGACCACCAAAATGCAAGGTAATCGGTACCAAGTGGGTGTATAAGATCAAGTACAAGTTCGACGGCACGTTGGATAAGTACAAGGCTCGGCTCGTGGCAAAAGGATTCGCACAAGTACATGGTTTTGATTATCAAGATACTTTTGCTCCCACAGCTCGACTAATCACAATTCGCAGTGTTTTGGCTTTAGCTGCCCAGGGAAGTTGGTCCATGTTTCAGATGGATGTAAAATTTACCTTTCTGAATGAAGATCTCAAGGAGGAGATATACGTGGAACAACCACCAGGTTTTGAGATTTTCGGTTCAGAAGGTAAAGTCTGTAAATTGAAGAAGGCACTTTACGGACTGAAACAGGTCCCACGAGCGTGGTATCAGCGGATTGATGCCTACTTTTTGTAAAACGGATTCAGGAGGAGCCCATCTAATACAAATTTGTATATCTTCAAAGAAGGAGACATGTGTATGATCGTGGTCCTTTATGTAGACAACCTTGTCATAACAGGGAACCATGAAGAGAAGATCTCGCAGATAAAGAATTTGCTAGAAAGAGAGTTTGAAATGACAGACCTCGGACTGATGCATTTCTGTTTGGGGATTGAAGTTTGACAAGAGTCAAAACAGATCTTCATCTCATAGCTGAAGTATGCTGGAGAGATACTGAAGGCATTTGGCATGGCTGAGTGCAAGACAATTGACACCCCTATGAAGGTTGATGTGAAGCTCTCAAACGAGGATTTATCACCACTAGTGGACGAAGCGAAGTACAAAAGGCTTGTGGGCAGTTTGATCAGTTTGATTTACTTGTGCAACACGCGATCAGACATCAACTTTGGGACTGGTGTACTAAGCAGGTTTTTCAATAAGCCCCGGGAGAACCATTGGAGGACAGGGATGCGAGTGCTGAAATACATCAAAGACACACTTGATTATGGTATCACCTATACCAAGGACAACATCTTGATCGGATTTTGTGACTCGGATTGGACAGAAGACGTGGACAGCAGGAGATCAGTGACAGGTTACTGTTTTTCACTTGGATCTGGAGCTGTGTCATGGGTCAGCAAGAAGCAACCTACAGTTGCTCTTTCTTCTCCCGAGGCTGAGTACAAATCAGCATGCTTTGCTTCTTGCGAGATAGTGTGGTTGAGGAGGATTTTAGGGGACATGGTGTAGTGCAGAACAAGTCTACGCAATTATCATGTGACAATCAGAGTTGCATGGCGATTGCAAAGAACCCTGTGTTCCACACTCGCACAAAACACATTGAGATTCAATATCACTTTGTACGCAAGCTCATCATGGATAGAGAGGTCGACATGGTGTATTGTCCGAGTACAGAGAATGATGCGGACATCTTCACGAAGGCTCTTGGAAGAGACTTGCTGGAGAGGCATTTTCATCGACTTGGCATTGGACCGAAAAAGTAAGTTCACTTGCAGGTCGACATTGAGCGGGGGTGTTAGATAGCAATGCTCCTTTCTCGTGTAACTATGCGGGAACCAGCTAACTCTACTTGTAAGCTCCCATATGAGGAGAAGGCATTTGAGTAGCTCGGTTATCCGGTAGGTCTTGGTTTGGACACTAGATGGGGGCCATGTGTGGCCTGATGGCTGGACGGAGTTGGCACACTGCCAACTAGGCTACATGCAAGTGCGGGAAGGCATCCCATGACTGACCGCACTGAGGGTAGACGGAGCATTTCTCGGGGCAGTCCACTCGGGTTGCGGGGCCCGTTTGGAGCCCCAGATGATCCCGGATGGCTCTGGGCCAAACGGACACCGTAGGTTAGTTGCTCTATTTTATGCCACGGTTCTATTTTGTGGTCGGTCTCCTATTTCGGGACCGATCCCCAGTCGATCGTTTTGGGCGGATTGGGTCGGTCACCCAATTGGGTCTAACCGACTACGACTAGTGGCTATATAAGAGCAAGCTCGTAAAGCCCATTTCATCACTGGCTACATCAAACCCTGATTCCTTAGCATCCAGCCTCCGCTCTTTACTGTTTCCAGCACGCCATCGAAGCTCCTCATACAGGAGTGCACTGTTGGGAGGCATCGCCATCTATTGTATCAGTTTTACAGTAATCAAATTTTGGATTCTCCTTACTATCTGCTTTTCTCTCTTGCGTACGAGATCCTGTTATCTGTTGAGCACAGACGTTGTATTGTTTTCTTACATGTTTCACATGCATTTTTTGGCAAATCAGTGGCTGTTATACCACATGTTTCCATGCATTTCATTCCCTCCCTATGCCAGCCCATGCTCTGTGTAGCTTCCATCGCGTGTGTGGTATCCTATTGGGCTCCATCTTCTCCACTTTGTTGAGGTAAGCCATGAATTGACACAATGCTTCCCCCTGTAGAGGGATAGGGTGTCTGTGTCTTAACCCCCAACTCCACTATCAGGAAATTTATGTACAGTTTCTATTCTTTCCCAGTATGTTCTAGACAGCCCGGGTGCCCAAGCGGGGCATCCATACAAGATTACTGTCAGCACAAACATGGTGTACAAAAACTTTCTCATTTCCCAATTCTACGGGTGTGCCCTCTTGCATTTGTTTTGAAAGCTATATAGAGCTTTCAAACCCCCTAGAATCCTTCTTTCCATGCATGCATTCAACTTGTAGTTGTCTGTGAAATCCAGTTGTAAATATTTATATGAGTTGACTAGTTCTAAAGGCTCTCCTTTTTTTTTGAATGCCCCGATGACCATTATCTTTGATTTGTCTATATTGACATGCATCCCTGAGTGTTTGCAGAAATCTTTTAGCGCATCTAAATGTGCTTGCAGGTTCTCCTTATTCTTTGCGAAGAATATTACGTCATCTGCGTAGATAAGCATTAACAAAGTGTGGCCCACAATCTGAACCCCATCCTTGCTGTTCATTCTCATCCACTCTTCCAACTCATCGATAAAAAGACCGAAGAGTGTGGGTGAGAGGGGGCAACCTTGTTTAACCCCTATGTCACTTTTTGTTACAGCTTTCCCCTTGGAGCATGACCCGTCTACTAGCGGCTGTGTTAACTCAGCTAGCACCTTCTCATAGAGACGGTATGTGGCTTCTCTGAGTTGATTGATCTCTCGGGTGTTGTGCAAAATCGAGGCTTTGCTGTATTTTGATTTTACTGAATATAATTAAAGAAATACTGCAAGGGGTGCCAACGATTTTGGGGCCAATCTGGTGTCTTTTGTGGACCAGGGGCATTCTAGCTTGTCTTGGAAGTTTATTTGTTTTGTTGTCTTGAATTTTCTAAGTGCCTATAATTAAGTGATTTGCTCAGTATTTCGGATTTACTGCCCTTTGGAGAACCCGAAGGTTGGTGAGAGTGGTTCCATTGCCGGGATCCCACCATCTTTCTCAAGAGGTGAGCCCGTGGTTGTGGCTGGGCAAGCACAGGTAGTTGGAAGTAATTGCAGCTAAGTAAATTCAGCAAATATATCTCATCATGAGAGGTCACAGTCTATTTTTGACTCAGAGCAGGAAGGAAGAGTCACAGGAATCTCAAGAACACGAATCCCTTGGAGATGAATATTCTCAGGATGAGGAGCAAGTTCAGGAACAGCCTGAAGTTGAGGAACAGGATGAGATTCTGGTACCAGAACAGATCTTGGCACATAAGGAACGAAAGGTTAAAGGTGAGTTTCCTGTCGCTACTTGCTTAAATATCAGAATTATCCAGCGTTGATGCGAGGTGGATGGAAGATGCTGAATTGGCAGAATCACCTAAGGTATTGCAGCTCTACCTAGATGCATTTCAGCTAGAGCTGACTGTTGTTATGGCTCATTCAGGCTCAGCAGAGCGTAGGTCTGGAGCATTGCTTGGTGCTCAAGAGGGGGGTAGCACTTCCACTCTCTTGTTTCAGACAGCTCATCAGATATCATGAGGTCGCTTGGTGAAACCGATTGTCTCACCCGAGATACTGGTTGCTGACAATATTTCTGCCCGGAGGCCTATGATCAGTGTAATAGTCACTGCAGGATTGGATGTATATGATTCGTTATGTGCACCTCTACCATATCATATATCTGTTGGTTTCTTTTTGGACACATATCTCTGTTGGTCTTTTAGGAGATATTTGATCGTCGTTACGGAAGCATCTGCTGGTCTTTTTGGAGACATTTGTTGGTCTTTCCAGAGTCATCTCATAAAGCATGTATTTGCTGTACTTGCATTATTGGATATATAGGTACTTGTAAGAAAATATTTTCTTATTTTTGTACTTGTAATTTTCAGAATTTACCACTTGATGTCACTTGGACAGCAAATGAGGACATTTGTTGGGGTCCTCTACTAACCTAGTGCGTTAATTCTTAGGGCCAAGGGAAAGTGGGTTAGAGAGGGGTAAAAATCCCTTTCGCTAAAAATAGCTCTAGGAGCCATGCTTGGCTAGTTGGCTTGGAAAGCAAGCAGAAAAGGCGAAATTTGCTTTGAGGCTTGTTTCTGGACCATAGAAGAATAGGGAGAGGCAAGCCACAGGCTGGGAGAGTGCTCCAGGGTTTTTCCTATCACATCGCCTTGCTGATTTTCGACTACCAGGAGCCTTCCAGGCCAGACACCATCAGTTTCACATCTTTCCAAGGCTGCTTGGAGCTCCTAGGCAGCTCGACTTGCTAGCATACAGGTGGATCTGTTGCATTGCACCTGCTAGAGGCCTTTCGGGGCTGCCTTATTTGCTGCTTATCAGTTTCGCCACCTCCAGGTGTCTTCCAGGCTTCTCAAACAAGTTGTTTGCAGAATTCGCATCTGTTTTAAGCAGTTTGGAGCCACAAGAAGTGAGCAAATTCTCTGTTGGAGGTTGCCAGGGTGCCAAAAAGCTTCCAGTTCGATTCGCCTACTAGGATTGGGCTGCTAGAAGACAGAAGGGTGCCTGGAAGAGATCGTTTTGCCGTGTTTTTTCTCTCTAGGGGTGTTGCTGATGATTTTGCTTGCCAGGCTTGTGTTCTTGTTGGTTTCTGCCTAGTTGGCATGGTTCAACAGGGTTTGGTTGGGCCAGAGGTTGCCAGATACTAGGTATTTTGGTTGTTGGATGCCTTACTCTTTGCCAGGATGGCCATGGAATTTGCACTGGGTTTTGATGCCTTTGCCAGCCGCAGTAAGGCTGCTTGAGTATTCATTTGATTGATCTCTCGGGTGTTGTGCAAAGTCCAGGCTTTGTTGTACTTTGATCTCATTGAATATAATTAAAGAAATACCGCAAGGGGCGCCAATAATCTGGGGGCCAATCTGGTGTCTGATGCGGACCAAGGGTATTCTAGCTCTTGGATTGTGTGTTGGAAGTTTATTTGTTTGCTATCTTGAATTTTCTAAGTGGCTGTAATTGAGTGATTTGCTTAGCATTTCGGATTTACTGCCCTTTGGAGAACCCGAAGGCTGGTGACACCTTGTCTATGGTCCAGCCTCCTAAGTTCCATACTTTGATCCTGAGAGTCTTGAGTCCCTATGCTTGTTTCCCTCCCCCCTTGGTTTTTTCTCTAATGACAGCCTTTCTATCTTTCATGTATGCATGCTTCCCTTCCTTTTTTGCTTTTCTGAAAATTTCCAGCTCCTTGAGCTTTTGAGCATATTGACTCCGTGTAAGGTCCTCATTAATCTAGATGGAATGTCCCTTCACAAGTGATTTTTGTGGTTAAGTATTTTCATAATAAAGACTTTGTATACATGGTCATGAACTTCATTCAATGTCATGGTCTTGGATACAACTGTCCTAAACCCAACACCATGTACAATGCCATTGTAGGTGGGCTTTACAAAGTGGACAAATTGACCTAGTTGGCAAGTAATCTACTAGACAGTAAAGATGAAATTTGTGGCCGTAAGGCAAAGAGTAATAGTTAGTACAATTATCAAACAAGCATCGGCATATTGGGCACAAGCAATTGTCTGGGCTATCGGAGGGAAGGGGTTCCATGGCATATGGTTGTGAAGATGGATGGCGACAAATAGCTAACCACGCCTCCACGCCTGCATCTCCGATTAGTGTTGCACGTGCTTTGTGGGCCTCTTGTCGCAACTGTGTGTTGAGGTCCTCCAAGCTCTTCAATTGGGCACGTAGAGCAATATTCTCGTTCTGCAACTTTGGCTCGATTCGCGGTCTTTCAGTCTCTAAACGTTGGACCTGCTCAAACTGGGCCACGTTCTCTTCGCGAAGTTGCGCCACTTGTTACTCCAGTGGCCCATGCGCACCCTCTAATGCCGTACACAATTGGGATTGGGTGATTGTCACTTTTGTATGACCACGTGTATGCTTATCCTTGTACGAGGAGATGTCCACCTGTATATCCTTAATGAAGTGTACGTACAAGAATTTGGTGAAGTACATCGCCACTTCATTATGGTGTGGGAGCTTTCCATATACCTCGATGTAGATTTCCTTGGTGTAGATTTCCTTGGCATTTTGCTGAATCCGTTCGTCTCAGCAATTGCTCATCTTCCACCTCTCGTGCTGGTTTAAAGCTTGGGTTTGGGTGCTTCCACTCCCTTTGTTCTTTTGCATCTCCTCGTTTGATTGCCTGAGCCTGCCTCTTCATCTGCCTCTAAGGGCCAGATTGCCTGGAGCTCTTGTTTGGAGACCAGCTTGTGTACTTCTTTCCATTGCATGGTTGCAAAACCAATGCCCATGGTGTCAATTGCTATTCAGATACTTATTGGCAATAGCTTTAAACAAAAATTGAATCATTAAATATACAGACCTCCAGGTTGAGTGTACACAGATGTACGCACAATAGTCTCTGGTACATGCTCGGGCGTTGCGCTGGCAACCTTGTGTAGTCGCTCGAATTGTAACCGTTGATGCTCGGCACGTCGTGCCTCCTCTTCAGCCTCCTCTTGTGTCAATGGACTCTTGCCTGCTCTTCTGGGGACTTCCTCGTCCCTGTGCGAAGGAGTATCCTCTCCTTGTGACATTTTTCAAAAGTGCAGTGCGGATACTGTAGTTTAGATAGCTCAGTATAGATAAATGCCCTGAGTGTAGTATGCAAAGTCTGCATGCACTTTCAGGCGGGATAGATTATCTTGAAACTTCACGAGTATTTGGCATTTGCCTTGGCTTTTCTCCTTTATTGCACACCTTGAAGGCTTTTTGCCATTTAGTGGATGATATGTGCATTGTTTTTTGGAAAACGTGGCTGAGAACTTTCTCTATGTCCTCATCCTCATTCTCCTCTATTCCCCCAATCCGAATATTTAGAGCTTTTTCCTTTGTTCTTGCTCCTCTTTCATTGTGAAGGCTATTTCAGCCAATTTGTTCTTGACGAGATTATCTTTGGCGACTCTGGTGAAGTTTGCATTGGTGTTTCTCCTTCAGCATCATTTGCCCAGGCATATGTTGTTCCATAATCCATTTTCTAATCCGTGCTTATGAGCTTGGCATTAACCTGCCTGTATTTTGTTTTCCATTTCCGTCATTTTTTGATGCATCTCATGTACCTAGGCCCTAGACCTTGAACCTTACTTGATTCCTAAAACCTAAATCCTAAATTGTGAACTCTAAATTATAAAGTTTAAACTCTAATTCTTAAACCCTAGATCTTGAATCTTGAATCCTAAACCCTAAACCAAAATCCCATACCCTAAACCGGTTCTAGGAAAAAAATAAATTCTTGCAACATGTTTTTAAAAACCCTAGGTTTCAAAACATAATTTGAAAAAATATTGAATTTGAGCCAACGTTAGGTTGCATCCAACTTGTTGCTTGAGCAACAAGTTGGGTCTTTTTACCAACTTGTTCATTGACATGTAACACAGTCTCTTGTTGGATTCTTCAATGCACCACAATTTTCTTTTGCAATTGGCACCGTATCATACATGGCTTTTAACTTTCATCACATGCTGTAAACAACCTAAGGGCACTTTTCTGAAGTTCTGTTTTGCATTTTGAATGCTCCCATGAGATGCCATTGTTTTCATCATTGCTTCCAATGTTCCTCAATGTTGTGTGATGCATCTTTAGTGTTAAAACTGTCATGCATTTCTTGTCCTTGCTGTACAAGCTGCTCCTTGTCATGTCAAATTTACTTTGGGATTCTTTCCTATCGCCTTTGTGGTCTTCTATATTTTTCTTTCTTTATGGAGACCATCCATTGCTCGATACTCACCTTCTTCTCAAAACTTTGTCGTCTAAGTTGAAGGTGTCAAGAATGAGCACCTCTGAATCCTTACCTTACTGGTCAACAAATTTATCTTGATTTCTATCATAAATTTGCTCATCATTGCTTGACTTATCAGGATCCATCTTTTCGCTATTTTCATTTGAATATTCATCCTGATAGAATTTGACATTTGCAATTGCAGCAGCCTGACAATCTTGTCGGATTCATCAATGGCACAGAGGTGGTCTTGCATGCCTACTATATTTTGGTCTAGCTTCCATGGTCAGAAATCTTGTAGATGCACATTAATGTTGAAGACGTCGCTATCCAAAATTGTGTTGGTCGTTGCCGCAATGCAGAGGACTCTCGCGCAAGCTTGTGCGAGTTACGATCATTGTAGAGAAATGTGTACTAGATGCGGATGTGCCATTGCACTTTTTAGGGTCTATGCACTCAAACCCTTGTTGGGTAGATGTGAATCTCAGTGCCAAGGAGAAAACGCATTGAGAGTATGCGGATATGTATTGAAATTCACAAGTGTGTCGAATTGGTTTTGTGTTGGAATTCATATGTGTGTACTTGATCCTGTATTGGATCTATATGTGGGAAATGTGGATACTAATGCGAAATCTAGGATCCAAGCTCCAAGATCCTGGTGATGACACAGAAACCGGGATCCGAGTGTGTTGACATGGAATCCAGAATTGGATTTTTGGAGGCCCGCCTGGATACAGAAATTCAAAAATTCGACAATGTGCCTCTAGGATGAAAATTTGGGTGATGACTAAAATCGGGATCCGGGTGTGCTATAACGTGTATCAGTGGTTGGCCTTCATGATGTGGCATTGTCAATTTAATAGTTTGGGATGTTAGTGATTTACTATTCCTGACAACTGAAATTTGGCGGGAAAGTTCATGGTTGGAATAGTCAATGCAAGACAACGAAATGACCCATGCCTGTTGACAGAAATACTAGTCATTGATAGAAGTATTGTATGTTGACAAAAACTGTTGTAGAGAAACATTCAGAGCTTTCAACTGATCGACATGGAAATTGGAAATGCCAACGATGAGAATGTGCAAAATATTCACATGGAGCAATGTGCAGCAATGGCCATATCGTGTAGACTCGAGGTGTAGCAGATGGCCCTTGGAGTGATGGGGCAAGGCATGGGAGGTGGTGGATCATGATGGGTGGTATATGGGTTGTGACGTGTGAGTTGAGCCTTTACTTCAAGGAAATGGATGCGATGGAGATCTGTGTGTTGAAGCCCGAGATTCAGGAAGACACAACATGACAAGGAAAGGCACCTATGTGGTGCTGGTGCTTCCTTGTGATGAAGTCTTCTTGAACAGAAAACAATTGCTTAAGCTGGTGTACACGAACTTGCTTGCTGCGAACGAAAGAGTGACTGATATGAAGGAGTGTGATAGATGCTCCTTGTAACTCCAAGCTCATATGTGATGATGCTTGTGGCCATACACTTGAACGATTGTGATTGGCCTCAAGTTGCACTTAGCTTCCTGCTCATACAAAGGTATGGTGAAGATGCTTGCAAAAGACGGAAGAAAGTTGAAGGTGAGGGTACACTGCCCTGAAGGAGAAGGTGGTAGGGAGGAAGTGGTATAGAGGCCTAGTTCAGGCTTTGTTACCAATGTGGAAAAGAGGACACACCATATTTAGAGAAGGGGGGTAGAATAGCAGAAAAGAGTGAGAGGAAGGGTGTGAGAGAGAGAGAGAGAGAGAGAGAGAGAGATGATATGAGATGATTTTATTAGAGTCCGCTTGAGAACCTTCAGGGTGTATATGATTGGCAACTAATAGTGATCCCTTACAACCAGTGAAAGAAACTTGCTATGAGGTGAGTACTTGTTGGGCTAGCCTGTGTGCTAGTCCTAGTACCTTGTTGGGGTGTTCCAAAACTTCTTTTAAGTAGCTTCCTAGCTTTTTGGCTGGTTGCTCCAGCAGATTTTTCAAACTATCTCTGCTGCCCCGATAGCCTTTTCTGATATGTGCATAGGTTCTACATCTCAGCATTACATGCTCCCCATTTTCAACCTCCCCTCTAGGGCAAATTATGTAGGTCCTTCTCTAGGGATCTTGGGTCTTGCCCACCTGCCCCTCCCACCTCTGGATCATGTGAGCTGGTTCTGATTTTGCAGACCAGATGCCTTCCGAACATTGATATGTCTTCCACAAGGTATTCCTGTATTCCATAGCTTTCCATTGAGTTAATTTCGTGTTTGTAGAACTGCATTTTTTGTCCCTCCATGGTTCCAACCATTTCATTCCCTCTCTATGCCATCCCGTGCCTTGCGTAGCCTCCTTTGCGTTGCGTGGTATCCATCTTTTCCACTAAGCCATAAATTGACATAATGCCTTCCCTTGTTGAGGGATCATTCCTGTCTCAGCCAGTAGGATGGGTTAGGGTGTCTGTGCGCATTTTTTGTCCCTCCATGGTTCCAACCATTTCATTCCCTCTCTATGCCATCCCGTGCCTTGGGTAGCCTCCTTTGCGTTGCGTGGTGGGGTAGGGTGTTTGTGCCTTAACCCCTAACTCCCCTATTAGGAAACACTTGTTTGAAATTTCTGTTCTTTCCTAGCAATGTCTAGACAGCCCGGGTGCCCAAGCTAAAAGTGAGAACAAGTTGGATGGAATCAACTACACTTTGTGGAAGGTGACGATACAGAGCTACTTGGTGGCAAGGAGTATTTGGAAGGTCATCATAGGCCTCTTACTTGCAATCTTGTGACACTTACAGATCAAATGAGGTGGAGAAGTTGGTTGACAAGGTTGCTAGGTGTTTTCGATGAGTACAGAGATGACCATACATTTACGAGACCTCAAATCCATAGCTAGCAGGGGCAGCCTTTGAATCTTGGACTATCTTGGGGGAGACTCATATGAATGAGAAACTCCACAAGGGTGCTGAGCCTTGAAAACTGATTATTTACAATGAGGATGAAGGAGACAGGTACATGACCACACCGTGGTCTAAATTTTCAGAGAACCGTTGATGGCGTTGGGCTATAAGGCAGATATGAATACACTGCCAATGCTCCTTCCCTGAAGCTGAAGATTTACGACCGTGTGATGACTGCAAAGGCCAAAGCTGCTGACTTTTGAGGAGATGGGGGTGCTCTTGGTACAAAAAGAGATGAGGGCGAATATGTTTGATGAAGAATATGATAAGGCCTTTGTTGCATCCAGCATTTGCAAGTCGGCCATTTGAAGACTGCTGCTTGTTCATAGATGCAAGGCATTGGTGTTGTAGGGTCTCACTGCACCAAAAAGGCACATAATTATGGCAGGGCAATTGGCTAGAGAACTCGAGAACAGATTGCCCTGTAGTTGTCGATTCATTTATATATTTGCTGATATGCCAAATTAATTATCTCCAAAGAGAGATGTAGGCCATGCCTTTGTCATGGAGCCTCAGAGTAAGCCATCTAACTGAGACTCTTGTCTTCGAAGACCACATCTCTGTGCACCACAAAATCACCCCAAAATTCCCCCAAAGATTTCATCCGATGTCTTTGCAATGAAGTCTCCCATGATAACAATCCACAGTACTCTGCTAGCCCCATGTTTTTGAGTCCAGATGTGCTGCTGAATGGCAAGCACTACTCAGGGTCGGAAGTTTCCACCACAGTCTCTTCCTCTCCACATGTGTATTAGAATGAAATAGACTCGCATCTTTTGAGTTGGACCCTTCTATATTCTTGTCTTCATCTTTCGTCTTCTACTTTGGGCTTGTCATTGTAGAAATACTTCTTCTATTGTCTCCACTCATCATTAGAGGAATCTTTGTCATCTTTGGGAATGCTTCCGGTGATTTAGGCTAGAAGGCTAGAAGACTTCCCATCATTTGAGGAATCTTTGTCATCTTTGGGATTGCTCCAGGTGATTTCGGCTAGACGGCAGCCTTGAACTGCTGATGGGAATTTTAATACTGTAGCTTGTAGTGAAACAATTGCGCATAGTTTTTTTTGAAGTAGTTTGTCACAAGACACGGGGAAGTTGCGGTTTGAGCTACAGTTGGATTGGTATAGTCACAGTTATGAAAGTCGTGCCTATCAAATGTCATTGCTTTGTTTTCCACGTGATGGTGCAAATTTCTCTGTTTGCAGATTATTTTTGTACACGTGGACTCCAGTAGTGAAGAGGTTGGAAAGCCAATTGTAGAATACTTTGGTGTCAGTGTGGAGAAACCTGCGGTACTTATTCCTGACTTTTAAGTGCCTGATTCTAATTGTATGTTCTGTAAGGAAAGCATTGTTGTATTGTTTCACATGCATTCAGGCATAATCTAAATTCATGGGAAAGAGCTTTGTTTGGAAGTGTATGCCCTAATTTTGTTAGAGGATCCTGCTTGTAGCTGCTGGAAGCAGGCAGTACTAAGTTTTTACTGTGACCTTTTCCAGATTGTAGGGTATACAGTCTCTGAAGAGCACCCATCTAAGTATTTATTTGAAGATGAGATAAGAGTCGACAAAATCAAGGTTTGCTTGCATTCATGTATTAGGACCGACAGTTTCTTCGGAGTATAGTTTCTTGTTTCCATTTTGATTGTTATATACGTTACAGGATTTTGCGACAGATTTTCTTTATGACAAATTGAAGGAGTTCTACAAGTCTGAGCCGGTTCCTGAGACAGTAAGCTTTTATTAGTCATGCATATGTCTGAAATCTTGCTTGTTGTTTTGTCTGATGCAATGATGCAGTCTTGACTTTGCATACAGAATTACATGAGTCTTGCATGCTCAAAATCCTCTGTATGCAGAATGATGGTAATGTGAAGGTTGTCGTCGGGAATAACTTCGATGAAATTGTACTGGATGAGTCCAAAGATGTTCTGCTTGAGGTATCTATAAACCAATTCACCTCTTCAATTATTGCATGCAACAGTGCTGAAAAGCCTTAAAAATGTTCTCTCTTTAACATGTTTTGCAGAATTGTCAAGCAAGAGTTATGTACTTTTAGACATCTACTATGTTTTGCAAGCTTTTCAAATAAGAGTCCCATACTTTCAGATTATCAGCCAACACGTTTCTGTGTCTGCAGATCTATGCCCCATGGTGTGGCCACTGCCAAGCATTAGAGCCAATTTATGAAAAATTGGCTAAAGTACTCAGTCATGTTGATTCCCTTGTCATTGCCAAGATGGATGGGACAGCCAACGAACATCCCAGAGGGAAGGTTGCATTCTGTCTTATACCGTTGTAAAAGTATTTGAAAAGTGGTTTTAAATCTTGCAAAATTTTAAATTGTGTTCTGAAGTTGTTTTTGGAATGCTTTATTTCGTGATTGACTAATGTTACCCAAATAATCTGTGCGTGGTGAACCAGTCCGATGGTTTTCCTACTATACTCTTCTTCCCAGCAGGTGCCAAGAGCTTTAATCCGGTGAGTTTGGAGGATAATTGTCATGTCGTCTCTTCTGTCCTCCAATGTAAATGATCATAAGGAATCATTGAATTTTAATGTTGATATTAGCCAGACAACTGATTTGGTAATTTACACCTCTTGAACAGATAACTGTAGACACTGACAGATCAGTTAAGGGATTGTATCAGTTTTTGAAGAAACACACTTCTATACCCTTCACAGTCTCCAAAGCAAGCGAACGTGAAGAAGAAACAAGTGATTCTCAATTGGGAACTTTTGAGTCAACACATGAAGCCGAAGACTCTAGCTATGAAGAAAAGGATGAGTTATGAGAAGAAGTGCCAGCAGCATTGTGAAGGTTGAATTATAGTCTCTCTTGTCTTGTGGCAAGGGTTTATTTATAGAGCGGGGGTGTCTTGAAGCCAAGAGCTATATGTACTGGAGCAATCCTTGAGTTTAACTGTGCGGGGTGTCTATAGTAGAATCAAATTTGAGAGGAAAATCTATTTAGATGGAAAGGATTCTCAGCTCATTGCCTCAACCAAGTTGGGCAATGTAATTGAAAGTATGTATCATTGAAGCTTCTTTGATGCCCTTGAATGCTCTTAATTTGTTTCTTAGGGTCCTTATATACCAGGCTGGTATGATGAAATGCAAAGCCACATGCAAATTCATGAAATTGGAGTGACTAAAGCTCAAGTAATACATGCCATTTAGAACGTGTTTGCCTGTCATAGTTATTGGGGAATGGATGCTAGAACTGGAAATGATGGGAAGGGGGAATGGCAATGCAAACCAGGAATGCACATCTTATATGAAACACAATCATTGAGTATCATAGGGCGTAGAGATGCCTGTAAGTAGATATGCAGAGATGCACGATATGCTCGTACGGTGAATGACTATATACCATAATATTGTCTAAGACTTCAGCCATTTGTTCAACTACATTAGAGGAGTATCACAAAAGACCTTGTTCATTCAATTTAGATATTTGTTGATTCAAATTTGGCAACTCAAGACATTTAGGCAAGCAATTTTTTTTTGGAGGGTACTAATTGAAGAATTGGATATGTAGAGGAGAGTCATGTAATGGAGTGAGGTTGACTACAGAATTGGAATATGTAGAGGAGAGTCGTGCAATGAAGCAGATTGAGTGCACATTATTCTAGAAATTTAAAGTAAATTTGTAATAAGAAGTAACGAAAAGGTTTTAGGATTTTTAGGACTTTATCCTTTATAAGCATCTCACTTTAGATCATTTTCATATTCATTTGTCACTCTATTCTTCTTGCATCTAGGCCTACTTGCTTGATGTTTGCTAATCTATTGCCCCCTGTTCAACCGTGTGTCTTTGTAGTGATGGATTCCTCTAGATTAGCATTTGAATATTAGATGTCATTGATTAACTCTACCATTGGAGGAACCAAATCTATCCTATCTTTTGCAAGTCACTAAAAGTAGAGGAAACCAAATCTATCATATCTTCTACAAGTTAGTCAAAGTAGATGAAACCTTGAATCCTCCTTCACTAATGATAATCTCTCCCTCTATTTTCCTTGTGATTAGGCAATCCATCCAAATACCCAACTCTTCAATAGTGAGTTCTTGTCGATGTGTTGTACTCTATGGATCTTAGAAAAAACTTCAAAAATGTTATTGGTTAGTACGTAGGACATGTCCCTCAATCTCTCTGAAGGAAGAGTTTGTACCCCTTGATAATTTCCTCTCTTAAATTGATAGTGACAACCTTCAATGCAATCATAATATCCTCTAAATTTGAAGATGATCCCAACAATGAGCTTGATGGAGGCATCTTCTTCTATGATTAATTTACTTAGCATAAACATCATGCCAATAGAACAAGTTGTTGATGTTTAACAAAAGAGGATTGAGAGTCGAGTCATCCAATCGACATATACCCAACTTGTGTTGAGCCTTCTTCCAATTACGATCCCAATGCTTAGCAAGAGAGGATCAAGAATCAAGGTATTCCAATGGTTAGTAAGAGAAGATTGAGAGTGAAGTATTCTATCAGCACATCCAACCTGTATTCAATCTTCTTCCAACTACGATCCCAATTGGCCACACAGGTATTGTGTGGCCACACTTGGTATTCCTTGATCCTATAATAATAGATGGTTAGCAATATCTTATATTGTATGATGTTTTGGAGGCTATTCATCTATGAGGTGATGACTCCCATTCCCAGATGCATGTGGCTTAAACTTTCGAAACATTTTACATTGGGAATTGTGGGGTAATTTTTCCATTGGCAAAGTATTCCCAAGTAATGTTTCATATGTGGTGCATACTCCTTTGAGTCTAGCGGGTGACCATTCAAGCGGAGGTGGCTAGATCTTGGCTTTGTGACGATGTCTAGCTTTGGTTTGCTTGCGAGATCTTTTGCTATTGTTCACCGTTGGAGTTTCGACTTTGGGAAGTTCGACATCCGTTAGGACATGGAGAATTGATAAACCATTATCAAACACATGGTCTTCTAATCCCAAGATCTTTCATGTCAAAGACTATATATTAATTTTGATTTCATTTATTTGTTTATCGCTTTTTAAAGTAAATTCAAAGCTAATTTTATACTGTTGGGCAGTTCTAGGCAGTAGGTACTGGTGTCATTAGTTTTTGTCAAATCAAGGAGGAATTTCATCTGGCACATAAGACAAAGGTTTTTGGGATGTTGCAAGGAGTCCAAAAAGCCCAAAACCTACCATGGTGCAAATTTGGGCATTCTAGGCCTCCTCGAATGTCCAAATTTGTGTCGTGGGGGATTTTGGGCTTTCTGGGCTTCTTGTGGTGTCCCGCATACTTTTGTCTTCTACGGCATCGTGAAATTCCACTTGGATTTGATAGATACATTATTTACTTTTTAATCATTGAAAATGAAAAGCACAATGCATCATAAACGTGGAGAAGTTACTCAACAATGTGTCCATGATGGGCTATATAATAGGAATAGTGATGATTGTGCTTTTTCGCACAGTTTGCTTTTCGGGAATCCTCTCAGAAAGCTTCTCGATATTGGGGCAACGGTGTATGATGGATCTCATTAACTTTGGAATTGCAGACATTGATCCAAAGGTAAGTGAGACTCATTCTTTGATAACACTAGCTTTATCGACACGAAGGCAAGCTTAGCTACTTGACAAGCGATTGAAGATATAGCTTTAGAGTCCAGATGGTTAAAGAAGACTTCTCGGTGTTGCTCCAAGATCTTGGTTTTTCAATGCAAGGTAGTCAAGGTCCACTAGGGAGAGCTGTTGTCCTCGATGGGTCGATTACTATCATCAAAGATGAGAAAAAAACGTATTGCACCGTTAAACCAATGGGTTCACATTTTGATAGCAATAGTAGTATGTTTAGCATTTGTTATCTATAAATGTCTGCAAAATAGATTTCTACATTTGTATGGAACTTTACCATGCATGTAATTGCATTATCATGGACCCTATGGATAAAATAGAACTAAAATTTTTCATAAAAAGTTCAAATGCATCAAAACCCTAGTAAGGGTTTAAATGCATGCAAACATGGTTTTTTCTTTTCTCATTATATTATCAACGTTTTTTTCTATAAACAAACTTCTTGATTATCTTACAATAGCATAAAGTGCACAAATGTGTAAACCCCCCCCCCCCCCCCCTCTCTCTCTCTCTCTCTCTCTCTCTCTCTAGCTAAGATTGGTTTCCAAGGCTTATATCCTCTTGTGCAATTCATGAGTTTGTGGCTTGATTTGGTCAATGTTTACAAGTCTACCAATCCATAGTCTATTTGTGTCCTTACCTTTTCCTTCTTTTACTCTTTCTTGCATGCACAATCGGCAAGGGTGCTTTGTATTCATTCCATGTAAAACAACATAAGTTTTTAGATTAGCACCTAGATTGCATTCTACTTGGTAAGATCCATAGCCTTCAACATCACCATTATTAGGTTTGTTTATTGCATTAGGAATGCCCATCTCGTCAAAGAACAACTTCAAATTTTCATGTGATTCTCTAGGGACTTGAAAGAAATACAATAGATTACTTTCCAACACATCTCAAATTGTATGCAATTATACAGCTTAAAAATTAAATACATATTACCTAAGTTTTAGGACAATCTTCAAATTTCGATTGCATTCTTTTGTCCAAAAACTTGACCACTATAGATTGCATTAATCTTTGTACATCCATCATAAATTGTGTTCTCTGTTATCTCAAACTTTGTTATCCTTCCATCATGTAGTTTCACAATTACTATACTACAAACATGTTGAGGCTCATCATGTAATTCAGGTATTCCCAAATTGAGAGCATGATGAGCTTCATCAACATCTATTGGATTCGAAAATGGGGCCTCTACTTTTGGCCCAATTGAAATGCGTGCTTATGAATGAACCCTTATGCCCTCATGCCTATAGTATCACACACTCCTTGTGCATTAGCTATAGTGAATTGTTTTACAACTTTTTGCATTGATTAGATGTTATAAGGGATCTAATTGAATCAAATTTGGAAAGATAAATCATACATTCTAGTATTCTTTTTATGAACACTTCTTCCACAACACTAGAATCTTCATCATAAATAGAGATGAGCTATGAATCAGTCCTAGAAGCTCTTAAACAATGCTTCTAATGCCTACTTTTCTTAGCCAACTCATCCATCATTCACAATTTACCTTTGCACAAGTGTACATCATTGGAGTATCTTTCAGGTATAGTCTTTTTCTTTGTAACTTTTAAATCTCCTCAGATAAAGCTAAATTTTGCATGTGAAAATGGAGGGTTTCTATAGTACTCTCAGTCTTATAGTATTGTCTTGCATTCTCTTTTTGAAGACTAGCATTCTCTCTATTCTTGAGCATTGATACATGGTGAAATATCTGTGTAATATTTAGTTAATAATTTGGATATACATCAATAGATCTACTGAAGTGGTTTCAAATACGAAGAGGAACCAACTATCGGATGCACCCCTTCAATCCTCCAAATTGTGTTTGGATGGAGATAGATGCATAGTACATTTTTTGGAGATATGTGGAAGATCTTGATGTATGAAGGATTTGACGAGAACTGTTGTATCTCCAAATTGTGTTTGGATGGAGTAATGTTTATGGTGTGCAATTTATATACTATTTGTTAGAATTGGTATTCCAAATTATAGATTGTCTAACTGAGAATAGCACAAAGAGAACGAGCTTTCACATAAAATATGGATTGCAATAAATTGAACACAACTACACAATAGCTAAAACCGTGAAGAGAAATTGCGATTCAAGGACCTACTTTATTCATGAGATCACTGACTCCAAAATCTAACCAGGACATGCAACTACACCCGCTCATGCTACCCAGCCTTGTTACAGGTTTACAAAGACTCAACTCTCTACCATGGAATCCTACTATGAGAAGTGAGTCTAACCAACTCTGATCGACCCTTCATAGGATTTCAATGGACAAAAGGACTGATTGAACCATCATCAACAAAGATATAGGAGTCACCAACATCGCCTCTATAACCTCCTCAGTAGATAATCACACCATCTACTGCCAAGTGTTTGCCCATCCATAGAATAGCCAATCACCACCTTGCTTGCATGGATCAATAACCTTTTTTTGTCCATGTGTTTGATCATGTCTCCTCATGCATTAGCCCAATCCTACAATCATGTGTCCATGCTTCACATCTCATGAGAGAACAGAACCCATGCTTTGACCTTAGGATGTGAACGCTCATGAAGCTTCTGACCACCCCTAGTATCACAAGGAGACAAATCCAACAAGGTCCCCCACAACCGACGAATGGGGGACACAAATTCAAAAGCAAAATTCTCAACACACTGTGCTACACATAGACTTAAACCAGTACCAAGCAATGGCCTCCTTTACGAAAAGCCAAAGTCATCTGCTACTGAAATAGTTGGATGCTTACGAAAAGCCAGACCAACTCTGCATATACTCTTAAATCCAAAGGCCCAGTCTTCATCACTGATCTTAGCTTTTGCAAAACCTACTACCTTCTCTGTGGTTGTAGAATCCTTCACTACACATGCTTTATCCTTTGAGTTACCCTTGGGCTGTTCATCTTTTTGTTTCTTGTAACAATGCTTTTTGATGTGGCCTTCAAGCTCACAATAGTGGCAAACATGATCTTTTGCACATCCTCTGCTTGATATTTGCTCCTTTTCTTTAGCGATGTATGCATGTTCACTTGGTGGTAGAAGAACTTCCTCCCGTTTCTCCTCACGAGAGGCTCAATCAAGATAATTGGCATCTTCATCAAGTTTAAAAGTTAGAAATGTGTTAGCATACCTCGGAGGAAGAATCTTTAACAAAATTACTTTTTGATATTTGTCTTCAGTCTTAGATCCAACATCACTAAGCTGTGTTAATAAAGATTGCATCTGATTAAGAAAAAGACCTAGCCCTTCAAAATTTCCCATCTTCAAGTCAAACAACTCTTGCTTTAGTGAAGCCTTCAAATGCTTCATTTTGATTCCAAAAGTGTCTCTAAGATCATCTGGTTTTCCACAGCTGTCGTTGAAATATCCAGATGATGGAAATACTCCGGTCTAAGTGCACATCCCATCATGCTGCCAAGAGCATGCTTGTTCTTCTGCTCCCATCTACATCATGGCCACTACTCTTAGGCTTCTTTTCAATGCTAGAAATCACTCCCCACAAATTTTTATGCATGAACCAAAGGTGGGTGGATAGTTGCTAAGTCAAAAAATTATGCCCATCAAATTTGATGACAATAGCACTAGACAAATATTTCTTAAGAGATTCCATGTTGTTCAATCGACTTTTTTAAGCGCATAAAATTTCTCACAACACCCTCACGTAAACTAGATCTGATACCAATTGTTAGAATTGGCATTCCAAATTATAGACTATCTAACTGAGAATAGCAAAAAGAGAATGACCTTTCACATAAAATATATTGCAGTAAATTAAACACAACTACAGAATAGCTAAAACCATGAAGAGAAATTATGACTTATTCATGAGATCTATGACTATAAAATCCAACCCGTACATGCGACTACCCGCCCATGCTATCTATCCTTGTTACAGGTTTACAAAGATTTGACTCTCTACCATAGAATCCTACTATGAGAAGCTACTATAATCGACTCTCATAGACCCTTCATAGGCTTGCAATAGACAAAAGGACTGACTGAACCGTCATCAATGAAGATATAGGAGTCACCAACACTGCCTCTATAACCTCCTTGCCAGATAACTGTACCATCTACTGCCAAGTGTTTGCCCATGCATAGAATAGCCAATCACCACCTTGGTTTCATGGACCAATAGCCGTTTGCTATCCACGTTCGATTGTGTCTCCTCATGCACTGGCCCAATCCTACAATCGTGTGTCCATGCTTCACATCTCACCAGCAGAGGAAAAAAATCCTTGCTTGACCTTAGGATGTGAACACTCACGAAGCTTCTAGCCGCCCCATGAGGAAGTACCTCAAGGAGACAAATCCAACACTATTCTATTCATATGATGTAACCCATGTTGAGTTTGTAGTCATATTACTTGATGTATATGTTCTTGTGAGACAAGGCTCCTGGATCTGGAAGGACATGAGCTCTATGAGGAACCTATATCTTATTACAATCTTCATATTAGATTTGGGCATCCAAAATCACTAGCGATCCTTTGAAGATTGGGTGCATGGATAAAAGACATTATTTCCACAAATGTAGTAATTATGGAAGAGAGAAGTGTATCAAGCCACAATGCATTTAGGAAAAATAGCATGATAATTTTGGCAATTGAATGCATTTATGTTGTTTGTTGAATTATTAGGTAAGGATTTGGGATTTGAAATAGAACTGTGCCTGAATCATGCCTTCCAATACACGACAACATGTTGGTGGTACAACTGGAAGATGGGCGATGTTTCAAAATCTCAATGATTGGAAGAAATGATTGGTGACCATGGGCATGGATGGTGAACTGAAAGAGCCTATGTGAGATGGCCTAGAAGATGTGGATTCCATATCTCAGCAGCGGACACGATTCCAAGTCCAAATCAGACATAAGAACACTTGGTAGCAGCAAAGCCTTAGAATATCAATAACTATTGGAACTCTATACGATGTTCTACCAAAGGTGGATGAAGAGGCACAAATGATGATCCATAATGATGCGGAGGAGGATATCTATGGCAAGCAGTTAACAAGGGATACGGATTGATAAACATTGATTGGAAGAACTACTCTATACAAAGGGAGGGCTATTGCTAGTTGCAATTCAACTTGCTTTGAATGGGGACAGTTGAACAAAGCCCCCCACTAAGTCTGGATGATTGGGAGCATAATGAAATAGTTGTACCAGAATCCTTGGAAACAATACCAAAACTCTTGAAGATGAATTTGATGAAGATCAAGTGTATAACTGTACACATCAATCCTAGATTTTGTAGATGGTTGGGGCTAGTGGATCATAAGGACTGCAAAACCCACCCATAGGTCCATCTAATTTGGCAACAAAATCTAGCACCAGTATTGAATCCAACACCTATAACAAATCCGATACAAATACAAACCTCGATACCTAAATAGAATCCAATACTACCGGTGTAGTTTCCATAAAAAGTTTATACCACAAGGCCAAAACTCATGTTCCCATCAAAGGTTTGGCCACAAGGCCAAAACTCTATGCTTGCAAAATTTGATGCTTGTATGCTTCCATTAAAAAAAACTCTATGCTTTTATGCTTTTATCAAAAGTTTTTGTATGTTTCCATCAAAAGTTTTGGCCACAAGGCAAATACTCATGTTTCCATCAAAAGTTTTGGCCACAAGGCCAAAACTATGTGCTTGTATGTTTGCATCAAGAGTTTTGGCCACAAGGCCAAAACTTTTCCACAACCTTAGGGCCAAAAATTATATGCTTAGATCTTTCCATCAAAAGTTTTGGCCACAAGGCCAAAACTCTATGTTTGTATGTTTCCATCAAACTTTTTGGCCACAAGACCAAAACTTTTCTACAACCTTATGGCTAAATGTTTTATGCTTGTATCTTGCCATCAAAAGTTTTGGCCCCAATGCCAAAACTCTATGCTTGTCTATTTCCATAAGAAGTTTTGGACACAAGGCCAAACCTTTTCCACAACCTTATGGCCAAAAATGTATCGTGGTTTGTATCAAAAGTTTTGGCTACAAGGCCAAACTTTTCCACAACCTTATGGCCAAAAATTTAATGATGTATGTTTCCATAACAACTTTTGGCCACAAGGCCAAAACTCATGTTACCATCAAATTGTGGCCAAAACTCTACGCTTATATGTTTGCTTCAAAAGTTTTGGCCACAAGGCCAAAACTTTTCCACAACCTTATGGCTACAATTTTTATGCTTGTATGTTTCCATCAAAAGTTTTAGCCACAAGGCCAAAACTCATGTTACCATCAGATTGTGGCCAAAACTCTACGCTTATATGTTTGCTTCAAAAGTTTTGGCCACAAGGCCAAAACTTTTCCACAACCTTATGGCTACAATTTTTATGCTTGTATGTTTCCATCAAAAGTTTTAGCCACAAGGCCAAAACTCTATGGTTGCATGATTCCATCAAATGTTTTGGCCTGCTTGTATGATTCCATCACAAAACTTTTCCCGAACCTTATGGCCAAAATTTTTATGCTTGTATGTTTCCATTTAAAGTTTTAGCCACAAGGACAAAACTCTATGCTTGCATGTTTACATCAAAAGTTTTGGCCACAAGGCCAAAACTCTATGCTTGTATGCTTTCATAAAAATGTTTGGCCATAAGGCCAAAGCTTTTCCACAACCTTATGGCTGAAAATTTAATGCTTGTAAATTGCCATCAAAAGTTTTGGCAACAAGGCCAAAATTCTATGATTGCATCTCGGATTTCATGTCTCCATAAGAAGCTTTGGCCACAAGGTCAAAACTCTTCTACAACTTTATGGCCAAAAATTTATAATTGTTTGCATCAAAATTGTTGGCCACAAGGCCAAAACTTTCCCACAACCTTATGGAAAGAACATTTTATGCTTTTATGTTTCTATCTAAAGTTTTTAGCCATAAGGCCAAAAATCTATGCTTGCATGTTTCCATCAAAAGTTTTGGCCATAAGGCCAAAACTATGTGCTTGTATGTTTGCATCAAGTGCAGTAGGGGGGGGGGGGGGGGCACGAGGGAAGAGGGTGTTCTATATTGAGTCCCAATATTTCTTTTTACTATTGCTTGATCCGAGTTATGGATGTGAATGCGACCATATCTTTAGAGGCTC
The DNA here is from genome assembly GCF_047967505.1 of Dipteris shenzhenensis. Taxonomy (NCBI): domain Eukaryota; kingdom Viridiplantae; phylum Streptophyta; class Polypodiopsida; order Gleicheniales; family Dipteridaceae; genus Dipteris; species Dipteris shenzhenensis. Next base: position 28,887,984 of record NC_141619.1, on the reverse strand, counting down.
AATTGGCGACATTTTATAGGTCTAGTCATGGTGCTTTTGAGATAGTTGTGTCGAGTATTTTGAGCAGTAGATTATTTCTTTTCACGGCTTTGCCGTCCAAGTGAGATGAGGCCAATTTTGTGTCACATGTGAGCATCTCGACTAGCAATAGCATGGATTAGTGTGCATATCTCATGGCTTTTGGCTCGACTGAATGCCTACAAACTCTTGGAAACATGTCATCCTACTCAACTTTTAAGATTTTGTAGATGTGGAGAAAAACATTTGGGGGAAAAATGAAATTTTCGTTTGATCTTCTTCATGGAGATCAAGTTTCCCCCTTCTTCCATGGTCCTTTACACCTTCTAGTGAGCTTTCATGCAGACTTCTTTCTCCTTGATCTCCTCCCCTCCCTCCCTTGCTCCTTTGTGCTTGTCATCCATCTTTTTTCAGAAACCCCCCTCCTAGGATATTTGGATATCCCAAGCATGGACCAGGGATGATATCAAGCTCACCCTATGGTGACTTTGGAGATGTTTACATGTGCAAGGACATGGTTGGGCCTCGTAGACAAACAAAGGGCCAGAGTCAAGCAACTGTCCCAACAACTAAAGCTTGCAAGTAGAACTTTGTCGGATCCCAAGAGTCATCTCCCGAAGGCACTTCCTCATACGCATTTACCCAAACTTGTCTCCAATTTTTGAGGTCATTCACTCGATTTAAGAGGCATTTCCTTCTCATTTTTATTCTCTTGTGCTTGTTCTTCCATGTTTGCTTTGTTTAGGTTTCTTCCCCACTGTGACATGAAGTTGGGGGTAATAAACTTCACGCACCTCTTCACTTCCTGCTGCTTTCGAACTGACTGACAAAGATATTTATAATTGAGAATGGGACATTAGAAAGAAGCTTTTATGCCAAGATACCACACCAAACTTTCCTTCCTCAGATGAGAATGAAGATGGTAACATCCCAAGTGATGTTCTAATCAAGCATAGGGAGAAGGAAAGGATCAGCAGAGGCCATAATCTCAGCGAGCCGGTCTGTGCCAAAGAGAAGAGCGATACATTGTTGAAAGAAGATCTTGCGGCTTAACATGACATGAACTGATATATATCGAGGAGTTTGAAGGGGCTGATTAGGTCGGATGGGTAGATTCCAAGGAAACATTGCACCTCCTTCATAGACACCTTTACACTTAGCTCAAAACACTCTACAAACTATTATTAGACATAGAGGCCTATAACTTTCAGTAGAGACATGATATCAGAGATTCAATCACATAGAAATGCGGCTTGAGATGGGCTTCGTGCTGATATAAGTTTCATTGAAAATAGATAGACGGTTGAAGAGATATGGACAGTTTACTGGAAGGGGGTAAAAACTGTCATGAAAACAGACTGTCAGACACAGAGACTTATAACATTTTGCAGCAGTACCTGATTCAAGATCTAAGCACCTAGAGACATGCAGCTTAAAGAGAGCTTCGTGCTGATATATGTTTCATGGGAAACAGAGAAGCGGCCAAAAAGTTATGGACAGTTTACTAGACGGGGGTAAAAACTATCATGAAAACAGACTGTCAGACACAGAGAATCATAACTTTTTGCAACAGTATTTGATTTAAGATCTGATCACATACAAACATGCATCTTAAAGAGAGCTTCGCGCTGATATAAATTTCATTACAATTGGACTACCGAGCAGAAAGTTATGAGCAAAACACTAATAGGGGGTCAAACTGTCATGAAAACTGCCCTCCACCCAGGCTAATTTCGCCTGAGCAGGACGCTCCCTCAAGACTCCACCTTCATGAACGATCCACCCCTCATGGATTTCGCCTAGAAGAGGGTAAGAAACTTGCATGGTGGCTCAAGAAACAGATGGACCATGTGTGCACAGTGAGCAGCCGAATAGAAAGAACTTTTAAGGCTTTGAAAGAAAGAAAAGGAAAGAGACACTTAAGAGAGAGAGAACCTGAAGTGACCTTCGTTACAAATAGAGTGAGAATCCACGCCAACACTATAAACACAAGGGAGAAGAAGAGGTTTCATACATACAAGAGGGAGCGGAAGCTCCAAGACTACTCATAGAGAGAGAATAAACTAGAGAGAGATAGACTCAAGAGTCTACATAAGAGAATATCTACAAGAGGGAGAGAAGGCTCATGGAAGAGGCTTGGGGAGACTAGAGCTACAGCAACATGAGGCCTAATGGTGGAAGAGATTGATGAACAAGGGAGAGGAGGGCTCCTTTTATAGAGATTTTGTTACCCTCCTTCACCCATTTACAATTGCTGCCTGTAGATTCCTTTCCCCATCAATCACATAAGCACGTATGTCACCATCTATGTCCTTTTTGGCTACTCTTGCCATGTGTCCCATCACAAGATGCTCAAGACTCTTAAAATATTGAGAAAGTCAAGAGTCTCCTCACATGGAGCCCATAGGGACCCTCTCTTTTCCACATGTCCACATCCTCCTTATTCCACATAGGAGTTCTGGAAGGATTCCTCTTGACTTCACACTCCTCCACATGCCTTCCACACACTTGGCATGTGGCCTCTCTTATATTATTGGAACACATGGACATGAGCCCACCTCTTTATATGACTCACTCTTCCTATTTTCTAAAAAACTCCATAATATCCCATACACAAATAACTCTCACCCCATACCAAGGTATTTATAATTCATACCTATGGTATTTACAATGAGCCATTCCACTTATCCTCTCCATCCCATACAATATCATAGAAAATAGAAATAAGTGAGAGCCGCTAGGCTATCACTTGATACTCAAACTCTTATCAAACATAGAGAAAAACAATACCAATGCCAAATTAAAATATCAATTTTTACATCTTTCCCCCCCCAGTAGATCCTCTCTAGTACAGAGAGGGTCTGCTGGCCCTCAAGGTGGTCGAGCATAGAAGAATTTAAGGCGATACTCATTGGTGCATCCGGGTATCACCATGCCATCAACCTCCTCAAGCTGATAGGTTCCATTCGTGAACTTCTTTTTGACTCGATTTGGTCCCTCCCATCGATCGATAAACTTTTTGTCTAGCCGCTTGTCTAGACGGCTATCAAATCTCATTACCAAATCTCCTTCTGCAATATCTTTCTTCTTGCGTAATTTGGTGTCAAAAAGGGCCTTGCGCCTTTTTTGAGAAGATTCCAAGTTTTGTAAGGCTTGTAATCTGCATTCATCCAAGGCTTCTAGCTGTACCAAGCGTTGAGCATAGGCATCCTCCTATCCTTCTATTCTTGCAACAGCTGTGCGAAGACTCTGTATCTCCAATTCAATGGGTAAAATGGCTTCTATTCCATACACTAGTTGGAATGGTGTAAACCCAATAGCTCGCTTGTGTATGGTTTTGTAAGCCCATAAAACTTCTGCCAAGTGCCTATCCCAATGCCTTTTCTTGGTGTCAACAAGCTTTCCCATTGAATTGCACAATAATCCATTTGTTTTCTCAACTAAGCCATTACATTGGGGATAGTATGGTGTGGACATGCTATGATTTATCTTTAGCTTATGCACCACATCTTCAATTACTTCATTTCTAAAAGAGGTTCCTCCATCAGTGAGAATTTCCAAAGGACAACCAAAGCCACCCCTCATTCCTCATCCCCTGAAGAAGCTTCTAACAAGGATACTTGTTTTTCTTCTTTCTTTCTCAATCTAGGACACTCGGGGTGATAGTGACCTTTTTCATTACATTTATATCAAGTGACCCCACTCCTATCTCGAGGCCTATCTTCACTCTTTGGTGCTCTAGGTTGTCGTGCATTAACCAAATGCAATTTCAAATCAGCAAACTCTGCCATCAATTGGGAGATATTATGATCTAACTCAGAGGACTTTGGTACCTGAGGAGTGCCCATTACCTCCACCTTAGAAGTTGAAGCTGTTGAAGACACAAAAGAGGATTCAATCTTTAGAGAAGCTTCTTTCTTGGTCGCAATGCGAAGTGCCTCCACGTATGTTGTTGGATCTTTACTCATTACTTTTGAGCAAAGACGAGGCTCCAAAGCCATAACAAATTTGCTCATCTTTAAGTGCTCCATCTCTGAGAGACTTTGAGGGGCCGATGATGTAGATGCCACAGCTCGCAAAGCTGCCCTTTCATACTTTATCCATAAAGTTTCATATCAAATTGCCAATGCAGAGACCAACTCACCCTCTCCTTGATAGAACCGGTCCAACTGCAACATCAAAGCATTTGGCGACTCCACTGCCCCAAATCTCTGCTTCATTGCTGCCACCACTTGGTCCCAGTCCTCCTTGGTAGAGTCCGGCAAGGTCTTATGCCAACTCAAGGCTACACCTTCAAGAAAATCAGGCAAAATCTTTGCCCGATCCTTCATGGACCATCCAGAAAGCCGGCATCCTCGAACAAAATCCCAAAGATAAGACTCCGGGTCTTCCCCTTGGGTCCCTCGAAACACTGGAATCTTCACCATGATGAAACACAAAAAGGAAACACCAAGACCCAAATAATATCCCAAACAAGATCTGAACAAGGTCCCATAGAGCCTTAGTATACCAAGACCAACTTATTATGCATAACCACTTGTTGAAAACCCTTCACAATGTGATCCTCAACAAAATCTTCAAAAATAAGTGATCAACCAGCACCATGAAAACATTGTGTATACATGCATTCTAGAATCACCCTTCTCACAATAGGAAGTGCACATAAAAGCTTCAAGATATTGTAATCTTCATCATTTGCATAGCAAAAGAAGTTGAAAGCATTAAGAATCACCACTCTACTGTTATAGTCGAAAACTACCCAAAGACTCAACTCTTCTTCACACCAAGCTGCCAGTGCATGGAACAATCCCCAATCTATCATTGTGCCTGCTGCCGGTGTTGTCGATTCACCAACATATTCAACAGTGCAAACATAAAGGATATGATCAAGGTGACTGTGCGAATAGCTTGAGCATCACCTTCACAATCTTCAAGTTCTTTTAAACGGGTTGCAATCTCTTCTAATAGAGTTCTTCCAGGCATCTTCTTCACCTCATCAAAACACATGCCTCTTCTAGGCATAACATGCAATCAAGTATACCCGAGACCGTTTAGTAAGGTGGGATGAATCCAATACCAAACGTACCCGGCATCTCTACCAAAAGATGTGACATGAAGTTGGGGGTAATAAACTTCACGCACCTCTTCATTTCCTGTTGCTTTCGAACTGACTGACAAAGATATTTATCATTGAGAATGGGACATTAGAAAGAAGCTTTTATGCCAAGATACCACACCATACTTTCCTCCCTCAGATGAGAATGAAGATGGTAACATCCCAAGTGATGTTGTAATCAAGCATAGGGAGAAGGAAAGGATCAGCAGAGGCCATAATCTCAGCGAGCCGGTCTACGCCAAAGAGAAGAGCGATACGTTGTTGAAAGAAGATCTTGCAGCTCAACATGACATGAACTGATATATATCGAGGAGTTTGAAGGGGCTGATTAGGCCGGATGGGTAGATTCCGAGGAAACATTGCACCTCCTTCATAGACACCTTTACACTTAGCTCAAAACACTCTACAAACTGTCATTAGACATAGAGGCCTATAACTTTTAGTAGAGACATGATATCAGAGATTCAATCACACAAAGAGATGCGGCTTGAGATGGGCTTCGCGCTGATATAAGTTTCATTGAAAACAGACAGACAGTTGAAGAGATATGGAAAGTTTACTGGAAGGGGGTAAAAACTATCATGAAAACAGACTGTCAGACACAGAGACTCATAACATTTTACAGCAGTATTTGATTCAAGATCTTAGCACCTAGAGACATGCGACTTAAAGAGAGCTTCGCCTTGATATATGTTTCATAAGAAACAGAGAAGCGGCCAAAAAGTTATGGATAGTTTACTAGACAGGGGTAAAAACTATCATGAAAACAGACTGTCAGACAAAGAGAATCATAACTTTTTGCAGCAGTATCTGATTCAAGATCTGATCACATACAAACATGCATCTTAAAGAGAGCTTTGCGTTGATATAAATTTCCTTACAATCGAACTATCAAGCAGAAAGTTATGAGCAAAACACTAACAGGGGGTCAAACTGTCATGAAAACTGCCCTCCACCCAGGCTAATTTCGCCTGAGCAGGATGCTCCCTCAAGACTCCACCTTCATCAACGATCCACCCCTCATGGATTTTGCCTAGAAGAGGGTAAGAAGCTTGCATGGTGGCTCGGGAAATAGATGGACCATGTGTGCACAGTGAGCAGCCGAATAGAAAGAACTTTTAAGGCTTTGAAAGAAAGAAAAGGGAAGAGACACTCAAGAGAGAGAGAACCTGAAGTGACCTTCGTTACAAATAGAGTGAGAATCCACTCCAACACTACAAACACAAGGGAGAAGAAGAGGTTTCATACATACAAGAGGGAGCGGAAGCTCGAAGACTACTCATAGAGAGAGAATAAACTAGAGAGAGATGGACTCAAGAGTCTACATAAGAGAATTATCTACAAGAGGGAGAGAAGGCTCATGGAAGAGGCTTGGGGAGACTAGAGCTACAGCAACATGAGGCCTAATGGTGGAAGAGATTGATGAACAAGGGAGAGGAGGGCTCCTTTTATAGAGATTTTGTTACCCTCCTTCACCCATTTACAATTGTTGCCTGTAGATTCCTTTCCCCATCAATCACATAAGCACGTATGTCACCATCCATGTCCTTTTTGGCTACTCTTGCCATGTGTCCCATCACAAGATGCTCAAGACTCTTAAAATATTGAGAAAGTCAAGAGTCTCCTCACATGGAGCCCATAGGGACCCTCTCTTTTCCACATGTCCACATCCTCCTTATTCCACATAGGAGTTCTAGAAGGATTCCTCTTGACTTCACACTCCTCCACATGCCTTCCACATGCTTGGCATGTGGCCTCTCTTATATTATTGGAACACATGGACATGAGCCCACCTCTTTAAATGACTCACTCTTCCTATTTTCTAAAAAACTCCATAATATCCCATACACAAATAACTCTCACCCCATACCAAGGTATTTATAATTCATACCTATGGTATTTACCATGAGCCATTCCACTCATCCTCTCCATCCTTTACAATATCATAGAAAATAGAAATAAGTGAGAGCCGCTAGGCTATCACTTGATACTCAAACTCTTATCAAACATAGAGAAAAACAATACCAATGCCAAATTAAAATATCAATTTTTGGCATCACACCCACCTTTCCTGACTTTCTTTTTAGGACTTAGCACTCAACATGGGTGATGATGCTTGCTTAGTAGCTCCACCCTTCTCCTTGTTGTATCGGGTTTTCTACTAGTCTTATAGACCCATCGGTCTTTCGTAGGCTTTAATAGACCTAATGGGTCTATAAGACTTTCTCTCCTTTCTTGTTTCTAAACTATTCTTGCTGCTTCCATCTTAAGTGGTGCGTTGCCCTATCAGCTAGCTTTAGATGCTTGTCTGGGAGAGACAGTAACAAGTAAAATAGCAATCTTATAGAGTTGAAGGAACAAAATTTGGCTTCCAACACATTTAATTTTGTTAAATCCAACTCTAGGAAAGGAGTGTCATTTGATTTTGTTAAAGCCAACTCTAGGAAAGGTGTGTATACCAAGAGCTTGGAAAAAGATGTTTCACACAAAGAATTTGATGTGGAAGCCCAGCTATCGCATACCTATGATAACATATTCATGTTTATGTTCAATATGACATAGCGTATAGGTACCTATATCATGTGCGAGTCTCCTCTTTCTCTCTCTCTCTCTCCCTATCTCACTTTCGTTATCATGGTATCAGAGCACGAGGTGCTCCCAAGCCCTTGCATCTTGTCAAGGCACCAAGCCCTCCTTCCATGAGGCATCCTTCTTCTTCAAGAGCGAGATTCGTGAGGTTCATCTTCGAAAGAGAACTTCAATTGAGAGAGAGTCTAAGACCTTGTTCCGTCAAGGCATAAGCCCTCGTTTGTGAGGCACCTTCATCACTTCCCTAGCACTCAACGTAGTGCTCTTCTTCATCTCCGATTTGAGATAGAAGCTAGTGATTTTGATTTCTAGAACATTCAAGATATGTTCATTTCAGTGCTCCTATGTTTTCCTTGAGATTTATTCTATTGGGTGTTCATTGAGGGAGGGAAAGCTTATTCTATATGAATTTCATTGTGTGAAAGAGAAGGAGAGACTAAGAAGAAAAACCAGACTCTTGCAACATCAACTCCTTTAGTTTCAAATAGCTGCTACAACAAGCCATCATGTACATAGTCCACTCAGGCTGACTCTGCAACAAGCCCGCAAGTAGGTCCTCAAGCTTCTCCTCAAGCCTCGACTCCAACAGACTCCACACAGCCAAGCCTTTGAAGGAGACCATAGAGCTCAAAATTGACTCAGCTCTACTATGAGCCAACGAGCTCACAAGCCATCAGATTACCCATGACTTCAACAAACATACAAAAGCAATGAATAGCAACAGCTAATATAGCCAACTCACAAGTAGACTCCTGCTCCTTTGCCTTCTCCAATGACATCCAGCGATGCTCATGCATTCGAGCGAGCTCCTACAGCTTCAACTAAGCAAGTGTTGAGAAAGCTTCACCCCTAACAACTCCTCCACAACACTGATTAGCAGCACATCACAGGTAAGATCCATGCAACTGATCTTATGTCTAGGATCAAGGCATTGTCAAAGCACATGGATGCTGTCAAGGAGGATATCTCAATGTCCAAGGAGATGGCCTCATTGACCAGTAGGACACAACATTATCCATGTATCCTTTCCCTCAGTCCATATACTAAAGCCAATCATGCCTCCCACCGCACGAAAGACCAAGAAATGGGAGAGATGCCTTTACATGCCAGTGCAAACCTCGCCAATCATGATGGACTCTAGATCTAGGACAATGCTTGCCAACCCTAGTCTCATTGAAGAATGTGTTGAAGGCATCGTTTCCACCCTACAACACACCTCTATAATGCTCCAACAATAGCCCTAGCAATGACCTCTACATTAGCGTGATGCCCATCGACTCATCCTCACAGACGAGCAACCTTGCAATGACGCCTCATGTAAGCACGAGTAGCACCAACACAGAGTGCCATAATCGATTAGCTAAACAACATCTCCAACTACAAGGAAGCTCACATCCACGTTTTTAGCCTCTTTAAATACCTCACCATGCAAGACAACCCTCATAGCAGTTCCCACACAAGCTGTATGGCACGCTCCAATGGACAACTAGCAATGCCATCGATCGACCATCCATGACAAATCTCTGACACATTCATTAACTCTTGCATCGACTTGAGCAGCTCCTTCTATAGCTGTGCCTCCTTCGTACCCAGCCAATGACAATAGGACTAGCTAAAGCGTCACTCTTCACAACAAAATCCCTCATGTCTCTACCTCACCGTGCCATCGCTAGCTAACAAAAAAGAACCGTGTGATGATGGGAGAATACTAAGTTATTATCCACTCTTAACACTTAGTGAACTACACAACAAGTGAAACCAAGAAGAGAGACCATTGCTCATTCATTGAATCAGAACCACTGTGAACAACCAAGCCGCCTCGGATTGCAATGAACACTACCTAACCTATCAAATCAAGACAGAGGAAGAGAACTCGACACATTGCTCTCTTGTTCTCTCCTCTGCATGCTGCTGTTACAACTTTTTCTCTACCGAAGAATTGCCTTCCATTTTAGCATGCGCTTGGTGAACTCGCTGCTAATTGCCTATAAGTTGATACTTTGGAATTATCTACACCCATTGCTGCAAGGCTTTGCTCGACTATCTCTCCCACTATCCATGCTCAATGCTTGATGATGGCATACTAGTTGGCTTGCTGACCCGAAGTCAACATCTTGCCTTGGGTGTCCTTGCCCATGTCCTCATGGACTGGCAAGGACTATAGTCATTACTGAAAGGCAGATGCTTGTGGATTGAACTCATAGGGTCAGCAATGCCTTTGTTGATTGAATGGTCAAGGTGGATGGATGATCGACTATATCCTAAGTGAAGTACACCTTGTTGGAAGTTGTATCTTGAATAATGGCAGTCAGACTACTATTTGATAATATTCAAGCTTGGTATACCTTTTTGCCAAGTCTGGTAGTATTCAGACTTGGTATACCTTTTTGCAAAGTTCTCTGCTGATCGGATGCACTCTTCTCCATGTTCCTAGATGGAAAGGAAGTATCTTTGTTGCAATTCCAATGTTCAATGATGTTCCTTAATGAGAAGCTGTATTTTGATTGCTCTTTGTCTTCTGACTATGATCCGTTGACTGTACATTCTTTTCACTGTTTTCTATCAATAGTGGGCAAAGTGCAATCTTTGAGTGTTCAGGGATGATTCCACCTTGAACATCCATAGTTAGCAATGCAATTCCATGCAACTCCATAGTCTTCTGACTGTGATCTATATACTATACATTCTTTTCACTATTTTCTGTCAATAGTGGGCAAAGTGCAATCTTTGAGTGTTCAGGGATGATTCCACCTTGAACATCTATCCATAGTTAGCAATGCAATTCCATGCAACTCTCATATCATTGTTATTGACCATACTCAGTGGATATCTTAACCACAACTCTCATATCATTGTTATTGGACCATACTCAGTGGATATCTTAACTACAAGATTGATCTACCAAGTACATATTATGCATTCTCCAAATCTTGAACTTGGATGCTTTGAACTATCGTGGGTTGCCTAAATTTAGGAGTTGTAGTTGCTAATCTAGCTTCACGAGCCATAGGTGGAGATATATCTTGCATGTTAGTGTCCACACAAGGTGTTCTGGCATGGGAGCCTGCAACACTTTGTACTTCCATCACCGTGTGTGCTTAAAGACTCTATTCCACTTACACCTTGGCTTTCCTAAATTGATCTTCTTCATATTTTTCTAGAAGATTGCAACATCTCTGTCAAGGTGCAAGCTGTTGCAACAGCTCTTGGGGCCGCACAACACTGAATGCTCTTTCTTGAGTCACCAAGCAAGTGATCCCTTATGTGAGGTGCTTCCCCTAGTTTTTGTATTCCACAATACTTGCATTTCCCCTCAACATAGTCATGAACATTAATGACAAAGTCCCATTCTGGACCATGTGACTTATGTTTTTTCCCTTGTGCACATGCAATACCTCTTTGTGAGGATTGTGATACCTACATAAATCCTCTCCCTGTATCTTGGTTAACAACCTTATAGGGTCGATCAAGTGTTGGGGAAGTGCCCATTTCAGCATTGAGATCCTCTTTTGCAACTCTTTGTTCAACCCTGAGAACATTATCAAGCATATGAATACTGGCATGGGCATGACTCTATGCATCCATAGTTTCCTAGTCAGAACTCGTCTTGAAGATTGTGGATGAACAATTCTAGTTTTAGGCAATTTTTATTGTACATTTGTAGTCACAACACATGCCCTATTTTTGCTCAAATCATTGGCATCTCATCTGCCCCTTCTCTCCATGCCTTAGCTTAAGACTACCTCACTAACAATCCCATTCATTCATGATTGTGGTCCAAAAGTTCTCTAAAATGCAAGGAGTCAGAATATAGACCATGCTCAAGAACACACAACAAACACTCACATCCACTAGCCCTTTCATTCTTGGTATGCAATTTTCACAAAATGCAAGGAATCAGAGTCGCAAACCACACCCACATGTATAATGAATGCTAACTCATCCTACCCCACTCAGCCTTACCATTATTCAGATCCAAATCATGGTTCACTTTCTTTCCCAACTTACCAAAGGGTTTATCGGGATATGAACCACAATCAGATCGAATGACGAGTCTCTATTGCCCTTTTCATCAATATATAGTGCCAAGCTATGCGGGAAATTGTGAATCTACAACCCACAATACTGCCGGTACTTAAGCTACTACCGACGATAATATGAAAAACACTATCGGTAATATAGTATTACCGTTGGTTATAATAGCGGTGGTATTAGTAACCGTGGTATTAGTTATAATACTAGTGGTACTAGTAACCATGGTATTAGTTATAATACTGGTGGTATTAGTTATATTACTATTGTAATGTACATATTATTGCTAGTTATATGAATACTACTGGGGCGGTACTTTTACCCAATTTCTCGGTGATTGTTTCTAGTAAGCAACGTGATCACATTGTTTTCACACTACTTTAATGCATAATTAACGAATGCTAATAACCCATTAACACAAACATGAGTTTGAAGGAGCAACAAAGCAAAGGAATGGAGAGGAGACCAAGGAGAAGCTTCCAAATTCTTTCCAAATTAAAGAAAAGCAAGAAAACAAGAGGTAAAGCATCTCTTTCATGGTACCTTTATTTCATGGTTTTGAGGGAAAGTGGAGGAAAGGGAGAGGAAAACATAATAGAAGACCTAGGAAAGGTTGAGAAACAACAACAAAAGAAAGAGAACATGAAATAGAGAGAGGGAGATGAAAGAATGACGTACCTTGAGGGAAAAGGGAGAGGAGTTACTACAACTCTTAGATGTGGAGAGGGAGAGCATGGAGAGGTGGGAGGAAGGAGGGAGATTTGTTTATAGGAAGGGAGGGGGATGGAAAGTGAAAAGCAAGCGAAAACCAAGGAGGGAGCAAGTATAACCCAAAATGCGAATGGCGACGCCGAAGGGGAGATCGCACGGTTTTGGCCAAGAAGCTGTTGGTATAACTGATGGTATTTGTGTCGATAGTTAAAGACAAAAACTATTGGTATAAGCCATTGGTATTTATTAGACGGTGGTATACAAATGAAACAAGGCAATTTGGGGGTTTCAAGGGATAATTGTTGTACCCTTAGCACAACCAAAAATATGTGATAACTATGAAAATTTTACCTTTGAAGGTATATAAGAGCTTGAGTACTACAATTTTGGTTTTAACATCATCTTGCCTATAGCAAAAGTTATGGCCTTTGCCAAGCAGAGATTCCATGCATTTTGGGACCATTTTGCACCGCATATTAATACGTGGTCTCTACCACCCTTCAAGATTTATGATGAAATATGACCTTGGAATAGTGTAGATAAGCTTGAGTACTACAATTTTGGTTTTTACATCATCTCGATCAGAGATCTGTAGCAAAAGTTATGGCCTCTGCAAGTGAGATTTTGGGCCTTCTAGGACCGTTTTGCACCACATATTAATACGCGGTCTCTACCAACCCTCAAGCTTAATGTTGAAATATGACTTTCCAAAGGTGTAGATGAGCTTGAGTACTACAATTTTGGTCTTTAAATCATCTTGATCGGAGGCCTGTAGTAAGAGTTATGGCCTCCGTAAGTAGAGATTCCGAGACTTCTAGGACTATCTTTGCACAACATATTAATATGCTATCTCTACCACCCCTCAAGCTCCATGTTGAAATTTGAACTTGAAGTGGTGTAGAGGATAAGGTATACATGACTATGGATGCTAAGTAATTTTACAAAAAATTGGATATCCTTAAAATAATACAAAATAATTCCCTCTAGTTTTTAATTTTATTTATGATGCAAAAGGCAAAAGAAAAATGTATTTTCAGAGTCATGCGAAGTGGGGTAAAAAGAGAAGAGGCTATAAGAAAAACATCAATAATTGAGGTCTCTTGGTGCTACTACCATTTGTTCTAAATGAGGAATATGTGTAAAGAAATGAGATTCCACTCCTAGAGGCAAGAGGTGATAAAGAAAGGTAGCTACAATAGGCAATAGGAGGCTAGGAGGCAAGAGAGGCACAACAACTTTCAATAAATATTTTATATGTTTGAGCAAAGGAGGAAAGTTTGACTTTTTGGTTAGATTAATTGAGCTTCAATTAAATTTATGAATTGACAATGTCTCATATAATGGATGGTTTGCTCGTTTTTTGTCGCTCGGTGCAATTACTTTGCTCGGTTATTTCCGCTCGCTACATGTGAAGGCCAACTTGATCCACTATCAACCCATAGGAAGGCAAGTGGCTAGATTCGGGCTTGGAGAGAGAGAATGTCAAGAGATGTCTCTTTGTGGTATGGACAAGCTATTGATCTTTCATGACCTTCAATATTGGCGTGAGCTACAAATCAATCATCTCTTGGATACCATGCATATCTTCAAGAATATGAGGGCTTCTATTTGGGCACACTTTTTTGGTGATAAGAAACAAGAGGAGTGTGAGAAGACTTGCGTGAGATGGGTAGGATGCCTCACTTGTGGCCCCAAGAGTGTGCTCAGGGCTATGCTCCTAGAACCCGAAAGCATGGTTCTAGAAACAAGAGGGTGGTTCTAGAACCCACCCAAAAGGGTGGTTCTAGAACCAAAGAGCTCACTCCTAGGGTTGTTCTCCCGAAGGCACCATCGACCCTTTCCAAGAGAGAGGAGGCAACAGTCAAGGCAAACATTGCCTCTTTTTGAAAACCGGTGGGACGCATGTGTTGCTTGAGAGGAGAATTTACAAAGGACAATAAGCTTAGTGGCCTCAAGTCCCATGATTGGCACAAGGTCTTACAACAAGTATTCTACATGCTAGCTTGAACAGTTACTAGAACTAAGATTCTGATGGTTTAGCATAACTATGACTGTGGTGGTCTTTCATCTAGATCATTCTGACCCAAGATGGTGGTACTGGTCCAAGTTGCTCCTTGAGGCAAAAATATTTTAACACAGAGATGCCACCAATAGATCCAATTGATGCCAATGGATCTACGGAAGAGGATTAAGTTGATGATATGGGCCAGGAAAAAGGTGGCAATAATGACATTGTAATGGAGGAAGGTGGAGATCATGACATTGGGGAAGAAGAGGGAGAATTAGAGGGTGATCTAGAGGATCAATTTGTAGGTAGACATAATATAGATGATGATGATATAGGTGATCAATTGGCCGTAAACTTAGAGATAGATTTATTTGGCATGCAAGACTTATATCAAGATGTAGCTGTTATTGTAATTGCTATTGATTGATTATTTTTCCATCGATGAGACTTCCTATCTTTGGCTCTCTCATTTTTATAGTGGCATTTTGTACGTTTGTATGCTAATTTTGCCATAAATATATGAGTTTTTTTATCTCAATTTTTGTATAAATGCTTTTATATTTTTTATCTTTCAATGGCCAAACTTGTAGCCAAAAAATAACTTGGTTCTTCCTGGAAATGACATTCTGTAATTTTGTCAATATGGGAAAATTTACCAGATTCACTATACACAACGGTGTGGGAGTTGATATTGTTATTGGTATAGAGGTCAATACTATCATTGGTATATATACTGATGGAAATATCGACCTCTATACCAACAATAATATCGACTCCCACACCATTGTCTATACCAACACCTAACTCACCTTTCTTCTAGTCGTACCGATGATTTTCGTGCCTGCACCCGCAAAGCATTGGTAAACTACCCCCGTGTTGTAGTGAACTCTAATTTAAAATAGTTTTAGAGGTTGGGTCCATATCCAAAAGAGAGGTATTTACAAAGTGCACAATGTTTCATGCTGTCAAACAAACTTTGTAATAGAAAATGATTTGTCCTATTGGGACTATAATTTAACTTTAAAGAGATGCAAGTTTGTTGAGCTGTTTATTATTTCCTCCATTTGTGATTGATTTAGTAACCCAATCTCCCTAAGTGTCACCATATACAATATGCGTATTGCATTTTCCTTGTCTGCTTGTCCAAGCCTTTGTCTCACATTCATTTCTTCTACACATATATTGCCATTTGATTCCATGTGCACAAGGTGGAGTGATTTCTCAAATTAAGTCTACATAACAAGTAAGAAATAACTCATGATTTAAGAATCAAATAAATGTTTAGACATCCTATACTACAAGCACATAATCATGTAGAAAGAGCCAATTATGTACAATATCACTAAGTTTATTCTCTCAATTCCAAAATAGAAATTTAAATTCACTCCAATATAGAAAATTACATCTTAACATCCAAAAAAAAAAAGCACTACAAATTTTAAATGGCATGTCCTAGCAGTGAACTAATTTCGTTATCTAAGTTTTCTTCCACTTCTTCTCCCTCAACTACTTGAACTGCATTCTGTAGTTCTTCTTCATCACCATGTTCTTCCTCTTCTTCTTCTTGTTCTCTTGCTAGTTGATCAAAGTATGACTCTTCTTCATTCATCCATCATGGGATAGGCTCTTTGTAGTTCTCTCCGGTTCTTTGATCAAGCAACCTACTATTGGCATAAACATATACTAGCTTGTTTGGACGTGCTAATAGGAGCCTATTGCGAGTCACACTGTGTACATTTATAATGACTCCAATTCCTCTCACTTGAAGAATTAGTAGTTTGAGCTAAGAATTTCACAGCTACTGCTTGTAGGAGAGGTGTTGAACCTCCCCATTTTGCCCACCACTTCCATCCTGAAAGCAACTTCACTTGTTCACGTAACCTTTCATCTACAAATAGTCCTTCCTAGTTGCGATACTTTTCAAGCTCTAGAGAGAATTGATTAAAGTTGACATCATTCATATAAAAACTTTTTAATGCATTAATCCAACCATGCATGGTCTCCTCAACTGTCTTTGGACTATAATCCCACCATTCAGGATCCAACACATGGCCCACATGATGTAAGTCTGAGTGAGCTTGTTTCCATCTCTTATCAAGATAAGAATGTAGAGTATGATGTTTTGTTAGGTTATAGGGTCCTTCATGACGTAGTTTTGGATCATCCTTAAGCACAGCTTTTTATGCTTCCCACCAAACCATGTAGACCTTCCCCATCATAGGTGATTTTGTGTCAAGCTTATGGATTGCATAGTAAACTGGCTTCATGATTGAAATTACATCATCCATTTTCTTCCAAAAGTGTTGACTCTTACACATGTTTCTAATCTGCAGATACTCTTGACGTTCAACTTCACCTTTCTCTTCTGACCATGCAATCACATCTCGAGAGTATAATGTCTCGACCACAAATGGACGCAAATCTTGTAAACGCCTCAACATCAAATAATTGTGCCAAATCTAGTTTCAGTAGGTTTAATAAATTCTTTCTTGTTATTTTCTTGCCTATTCCTAAATGCCCCAAGGACGCGTCCATGATTAAGGAAAAAAGTCACAAATCTTTTTCCCTCATCGATGGCAGCATTAAAGAAAGTGCTTAGTGTCAGGGCTTTTGTACCAATCCTCTAATACAACATTGAGACAATGGTAAGAGCAGCCAGCATGCCATATATGCTTATGTCTATGATGAACTATCTTCCTAGCTTTCCTACAACTCTTTGCATTGTCCATTACAACTTGAAGCACATTGTCAAAACCCACATTCTCAATGACCTCACCTAATGTAGTTGCAATGAAGCAACCTACTTTCTTCTTCCCTGTGCAATCAACTGATTTAAAGAATCCTGCAATGTTCCTTGTAAGCTAAGCTTTGGTGGTGTCAAGGCTTTGAAATTCATTTCTACAAAGAAGAAGAATGACAAGCTCAAACGTGCTAATGAGTTTGATGTATGGAGAAAGTTACACAATGCCTATTGTGAACGAGGGGGGAAGGGACAAAAAGATTGGAAAAGGCATGAGTGTGGTTAGCTTTTGATAGCTTGGTACCTTTACTACAAAAGAAAAGATATGAAGATGATGATGCACAGTGTTTCATCAATGATGTGAATGAGTTTAGCCTAAATATGGAGATAGCTCAATGGGAAAATAATTATTTCACATAGTTCATGGTAATCTCTAACTTGGACATTGAGATGTGCATATTGAATGGTACTATATTTACTATTATGTTTTTCTATTTGGCAACACATTTTATATGCTCATGCACCATACATGGCATGAAATTATGGAAGCATTGGAGTGTGGTCCACTGAGGACATGGAAAGATCGCATTGGTAAGCACATTGTGCATATAATAGAGCAACCCAACATGGGGGTGGTAGAACTAAGTCAAGCCCAATGATTCAATTGGTTCAATGGTGGTACAAGCATATCGAAATAAGAGCAGCTACAACATTAGCACTCATCCCATGCAGTGCAAGATGTTAACGTGGAACGTCGAAGAAGAATATACAACTCATCAAACACAAGACAGAATCATGCAAGGTGGCGTGCAACCCATCATAGACAAGGGCGCATATGGGTGGAGGCAGATGAAAATGATGGTGTAGACTCTTCCAATGTGGATGCCCATGCATAAGTTTCAAAATTTCTTTGTAATTTTAGTTATATGATTTGCAATAAAGCCAACGTATTAGAAATTTTGAGTTATTGGATGTTAGTTATAAGTATTTAGCTCAAGGCTTGCACCAATTTTACTTTTTTTAGAGTTTTTATTGAAAATAAATATTTTTAAAAATTAGGGTTTTGGGCCCTATATAAAAGAATGGGCCCTCATTTTCATTTCATTGTTTAAAGAGCTCTCCACTCCCACACCACCTCCCACTTGCCTCTGACATTTCCAACCTTTCTCTTGCACCCTCACCCTTTCTCTTGCACACTCTCTCCATCCCCCATGACCAAGCCGAAGATCAAGGCACCATAGAGACTGGCACAGCAAGACCCACCTCCAGACTCAGAGACAGAGAGTGATAGACCCCCCCCTCTCCCCTTGATGATCCCCGTCAAAGGGAGAAAATGCCATTCTGAAGGCCAAACAGGGAGCAAGGGGCAGGACCACAGATAGAGGGATAGAGGAAGGCATAAGAGGATCATCATGTAGAGGCCGATGACTTAGAGAGCACAAAGGAGGAGCGTGAGGAAGAGAAACAATGAAGGTCAAAGTAGAGGACTAAGTCAAGAGCAGAAAATTAGGGCCCATGCCCATGGGGGAGAGGACATCAAGCTCCTAGTCCACAGCAAAGAGGCCCTCAACATCCAGGAAGAGGCCCTCCACATCAAGGGCAAGGAGGCCCTCCTCCAGTGTGGTGATATAGATTCAAGCCGGGGATGGTGGCCTTCGGGAGATCACAAAGTTTTAAAAATCCATCGATCTGCTCACCCTGATGGCGAGCTTTGCAAGGGTGGTACGCGAGGTCATCCTGGACCTCCACAATAGCCCAATGTCCTAGTATTATAGGTGTAGAGTTATGGAGGCTCCATGGTGTATTTCTTGGAGATGCCTTGCTTACCATGCAGCATGTAGATGAGGCCTACCTAGTAGACCTCATGGATGACATCTAGCTTGCTGCCATCCATAGGAAAAGCGTCATGGTGACCAACAAAGACATCCAGTTTATTGTTCATCTTAGGAAGCCCAAGGGCACATAGGGATGTTGTATGCTCCACCTTGGGCAATAGTTAGAGTTCATGTACTCTGCCTCTGGGCATCAGTCTTGTATCAACCTCTTTTCAATATAATAAAGTGTTTTTTTAAAAATTGTCTTTGTATGTGCAATCTCAAATTTATTTTCATTGTATTTGCAATCTATTAATTTACTTACATGCAATCTCAATTTACTTACATGCAAAACGTAATAATAAACATCAAATCTCAATAGAAAATGCAAAAGGAAATAAAACTCAATTTTACTTAACATGGAAAAGGAAACAATGTTTCATAGCAGGAAGAGAAATAATTTGAAAATGGTATTCTTTATTGACATAGAGTAGTATTACAAAGAGCACCCACTTTAATGCACAAGCTACTCTAGTCTACGCTTCTTCTTGCTTGTCTCAGATCCCTTTTTTGCTTGCTGAAGCAGAGAGGGTTGCAAATTTTCATTCTCTATAGCCTAGGGATTTGTAACGCCAGCTAGCCCTGTAATAGCTATGATACTATGGAGAGGACCGGATCGTGTGCCTGAGAACAAAAATAAAGCTACACTATGCCTAACCAAAACAACACGGTCTGCAATAGGACAGAGGGGCCTCATCTTCACCATCCAAATGAGGACCTTAAACTTCATGATATTCAGCTTTCCATCCAAATAATTGTCGATGGAAGACCAAAATGTGTTGAGACACTCTATTGATGTAGTGGCCGATCGAAGCCATCCCCCCACAAGAAGACCCTCTAGTTCCACCATTGCATCCACCATATTCATCAACCCATAAGATATCCTACAACCAACATCACATCAAAACCCGAAGATTATATAAATTAAGAAAATATCATTTTTCAAAAATTAATAATAATTAGGGTTTTCTCACATATGAAAAATAATATGTTAAAACAATCATTTCTGGGAGGCCACTAAGACATCAGGAACCAAGTGCATGATTTTTATGAAAAAAAAACCCTGCAAACCATAAATCCGACATCGTGCCCAGTTTTTGTAGAAACTGGGCTCTGATAAAAATCATGCACTTGGTTCCTGATGTCTCAGTGGCCTCCTAGAAATGATTGTTTTAAAATATTAATTTTCATCTATGAGAAAACCCTAAAACTAATTGTATTCCCTGTGGGCTGAATAAAAACCATAAACCTAGTATTTTCCCTATGTTAGAAAACCATAACCCCAATTTTTCCCACAAATGGAGTGGCAGGGGCAAGTTGGAGGGGGTTTTGGGAATGGAGAGTCAAATTTATTCAATTTGTGGCAGGGGCAAGTTGGAGGGGGTTTTGGGAATGGAGAGTCAAATTTATTCAATTTCAAATGAAGGAATAAAAAATATAATGTAGGGTACAAACCCCAACCAAATTTTTTGATTTTAAACCCAGGCTATCTTGCATGCATACCAGGCATGTACATGGATTTTAAACCCAAAATATGCCCTAGAAGCATGATATCCGACATCATGCAACCAAGGCCCTGTTTTTTCAACAAGTCCCTGGTCGCACAATGTCGGATATCATGCTTCTAGGGCATATTTTGGGCTGAAAATCCATGTACATGCCTGGTATGCATGCAGGATGGCCTGGATTTAAAATCAAAAAAATTGGTTGGGGTTTGTACCCTAAGCCCTAAACCCTATTTTGTATTCCCTACCAGTTGAAGACAAAGCAATGACTTTTTTTGCTAAAATCGAACCTAGAATTATATTGATGAATTTGAATCACACGATGAAGCTGGCAAAGCTACATACCTTTTTTGCCTCATCGCGGACTGTGTCAGCTTACAGTGTCCAATTGGACTCCCTTTCGTGGTAGGTCTTGAACTTCATGCTGGCTTGAGGTGTCAGGTTCTTCATCTCTCTCACTGAACAATTCCCTCTGCAAATTCATGAACTTCTCATCGGACATGTCATACTCTGGTGCATCATCCTCGATTGCCTTCTATGTTCGTTGGATTGCCTCCAGATTGGTGAGGCTCGACTTATCGAAGTGTGCAATCTCATTGATTGCTGGATTGACTGGAGCATCAAAGTCAATGACATCATCAAAGGTGTCATTCGAGAGCTAACATAGCATCTCGTCCTCTCGGAGAACAGTTTCTTCCATCACTTCCAATAGGGTAAGGTATTCCTCATCCTCAATCTTGATTGGATCAACCAAAGCGAGGTGTGTCTTGGTTTCCTCATCTAGATTATAGGTGGAGGATGGATATGCATGAGTCAAATATGATGATAAGATGACCTCGCTTTCAACTTGCTCCTCGGCTAGGTTAAGAGTATGCTCCTCAGGTTCTAGCTCTAGGTTTATGTCATCTCCTCTACCACTTGTTGATGGACCCGCTCCACCACTTGTGGATGCAGAAGGACCCTCGGGCTACTCGCCAACATCCTCATCAAACTTGCTAGTTGCAAGGAAAATGATAGGGCTGCGTCTCTCTCGATCAAGTGAATTAGAGAAGATGAATCATCCCTGATGGGAATAGTGTACTCACAGAGAGAGATAGGAACATTATCGATGGCCCTACCTAGTGTCTTCTTGAAGTTAGCACTCTGGTCAAAAGAGCTCAAAATCTCCAATGAAACCCATTGGTGAGGGGAGTTAGCAATCGCGACAGATTGCCCATGGATAAGTCTATCAAAAAGCTAAAGAGAGGGATTATCAGTAGGAAGGAGAGCTCTCAAGTGAGACTCAAGATGGAATGCCTTGCAGAAGATAGGATAAACCTGATCTGCATAGGCATGGGAATCACTGGATGAAATCCACTGGTCAAAAGCCCCTCTAGGGGAAGCCATGAGTGCATGAGGATGCTTGGGAAGATGAAAGAGGAGGTTGTGGAATGCAAGGTTAATCAAGAGTGGGAAACTAAAAATGTAAAAATGACCTTAGAAGTGTTTTTTATAAAATGGGCATTGCCCTTAAAAATTCTTTTAATTACAATATTTTTACTTTGGAAAGTGTTTCTCTCTCTCTCTCTCTCTCTCACACACACACACACACACACATTGGCCTTAGCTATCTCCCTCTCCTCTCTCCCTCTCCTCTCTCTCTCTCTCTCTCTCTCTCTCTCTCTCTCTCTCTCTCTCTCTCTCTCTCTCTCTCTCTCTCTCTCTCTCTCCCTCCCTCCCTCTCTCTCTCTCTTGGTCTCTCTCTTGTTGCCCTTAGCTATCTTCCCCCCCCCTCTCTCTCTCACTCTCATAGACCTGCAAGGTCTTCTGAGGACATTAATATATCTTTCTTTCTTTCCCTCCCTTTGTGTCCCTCATTGCTCTCTCTCTCTCTCTACATATATATATATATATATATATATATGTATATACATATATATCTTTCCCTCCCTTTGTGTCCCTATTCCCTCCCTCCCCCTCTCTCCCTCTCTCTCTCTCACTTTCTCTCTCCCTCCCTCTCCTCTCTCTGTCTCTCTCTCTCTCTCTCTATCTATCTCTATCTGTTTCACTCCCTTTGTGTCCCTATTCCCTCCCTCTCTCTCTCTCTCCCTCTCTCTCTCTCTCTCTCTCTCTCTCATCCGCCGATGATCATGTTATTGCCTTGTTGCCACTAGCTATCTATGTCATGGACATTGATTTTACATATACATTTTTTGTATTTTGTTAGCGGTTCCACCCTTTGTACTAGTTGTATCTAGGGTTTTTTTCAATCTCCTAGTCTCTCGAAGACCTTAATTAACTTTCTTATTTTTCTCTTTCTCAACTTAGAGGTGCAAATGAATAAATTCAATCTTAACTCTCTCTCTCTCTCTCTCTCTCTCTCTCTCTCTCATTCTCACCTCTCTCTCTCTCTGTCCCACTCTCCATCTGCCTCTTTTTGTCCCTGTCTCCATCTCCCATATTTCCCTCCCCCTCCCTCTGTTTCTTCCCCTCCCTTTGTGTCCCTAACTGCTCTCTCTCTCTCTCTCTCTATATATATATATATATATATATATATTCTCTCTCTCTCTCTCTCTCTAATATTAAAATGATAAGGCAAATAGTATTATGCTTCAATTAGGAAGAATACTTTGGTGATAAAATATGTCTTGTATTTCTAAGCATCATTAATTTTCCCTTGTTCATGTATCTATTTCTTGGCATCCTTAAAATTGTGTATCTATACCTTGAATATCAACAACTACGTATGAATTGATTATCATGTCAAAAACTTATTGATTCTTATAGGGCATTAGTGATGGCAAGTTCGTCTAGCCAAGTAGGAGACAATCATAGCATACATGATGGTACAAATGCTCTTGTCCTATTGCGTGCTAAAGTGGAAGCTGCTTGCTCCGCAACACCTGATATGGATGTGGAAAGTGTTTTTGCAAGGGCAAGTCCTTTTTCCAATCCAAATGGAATCAAATGGCCGGAAGTTAAAAAGATTGCCCCCAAGGATGTTGTCCAACAACTTTGGACAAGGGGTTGCGCTAGGCATGCACATTGGGCTATAAAAGACTGCACACATGCATTGATACATAAGCATGCTTCTGATATTTTTACTTTAGTCCGTGGAAGAGTTGCTCATTCGGGTAGCATTCCAATGTTCTTTGCACAACACTTGTATGCAAAGTTTGAGATGGGAAGGGAGGTAGACTTCTCTAGTACGGCTCCTTATAAGAGAAGACGTGTCTTAAGTACATCAAGGGGAGGTGAGTTTGACAAGTTAACTTGAAGTCTTTTACATGTTGTGTTGAGAGTTCACGCTCAACATCATGTGATCATGTGTGCATAGCACCATCACGTGATCATATGTGCATAGCACTAACCTTATAGAGTGCTATAAAGGAAAGGGTTAGATCCCCTAACCCTAACCCTAAAAGGGTTTGTATATATTCTATTTTTTCAACTAATTCTAGTGTACAGTTAGTCATTTGTGGTGTGCTCTCTAGCTGTGCCCTCTCTCCTCATCTCCACTCTTCTCCTCTCCCCTCTTCATATTTTGTCATGGTATCAGAGCTCCCTTGTCTTCCGCTGAGACATTGCGATTCTTGAGAGAGTGAGAGTGATTGATTGATTGAGAGATTGAGAGTTTGTGTTCATTCTTTCACTTCCGTAGAGTGATAGAAAATTCCGTTCAATGAGTGGAGAATTCTGTCCATTCTCTTCTCTTGAGAGTTTCGAGAGACATTTCCATTGAGAGATTTCAGTTATGTTTTTTTGAGAGAGATTTCATGGTGAGAGAGAGCTTTTGTAAGTCCATTATCTGTCCAGAGAAAGAAGAAGAAGAGTTCTTAATCTTTATGAGACTCGGAAGAATAGGGACCGGACTTCCAGCGTCCTAGCTAAGGCTACTGCTTTTCTACAACTACTGCATAACCACCGGGACCAACGAGCTCCTTCATCCACAAAGGTCTTCTACGAGCATCAAAGCTACAGCCCACAGTCTTCTATAAGGCGCCTCCAACGACACCAACAAACAAAGGCTTTCACTCGAGCACCCCAGCAGCTCCATCAGCCCGCACGCCCGGCTCCTCTATGACGGACGTCCCTGGCAGCTCCCTGGCAGCTCAAGCTTCTCTGACCTCTACAACGAGCCCTCAGCATACCAACGATCTACAGTCTCAAACATTTGCAGGTCAGCGTCATCAATCAAGAAGGTCGACGTAACGTTGCTTAGCCCATGCTCTCGGCTGGCTCCACTCCAAGGATGATCTGCTTCTCCACAACGCTTCTCCAACGAGCTTCCACCATGTCTGCAGCACGCCAAGCCTCTCTGTCGACTCAACCGACCTTTACGACCTCTTGCTAGCCTCTCCTCCACGGGCTCTGCCGACTCCAGAAAGCTAACTAGGTAAGAACGCCTGAGCTCCCGATCAAAGCATCCCGACTGACAGCCATGGCTCCAACGGCCCATGCTTCGTTAACGAGCTCGAGAGCTGTCGTCGTCTAAGACGAAACAGAAAGAGGTTAGCTCGCCAATCGTTGACCCAGAAGATGCGCTCGTCGTCCCACTCTCTGATCTCTCGCTCTTTCTTTCCCCCGTCGATTAGTTTTCTGCCTCCATCGCCATCGCTGGAGCCGCTTCCTGCTTTTATTCCGGCTTGTTGAGGTCTTTGCGCACGTTACTCCCGCAGCTCGTTCGCATTTCGGTTGTTGCGTGAAGTTGCGTCCTTCTATCGACACGTGGCATCTACCCTATCATAAGGGTCACCACACAGAGGTGTGGTCAATCAATTGACACGTGGACCTTATCCATTGTAACCATGGTAAGGTTCATTGAAGATAGGGTTGGTCAATGCAACCCCAGGTCAAGTTAACTCTGGGTCAACTTAACCCCTGGCTGGGTGAACATTGTGCCACGTGGTGAACATTGTGACACGTGGCAACCAATTGCCATGTCATCTTATCCAATCCACGTCACCATTACCACGTCATCAGCCTATCCTCACTGCCACGTCATCATCGACTGCCACGTCATTCTGCCATGTCACCTGCCACGTCATCAGTGCCACGTCAGCATTGCCACATCACCCTGCTGACATCATCTGTGCCACCTCAGCACTGCCACCTCAGCAGTCCAGTCAGCACTGACCCCTGCAGGCACAGTCTCTTGCCAGGCACACTGTGCACACACTGCATGTGCACACTCCTGCCACCTCAGCACAGAGCTTCACTGGCACACCTCTTGCTAAGCACAGTGCCACATCATCACTGCATGTGACTCACAGTGACACATCATCATTGAGCACCATTTGCACTCCTTTTGCCCCTCCACCTAGATCAAGTCATATCTCTTGATCCAGGAAGAATTTGAGAGTGCTCCAAAAAGGAAAGTCGCTCGATTTTTCGTGCTCTACGCGCTCGTTACATCACGCGCACATTTCGGCGCAAGTTACACTCACATTTGAGCCTCGCCGACAAAACCACTTCCTTCACGCACATTTGCCTCTACATCGACGCATCTGACCCAGCACTTAAAAAGAACAAAAGAAAAGGAATTATTTGCTGCTCTTTCATCGATCGACGGTTGGTTTAGATCTAGATCAGAGTAGACTAGATCGCCATAGAGCTGTACATTACTCTGAATCTCGTCCTTTCATTTATTCTTTCTGCTTTGGCTGCTTCATATCTCTCAATCAACTTCTGCATCTCCTTGCTATTGAGGATACAAAACTTATTGAATTTCTCCATTTACTCTTCGCTCATCTTTCTTTCAATTCCTTTTCCTTGGGGAACCTCGCCAATGATGCGATCATCATCCTTAATATGCCAAGCTTGTGGCATATCAAGATCTGTGGATGCAAGAAACTCCATGATATATACTAATGACTCTTGCACAAGCCATCCCTCTACCATGCTTGCTTTTGGTCTTGCTCTTTGTCTTACAAATCCCTTTCAAGTTTTCATAAACCGCTTGAGAAAAAACATCCACAAACTATGAACGGTACCTGTAATGGCCACCTCATCAACTATGTGCACAAGCAAGTACACTTGAGTTATCATAATGCTCGAGGGAAAGTGCTTCTCAAGCAAGCATACGACTTCGATGGATTCCACCCTAGCCTTCTCGATGCTCGATATGGAGATCTCTTTTTGAGATATCTACATATTTCGCATGCCCATGTAAGATATATTCATAATCAGTCTCTACAGATTATTCAGCTTAAATCGAAGAAAATGCAATCAATGCGATTTGATAGTAAGCATACCTCACAATACCACTGATCTTGAATATAGCATTTCTAGCATCTTCTTGTAAGCACCCTTTTATTGTAATTGGGAGGATGAACTATCAAAGCAACAAAGAAGTCATCTCAACAATATAACATAATCATAATTATGGTAATGCATCACCATTATCGGTACACTAATCCTACAACTTAGAATACCTATAAGACTTGTGCCAATCATTGGACTTAAGCCCACTAAGCTTATTGTCCTTTGAAAATGCTCCTTTCAAGGAATGCATGTACCCTATGGGTGTTTGAAAAGAGGCAATGTCTGCCTTGACTGCTGCCTCCTCTCTCGTAGAGAGGATCCATGTTGCTTTCGGGAGGATAACTTTTTTCGAAGCATGCACTTGGGGCCACAAACGAGACATCCTATTCATAGCACACAAGTCTTCTTGCACTCCTCTCGAGTCTTTGGAACCAACCAAGTGTGCCTAAATAGTAGCCCCTACATTCTTGAAGATATGCATGGGATCCAAGAGATGATTGATTTGTAACTGACCCCAATAAGGAAGCTCGTGAAAGATCGATAGCCTCTTCATACCAGGAGGAGGTTCCTCTCCATTCGCCCTCCAAGCCTGAATCCAGTCACTTGCCTTTAAATATGATGGTGGTGGATCAAGCTAACCTTCACACACGAGATGGTCTAGTGGAAGGTATCGAGCATGACCTTCATAAACATTTTTCCTCATATGTTTGGATTTGGCCTTGTACTTCCCTGGCACAAGTAGTGTAAGCATGAGGTGTCCCTTCTTTATTGTTAGCCATGGTGGGATATTGTAATTCACCAAGACTATGGGCCATGTCGACCAAGATGTCGAGCGTAACCCGAAAGGATTCACTCTATCCATGGCGAGCCCAAGAGGTAAGTTGCGTGGCTCCCTCGCAAAGTTCGGCCACTGATTGTCTATCGCAAAGTCCGGCCACTGATTGTCTATGTGCTTCCAAGCTGCACAATTTACGAGAATCCTCAATGTCTCATCAGTGGACTGATGAGATGCATGCCATGTCATGAATTCCGATATGGATTTGCATCGAAACATGTGTTGTATTCTTGCAATGATGGGAAAGTGTCTCAAGACCTTTACCAGTATCTGCTCACCCTGCAAGTCATCTCTATATCGTTGTTCCCCACATTTCGGACAACTAGCCAAATCTCCATGCTCATGACAAAAGAGAATACAATCATTACGGCAAGCATGGATGGTATCATAGTCCATACCCACCATTGTTAGCATCTTCTTCACTTCATCTCTTGATGTGGGCATGGTATTTGATGCAGGCAACATCTTCTGGAGCAACCTATCATAATTCAAACATACATAGGCTTCGAACAATGATGATTCGGTACACTAATCCTACAGCTTAGAATCCCTGTAAGATATTGAGCAAGCTTAGAATCTTACAACATACATAAAATGGGGATACAAAGGCTTTGAATAATGATGATTCTCAAAACAAATAATATCCAAATAATGAGTCAAATTAATGCAGGAGCTAACCTCATTAAGGCCGAGACACTTGTATTCGACCACCCATACTTTGCTTGCAGATTCAAGATTGAGAGACAAGCACATAGTTTAGACATCCTAGCACCCTCGTACAACTGTGTTGATTGCAACTCTCACAACACCAATGGTGGGTACTGGTTCCGGCCTCCTCCCCATACATTCGCAAGTGGCGCATGATAATACGACATTGATGTCGTACTTCTTGCTTGCAATGAGTGCAATGACAATACAACCTCTTCATAAGCCACTCTGTGCTCCCGAGCATTGGCGCATCATCTGATGAGCTTCCACTCGTCCCTTCCATTTGCACACTTCCAAAATCATAACATGAGTTGCAAGGAAATCTATTAAGATTTAAAAAAAAAGCCACCCATGAGCTTCTTTTCTATTTTCTAACAATAAGTGCCATGAACTGTCACTATATAGCGACTTTTTGCTCTGTTTCGTCGCTATATAGCGATGCTTTGCCATGTTCCATCGCTATATAGTGACGCTTTTTAGATATAAGCGTTGCTATATAGCGACTGATCAGTGTCGCTATATAGCGACACTAGGGCTTAAACCTGAAACCCCACGCCGTGACGCTTTCTTTAGCATCTCTATTGCGAGAAAAGCAAAAATCTCTCCTCCTACCTTATATTCGATGACCTCGCTTTCCTCCTCTCTATTCTCCACTCCTCACCACTACTCAACCCCTCTCCTAACACTTGTGCTCCCTCTCCACCCTTCTCTCTCTTTGCTTGTGTGAAAAGAAGTTTTTCAAGAAGGTCAGTCTCTTTAAGCAATGTAGGTTTGTTTTTTGTGAGATTTCATTTTGTGAGTGTTGAAGCATGTTTCTCCTTGTATTGCTAAGGCTATGTGCTAGTTTTCATGCTTGATCTTCAAGGGTTAAAGACAAAAAACGAGATTTTGTAAAAGAAAGAAGACTCACCTCTTCTCTTTTTGGTATTTCTCTTCCTCCTCTTTCTTCTTGTTTGTAGGCTTATGCTTTTTCCTTGTTTGTAGGCTTATGCTTGTCTCCTCAATCCAATCCCTTTGAGAAGTTGCTTCTCTAAACTCCTCCTTCCTCTAACTAGTTATTTGAAAAATGGTATGTTTCCTCTCTTTTGTAAGGCCAATCCACAAAACACCGAGCGGGACTATTCTAGGTAAGAAAGTCCTTCCTCTTTTTTCCTTTTGTTATTTTTGTTATTTGCATCGGCTTACAGCTAGCGCCTTAAGCACTAGCTGCAGTGATGGGCGAAGGAACCCTCTCTTCCCCTATTCCCTCTTCTTTCCCTCTCTTCCTCTCTTCCTTCTCTTCTTTTTCCCTCTTCTTTATCCCCTCTTTCAATCTCTTTTTCCCCTCTTCCTCCTTTCTTTCTCTTCTTTTTCCCCTCTTTCAATCTCTTTCCCCCTCTTCCTTCTCTTATGTTTATGCTCTTTTTCCCTCTTCTTTTTTCCCTCTTTCATCTCCTCTTTCAATCTCTTTTCCTCTCTCTTTCCCCCTCTCTTTCCCCTCTCTCAATGTCTTTTCATAAGCATATGTATTTGCCTATGCTCAAGCTTTCTCTCTTTTTCTTTTATGCTCATATGCTCATGCATAAGAATAAGCATATCCTTTCTTTCATTTTCTCTTATGCTTATGCTCTTTTTTCCTCTTCCTTCTCTTATGCTTATGCTTATGCATGAGCATATGTCTCCTCTTTCTCTTTCTCCTCTTTTCCTCTTTTCCTCTCTCTTTCTCCCCCTCTTTCCCCTCTTTAGATCTTTTTTCATAAGCATATGTATTTGCCTATGCTTAAGCTTTCTCTCTATTTCTTTTATGCTCATATGCTCATGCATAAGAATACGCATATCCTTTCCTTCCTTTTCTCTTATGCTTATGCTCTTTTTCCCTCTTCCTTCTCTCATGCTTATGCTTATGCATGAGCATATGTCTCCTTCTCCTCTCTTCCTCTCTCTTTCTCCCCCTCTTTCCCCTCTTTCGATCTCTTTTCATAAGCATATGTATTTGCCTATGCTTAAGCTTTCTCTCTTTTTCTTTTATGCTCATATGCTCATGCATAAGCATAAGCATATGCTTTCTTTCCGTATCTCTTATGCTTATGCTTATGCATGAACATATGTCTTCTTCTCTTATGCCTATGCCTATGCCTATGCCTATGCATGTCCTTCTCCTTCTCCTTTCCTTCTCTTCTTTTTTCCTCACTTTTTCTCTTCTTTTCATAAGCATATGCCTATGCATATCCTTCTCCTTTCTTTCTCTTCTTTTTTCCTCTCTTTTTCTCTTCTTTTCATAAGCATATGCCTATGCATATCATTCTCCTTTCTTTCTCTTCTTTTTTCCTCTCTTTTTCTCTTCTTTTCATAAGCATATGCCTATGCCTATGCCTATGCCTATGCATGAGCGTATGCTCATATGCTTATGCATAAGCATAAGCATAAGCATATGCTTTCTCAGTGTATTCTCTTATGCTTTGTCAATGTATTCTCATATGCTTTCTCAATGTATTCTCTTGTTTTTTGTTTTTTGTTTTTGTGTTTGTGTCTACATTAGACATGGGATCACGTCGTACATCTGAGGAGTATGGAAACCCTCGTAGGAGGAGACATCATGATCTCCATTCTTCGGAGGATTTTGATTCCCCTCATGCAACACCTCAAGGGCCTACCCCTGCAACTACTCCTGGCCTGACTCCTCTTGGACATAGCACTGTGACTACCCCTTGGAGAACTCCTTTGCTAGCAGCCCATGGCTTTGTCGGGAGTCCCGACGAGTTTGTGGCACAGATGACCGATGAGGTAGCAAGATTCTTCTCTTAGCTATCCTAGAGGACCTCAGCAATTCCCTCTCCTATACCGACGGCTGGACCTATTGCCTGGCCATCCCCTTGTGTCCCTTCGACTGAGGGGTCATCACCTGGGCATGCCCATCATAAGGGAAGGAAGAGTAGGAGGACTCGCTTATGTTGTGCTGACTCAGGAGATGTAGACGAGTTAGCACACTCACATTCCTACAGATCTCCACTTGGTCCCAAGACCTAGTACTAGTCAAGTCCCTTGCCCTCTCCTACTCCCACTGCTACTCCTCGCTTTGGAAGCACTCGCACAAACACCACTCGCTCTGACTCTACCACTACCATGAGTCCTCCTTACCCAGTCGAGGACATGTCCTATCAAATCATGGCTGCTGGAAAAATAATAGAAGATAAAAAGAGCAAAATAGTGATGGCCACCATGAGGTGGTTGATGAGCCACCACTTCAAGAGTGGCATTGCTACTGATTGGCGGTATCAAGATGACTAAAAGAAGCAGGCGGTCATCGATGAATTGAAAGAAAAATACCCTAACCCCCCAAATTGGAAGTTCAATGAGAATTACATGCAAGAGCGCATGGGTTTGGTCTTGAAGCATCGTAGATCAACCTTGCGTACTTCCATCGCAAAGGGCCGGGGAGGGCTAAACCCAGCTGGGGAGACAAAGTTGATTGAAAGTTTTTCAAGAAGCAGAATAGGGACCATCCCAAAATGTTCGAGGGTCAGAGGAGGGTTGCGAGGAGACGGCTGGATGTCGTAGGTACTTCGCACTTTGGTGCAAGCAAACGGTTGGCATTCGAGGCAACCGTGGTAAGTCTACTTCTTCTCATTTAATGTATTGTTCTATTTGTTTTACTACATATTATTGCACTTTATCTAACTCTCGTAAATCGGGTCCACAGCAAGCTGCGATGGGTCGCCTTCCTATAGATGCAAAGACATGATGTGCGTTTCGCGTAGAAACAAAGCTGTGGTTTATTGAGCAAGAGGCAATGGGAGCGACGGTCGATTGGGCTGAGGTGGCTACTCGCACAGTATAAGTCTACTCCTACTTGTAATCTCACTTTTTAAATTGTTTTATTCTTTAAGTTCCAATCTAATTTCCAATTAATATGGTTTCACTCTTAAAGTTAAAGCTCGAGCGTCCCATCATCGGAGGCGAGCGATGACGAGGGCCAGGGATCAAGCGCAGCTCACAAGGGCCAGGGATCAGGCGCAGCTCACAAGGGCCAAGGATCAGGCCAACAAGACGAGGATGAGGAAGACGATGATGATTCGAATGAGTAGTAGTAGTATTAGTAGTAGTAGTAGTAGTAGTTTGCATATACTTCGCCATGTATATCCTTTTGTATATCGGCTTGTTTGAGCGATTTTGTATCACCCTTTTCGAAAGGGTAATTTTGTAACAAACAATGTTGTATATCTTCGACATGTACATGCTTTTGTTGCTCGATCGGTTCATTTGAGCGATTTTGTATCACCCTTTTCGCAAGGGAAATTTTGTAATAAAAAACTTTTTTATATAATTACTAAAAAAAAACATTAGTGGGGCAAAACAGGGCTTATTATGGACCTGTTTAGCCCTACTAATGTTTTTTTTTTAAGTTACATTAATCGTCACTATACAGCGATGTTTACCAATGTCGCTATATAGCAACGTTTATTAGCATCGCTATATAGCGATGCTTATATAGCGATCGCTCTTTTTTGATGCTTATAATGACATAAATAATGATCTTTGCGCCCGTCAAAAAAAGTGTAAAAAACGTCGGTATTTTTGTCGAAAAAGGGCCTATGCCTTGTAGTGTACTAGTGCTACAATAGTGCCAGTCAGTGCAGTAACACCGCAAGTCAATGGTGTGCTGGTACTTGTTATGTGCTCTAATGGTGCAGGTCAAAGATGTGCCACTACTGTAATAAATATTGTAAGTGCTATGCTAGAGCTCTAAATAATGGCCAAGGTAGTGTTGGTGAAAACTTACCTCCAAAGCCGATTGAAGCATGTAGTTTTGTGTCCTCTTGTGGTGGTCGATGTGCACCTACCACCAATGATCGTGCAGCATTAGTTATTCGTTGTCCACAACCCGGATGCATGCACTCTTGCTCGATGGCGTATAACTGTGCGAAGCAAAACACCTTGTACCTCATCATCATGGCCAAGGTGGCACCCAGCACAAGAACCATAAACTATCTGAGGGATTGGAATCCTAGTAGCTTCCTGCGAGCATGGCACAGGAGGCTGCAGAGTTGTAGAGGCTCTGCTCCACACATGTTGGACCATTTTCTGAGCAAACTCTACACCTCACATTTCCTCATATCCACTTCCCATCGGCGTGCTTCTTCCTGCAAACACATGAATGAAAAACCATCTCCCAGGTGTTTGAAAAATCAAAGTCTTGCAAGCACCAAAGTTTGCGCATGTGAGACCAACATACCTCTGTAGAATCCATGGTAGCCTGAACATTGTTGGAGCTATCAACCTCCATGTAGGCAAGCATGGATTTCAAAGTTTCTATTCTGACATGCACATTCTATTTTTCTATTTCCATTGCAGTCTCATATGCCTCCATGGCATTGGCCATATCATTCTTCACCTTCTGGGCTACTGAGCTAATGCCTCGAGTTTCATGCAGCTAGCATTTTGCCTTCTCAAGAGACTCCACTGCCTTTTTGTATTCCTCCCTCGCCGCAGCTAGCATCTTTTCTCCGTCTTGCAATAGTACCACTGTAGATTTAACATTCTCCGACCTGGCATCTTCTACGCCTAGGGTTGGCCACCCTTGGTTGCTCCCATCAAAACAAATGCTTCCACTAACAAAAGCTTGGGAAGCCAAAGGAATTTTAGATTTCCTCTCACTCTCATCCTTCTTGTTCCTTCTCAGCCATTTGTCAAACTTTTGTTAGAGCTTATCTTGATGTTGGACCAGGAATATTATGCTCTCAGCAAAATCTGCCCGAGCAATCAACCCTGTGTTTGTACGACCATCCTGTCCATACTTATAAGCAAATCCTCTCGCAAATGAGAGGGACAACTCTAGGTTGATTGGAGGTTCTTGATAGACCTTCAGATGAAATTCTAGAAGCTGGGAGTATACCTCAAGCTTGACTAATTGGCACTTTATTTTTTCTTTCCCCTGCCAAAGGTGGGAAAAAACAGTCAACCAGATACTGTTCGAAACATCAAGTTCTGTGAGTTGGCATGGGTTCAGGCCCACCAAGCTCAGGCCATACTCTACGTGGAATTCCTCCTTGGTCTGGCAAAACACCTTCTGGCATAAAGTGTCAATGTGGGGTTCTTTAAACCTTGACATTGCCCCAAAAAGTGAACTGAGTACTGATACTGCAAATTTAAAATATAGACACAATTAGACAAACATCTGATATGGACTACAAAAAAGAAACGAGATATACTATTAAAACAGATATAGATTGTGTTAAAACAGTTAAAACAGTAAAGCGAATTTGTTTCTACGTGACATTCGACAAGCCAACAGCTATGCTAAAGAGGATTAAAAAAGGCAAGATATAGAAGCTTCATCACCAACCAAGCTCTTCTACGAAGTCTTTATCTAATAGCGTCTTGTCCTTGCAGCTCATTTTCATGCATGCGCAAGCTGAACATGCATTTGTATTGACAGATTCTCTTCCTCTCGTTGTTATAGAGGCCCTCTCCATTAGTTTCACAATGGAGGGCTCCAAGCTCGTTTAAAAGGAACAACATTCCTACGTTTCGAAGCTGGAAGCTACAAACAAGTAAGGAGGTCATTTTACAGAAAGAACAGTCCTACATTTGGAGGAGCTCATTTTTACAGAAAGAATAGTCCTACGTTTGGAAGCTTCACAATCGATGGCTACTTCTGGACAAGCAAGGAGCTTGTTTAAAAAAAAGAACAGTCCTGGAGCTATGTCATCTCACCTGGTCCACTTGCTCATGCAAGAAGGATGTCGTTGGGTTTCACTTGTAGCTCGCTCCAGCTCACGATCAGTAATGGAAGAAGCAGACTTCAGCAGAAGGAAGAAGAAGACCAGGAAGGAAGCTTTGCATGTGCTGCACAGGGCTTGGTTCATGCAGAACTTCTATTTCGTCTACGGGCATGTGTGAGAGATGGAATCTACAGTCAGTGTAGTGCGTATCGCCAAAATCATAACAATCTGTTACACTGAGTTAGTTGGTGAAGGCTTTCACTCATCCATGATTTAGTTACATGCTTTTAAAAAAAATTGTTCACCCCTCTACTTGTTGCTAAAATATTACTATTGGGGCACCACTATTTGGCACATGCAAGTGTACCACCTTACCATGCACCCACCCAATGTCTTTCACATTGTGCGCCCAAGCCGTTTCTCCTTTGTTTCAAGGGACACCAACATAGCTAATGTCACCCTCTTTGAAGGTAGTTGATCTAAGCTATGCACCCCTTTCACCCTCGGGTTGTTACTCTATGAACTTTAGGGTGAAGGCTAAAGCTTGTGAAGACTCGACACTGGTAATCACTTGAACAATCTGATGTTACTGTCTCGAATGATCTCACCAATTGTGACACCACAACTCATGTTCTTCGCTCCTATGGCAATGATCGAATGCGGGCATCTGCAACCGCTTCTTGCTGCTGCTCTATAAGAGGTCTTATTTCTTCTCGTTGTTTCTCACTTTGTAGATGTTGCAAAAGTGTTTTCCGTTGCTATTTCAATATTGTGCCAGTGCTCTCCTCGATCCGCAATCTATTCCTTGTGCATTGACATGGCTTTTTAGATTTCCTGTGTCACAGCCTTTGTCTGCTTCTCTTGCAAGCCATGGTGAGTAGCATGTTGCCATTGATGCCATGGCCACGATCAGCCCAAAATAGACCCATAGAACCTAGCTGGTGAGGCAAGCAAAGAATAGAAGACAACATACCCGAAAGAAGACAATGGCAAACCAAAGTTTGTGCAAGGTCACGTCAAGGTGCGTGCGGGTTATAGGGCATTTACAGGGTGGGGATAGGTTGCAAGTGCTTAATCTTCCAAGATTTGATGGGCAGAGGTATGAAAATTCAAAATTTACGAGAGTAGCAAAATTTTTAGTTGCCGGTTTACCCCACTTCGGTGATACACGTCGGTAGAATTGGATATCCCAAACAAGTGCAATGTGGCCTAAAATGCTTCAAAACACAAATAGGCCAAAGGGCACACTATCGGGTTTGATGCTATGTATTATATGAAATGCAATGACCTTGGCATGCTTATGATCCATATAGTAAGCAAGTGCATGGAAAAAGAAGCAATTAGAAATTGCAAATAGTGTTGGATTTATTAAAAGATCTTTGCACATGCACATATTGCACTTTTTTAACTTCTTCCATTTTAGGGTGAATCTAGATACCAATACCAACAACTATCGATGTTTTAAGACCACCATGCAATAGTCCCACTAGTTTGGATTCCAAATTTTCAATCCGTTTTGGTTTTCAACAAATCAAAAAAAATTTATGGAGTGTGCCCTCAAATGGGTATGCATCACTTTAGCACAACATTGAAGGCCCGTTAACCCATGCCTAATGTTCTCATTTAGGTATGTTCTTGGGTTAAGGAGAAGCTCACGTAGTGTACTTTTGAATGATTACTTGGTTGCATGTATGTATAGAATAAAATTTTGATGTTTTTGAATAAATTGCTATATCATATAGTCTTCAAGATGAATGCTTCACATGCAACATAGCACTTGTAATGCTTTAATGGTCTCGTTCAAATCCTTATTCCATAATTTTTTGCTCTCATGTTCAATTTGGAATGTGTACTACAACTTGAAGACAAAGTTTGCTAAATTCCATTGAGCAATGCATAAGTTATGGGTCATGCAAGATACCTATATACATTGAGCAATGCATAAGACTGGATCTATGATAACAAGCCCCGATAGGATTGGTAGGGCCAAATGACATGTCCAGCAACAATTGGTATAGTATAAAAGAAAGGTGTTAACTAGTAAGAATAGGGTTTGAGGGAATGACTGATCAAGGGAAGTGTTGTTAGATCAATAAACAAATTGAGATGATTCAATGAGAGATTGATCAATTCATCCTTCATTCTATATATGAAAATCTTTTGGGTCTCTAATCATATAAATAAATAGCTTACTTTCCATGTGATTGTTTTGAATGGCTTGCATCAATCTGAAACAAAGATTCCTTTTTTAATTCTGATGGTGTGCGACCTTCATACTCAAGACTCCTGATGTCAACATGGAGGACATGCAACACCCCAGTTACGCATCCTGCACGCTCCCACTCTTTGTAAGCAGATGGATATAAATCTATAAAACAAAACAAGGTGTAAAACAGTTGTGTCAAAGTCCCCAAACAAATGCAAATACTCTAAAATGCAAATGAAGTACTAGTACACTTTGAAAAACTTCCAATTAGGCCTATGATATGGAAGTCCTGCATTCAGATGCACATATACGTTTGCATGGGTAAAGACATGTTGAATATATACCTGTGTAATTGTGTTATTGCCAGGAGGAATTTCAAAATCTAAGATCCTTCCCATCCAATGTTTAGAGATGTCCATTCATCCTGTTGACCCACTTTGTAGCACCCATGATTAGTGGGTTGCATTGTGATCCGAGAATATTTCTTATAGAGCTAAGGAATCCATTCCCCATGCTCATCCTTAACATTCTTCAATACAATAGACTGTAAATTACTTCTATATCTATCATTTTTTACTTCCATAGTTTCTGCCCCTGTATCATATGATTAAAATTAGCTGTTTCTACTTCCATAGACCCTCAAAATTTATGTCATCTCTTTCTCTCTCTCTCTCTCTCTCTCTCTCTCTCTCTCTCTCTCTCTCTCTCTCTCTCTCTCCCTCTCTCTCTCTCTCTCTCTTCTTTAACTAAACCTCTCACAAAAACAAACAAAAAATTATTTTAAAAAAACATCGATTACTTCTCTCCCTCTCTCAGTCTGTCTTCCAAGGTACCCCTTGTTAGATATCAATGCTCCACTCTCGTGTAACTACGCGGGAACCAGCTAACTCTACTTGTAAGCCCCCCATATGAAGAGAAGGCATTTGAGTAGCTCGCTTATCCGGTAGGTCCTGGTTTGGACACCAGATGGGGGCCATGTGTGGCCTGATGGCTAGATGGCTTCAGATAGAGTTGGCACACCGCCAACTAGGCTAGATGCAAGTATGGGAAGGCATCACATGACTGACTGCACTGAGGGTAGATGGATCATTTCTTGAGGCAGCCCACTCTCGGGTTGCGGGGCCCGTTTGGAGCCCCAGATGATCTCAGATGGCTCTATTTTATGCCACGGTTCTATCGTGTGGTCGGTGGCCTATTTCGGGACCGACCCTCAATCAACCATTTTGGGCGGACTGGGTCGGTCACCCAATTGGGTCTAACTGACTACGACTAGTGGCTATATAAGAGCAAGCCCGTGAAGCCCATTTCATCACTGGCTACAACAACCCTGATTCCTTAGCATCCAGCCTCTGTCCTCTACTGTTTCCAGCTCGCCATCGAAGCTCCTCACACAGGAGCGAACGGTTGGGAGGCAGTGCCATCTATTGTATCAGTTCTACAGTAATCAAATTTTTGATTCTCCATACTATCTGCTTTTTTCTCTTGCATACAAGATCCTGTTATCTATTGAGCACAGATGTTGTATTGTTTTCTTACATGGTATCAGAGCCTGGACTCTAGTAAGAAGATTTGGTAGTGTGTTTCTGTTTGCGAGTAGATTGTGAGAGATGGCCCAGCCCGCAAGACTGCGAATCCCACCATTCGACAAAAGCGGAAAGTTGGACGGCACTAACTATCCACTCTGGAAGTTCAAGATGAAGACCATCCTAAGCACATACGAGCTTTGGGATACTGCTACTAGGGTGGACATGAAGCCAGTTGCGAGACCGGATCCAGCCAATGTAGGACAACAGATAGTACCAACTGCGGATGAGATTCTCGCGTGGACAAGAAGAAATGCAGATGCGCTGTGTTCTATTGTCTGCAGTGTAAGTGACTCTGTCATGGCGTTAATTCAACATGTCACCACAGCGTAGGAGGCATGGAAGGTCTTGAAAAATCAGTAGTATGAGACCACGAATCAGACACAAATTCAGAATCTGGAGACTCAACTCACGAATGAGAAATTGTTTGAGTCTGAAGTGGCAGAGAAGTTCATCACCAGGGTGAAGAATCTGCGCGATCAGATGACTGCGATTAGCATCACCATCACCAGCGAAAATCTAGCATGAACATGCATACGGATTCTCCCATCAAAGTACGACGGTCTTGTTATGGCACTGAATATGCAAAACAAAAATCCACCCCTCAACTTTGAGGATTTCAGCACGATTTCTGGAGGCGGAGATGCAACAAAAGACAAGGACTAGATAAGATTCGGCTTTCTATGCTGGATCAAAGAAAGGTAAGGGTAAGGACTCTGGTAACCCATCTTCTTCTGATGATAAAAAGAGAAAGAAGAAGATCAAGTGCTTCTATTGCAACAAAGCAGGGCACAAGTAGAATGAGTGCCGAAAGAAGATTGCAGATGAGAAGAACGGAGTAAAGAAAGAGTCCAGCAACAGTGCACACGTAGTACCAGTAGAGCTATTCATAGCAATTGAGGAGATTGGCACGGAGGCAGTTCATGTACCTACGAATGAACCTTGGATTATTGACAGTGGCTCATCTCGCCACATGACCAGTCGGAAGGATTGGTATACCTCACTACAGCCGGTAGGAAATGACATCCTGGTAGAAGTCGGCAATGATGCAAAATGTCCAGCAAAAGGAAAAGGTACGATTGCTCTCAAGTCAGATGGAGTTGTAAAACAGTTGTTCGATGTTCTTTATGTGCCAGATATCAAGAGGAACTTGTTGTCTATTTCTGTGATCACGGATTGGGACCTCAAAGTTCACTTCGATAAGAATGGCGCACAGATTTTGGATCTTGAAGGCAAGGTCGTTGGTAAAGGTACACAGCGCAACAACATCTACGAACTCTCAACTTTCAATGCTCGAGCCGATGTGAAGAACACTAAGCTGTAGCATTAGAGGTTTGGTCATCTAAACCTTAGTTCTTTAAAGGAGATGCATAAAAGTGGAATGATTGCAGACCTACCAGAAATTACAGATCTGCCCGATGTATCTGAAGCTTGCATGATGGGCAAGTAGCATCGGCAGCCCTTTCCTAAAGAGGCCAACAGGGTAAAGGCTTCTCTAGAGCTCGTTCACACGGACCTCTGTAGAAAGATGGAGACGGAAGCTTTGGGTGGTTCCTACTACTTCATGACACTGATCGATGACTACAGTAGAAGGATATGGATATAGTTCCTGAAGACTAAAGACGAGGCTTTTAGTAAGTTCAAGGGATGACATGTAATGGTTGAGAAAGAAACGGGGAGGAAGGTGAAGAAATTGAGATCAGACAGAGGTGGAGAGTTCACATCAACTGAATTCAAAACTTACTGCAAAAGTCACGGGATCAAGAGGCAGAAACCCTTGCCACATACTTCACAGCAAAATGGAGTAGTAGAGCGCAAGATGCGCGTCATCTGCGAAATGGGCAAGAGTATGATGAAAGGGAAAGATTTTCCAAAGGCTTTCTGGGCTGAAGCATGTAACACTGTCGTTTACATTCTGAATCGTAGCTACATGAAGGCTGTGAACGGGATGACTCCACTGCATGCCTTTTCTGGTAAGAAACCTTCAGATGCACATTTCAGAGTTTTTGGATGTGACTATTTTGTGCATGTCCCTGATGCTAACAGGACCAAATGGGAACTGAAGAGCCGGAAGTGTATTTTCTTGGGCTACAGTGAAGAGGCGAAGGGTTACCGTCTCTATAACCCTGTTACCAAGAAGGTAATAGTAAGTCGTAATGTGGTCTTCTCATAACAGCCGCATCAATTAGAGGAGGATGGTTCCTTCCCAGACAACCAGGACTAGGATATCCATCCAGTACAACCACCAACAGCAGACCGAACTCCCCCAACGGTGCTTGGGAGGATTCAAGATAAAGAAGAGGAAGAAGAGCCTGCAGAACCACAATGGCAACGGCCATTTCCGAAGTGGGTAAAGCAGCTTTTGGACGGCAGAGAACCTCCAGCCATTGAGGAGGAACCATCCAAACACTGCCAGTCCAAGAGATTAGAGGAGCAGAGAAGGCACAGGAACACTTGGTCAACTATGCTTTGATGACAGTGGTGATCCGTGCTGATGAACCCAAGTGTCTTGAAGAGGCACAGGATGATGATAGGTGGATGGAGGCTATGTAATCGGAGTATGGCTCCATAATGAAGAACAACACTTGGGACCTTGTGAATCGACCACCAAAACGCAAGGTAATCGGCACCAAGTGGGTGTACAAGACCAAGTACAAGTTCAACGGCACGTTGGATAAGTACAAGGCTCGGCTCGTGGCAAAAGGATTTGCATAGGTACATGGTTTTGATTATCAAAATACTTTTACTCCCATAGCTCGACTAACCACAATTCGCAGTGTTTTAGCTTTAGCAGCCCAGGGAAGTTGGCCCGTGTTTCAGATGGATGTAAAATCCGCCTTTCTGAATGGAGATCTCAAGGAGGAGGTATACGTGAAACAACCACTACGTTTTGTGATCCCCGGTTCAGAAGGTAAAGTCTATAAACTGAAGAAGGCACTTTACGGGCTGAAATAGGCCCCACGAGCGTGGTACCAGTGGATTGATGCCTACTTTCTACGAAATGGGTTTAGGAGGAGCCCATCTGATGCAAATTTATATATCTTCAGAGAAGGAGGCAGGTGTATGATCGTGGTCCTTTATGTGGACGACCTTGTCATAATAGGGAACCATGAAGAGAAGATCTTGCAGACAAAGCATTTGCTAGGAAGAGAGTTTGAAATGACAGACCTCGGACTGATGCATTTCTGTTTGGGGATTGAAGTTTGGCAAGAGCCAAAATAGATCATCATCTCACAGCTGAAGTATGTTGGAGAGATACTGAAGGCATTTGGCATGGCTGAGTGCAAGACAGTTGGTACCCCTATGGAGGTTGACGCGAAGCTCTCAAATGAGGATTCATCACCACTGGTGGACGAAGCGAAGTATAGAAGGCTTGTGGGTAGTTTGATTTACTTGTGTAACATGCAGCCGGACATCAGCTTTGCGATTGGTGTACTAAGTAGGTTTTCCAATAAGCCCTGGGAGAACCATTGGAGGGCAAGGATGCAGGTACTGAAATACATCAAAGGCACACTTGATTATGGCATCACCTATACCAAAGGCAACATCTTGACCAAATTTTGTGACTCGGATTGGGCAGGAGACGTGGACAGTAGGAGATTAGTGACAGGTTACTGTTTCTCACTTGGATCTGGAGCTGTGTCATGGGTCAGCAAGAAGCAACCTATAGTTGCTCTTTCTTCTACCGAGGCTGAGTACAAATCAGCATGCTTTGCTTCTTGCGAGGCAGTGTGGTTGAGGAGGATTTTACAGGACATGGGTGCAATGCAGAACAAGCCTACGCAGTTATCATGTGACAATCAGAGTTGCATGGTGATTGCAAAGAACCCTATGTTCCACGCTCGCACAAAACACATTGAGATTCAATATCACTTTGTATGCGAGCTCATCATGGATGGAGAGGTCGACTTTGTGTACTGTTCGACTACAGAGAATGCTACGGTCATCTTCACGAAGGCTCTTGGAAGAGACTTGCTGGAGACACAACAAGACAAAGCACCCATAGATGCGCACACAGACGCGTTTACTGAACTAAATAAAAAACTTACGGGTGCATCTATTTGTGTGTCTAGAGACTCACGTCTATATTGCAGACACATGCGCATATAGACACGCATTTAGATGCTTAAATAGACGCTCTGCTTAACGCGTTTATAGACGCGAAAATAGATGCTTGTCGAATACACAGACGCATATATAGATGCATTTATAGATGCACTGATAAACGCACTTTATAATATATATTTTTTTAATTTACAGAATGTTGTGTATGTTGTGTATGCTATATAGTTACAAGAATCCCATTTCCACATTGTGTAATTCAATTCTTACAGCCAACCGCATTTTAATTACAATTCCAAATAAAACATTACAACTCCAAAATGCAATAAAATTGAAAGCTCAAAAGGTGCTTGTATGTACATATAGCACGAAGCTAAGCCATGTCATGTGGCTTCAAGTACAAAAAATAAGGAAGCTAAGCCACGTCATGTGGCTTCAAGTACAAAAAATACGAGGAGTGTATATACAGGAGGCACGAAGCCAAGCCAGTGGCTTTAAGTATAAAAAAGAGTAGCTAGCACTAAGAGTAGCTAGCACTACTTCTACGACTAATCCTCACTGCCTTCCACGCTCCCTTTTGCGCCTCCTTCCTCGTTTTCTTCCTCGTCGTCTTGTGCACGGGCCTGTAAACAAGGGACAACATATATCAATGTATGAAAAATCAAATCTTTACTTATAATATTGACATTATTTAATTACTTTCAAATACCTCGGGGGCCGCTCCAGTAGCCCAGATATACTGCTCCTCAGTAATCAACCCGTCATCATAGAAGTGCCTCCATGTATCTCCTCAGCGATGGTGGCGGTGGTAGGCTATCTCAACAGGAGTAGGGTATCTGCCCACGATCTCAAGCTGCAAGATGACACAATTTGCGGAGGGATTAGTACAAAGAAACAACCTCCTAATAAACTACATAAGCAATATAATTTGAGATCGATACTTACAAATTGGGCCTCGCATGATTCAACACCCCCTGCTCCAAAATGCACGCTTCTATATTGCTCCATCTAGATCCTTCGTGCCTCCATGTGCTGCAGACTGGGGTCCTCCCTCGCTGACTTCATTGCTTTCTTCCACTCACGCTTGTGAGCAATGTGGGGCGGGCCCCTTGGTGGTTGACCTCCCTCGAGCCTGGCAAGCTCCGCTAGTGCCTGCCTCTTAAGCAAAGATCTTTTATTGCCAAGTATCGTAACAATCTTTGACTTGGCTCATTTATCTGTGAATTGGCGATTGGGGGGGTTAGGATACCTAGAGCGAACAGCAGCGAGGGTCTCATCAGCCAACCTCTTTGGCTGGTCTTTGAAATGGATAAAGCAATCTTTGTAATTGTTAGCAATTACAGAGCGCATGAAGGCCATGATGTCCTTCCCCTGCGCATCCATCAAGATGCCTCCTGTCTGAGTGATGTC
The DNA here is from genome assembly GCF_047967505.1 of Dipteris shenzhenensis. Lineage (NCBI taxonomy): Eukaryota > Viridiplantae > Streptophyta > Polypodiopsida > Gleicheniales > Dipteridaceae > Dipteris > Dipteris shenzhenensis. The sequence goes on along the minus strand of NC_141619.1, from coordinate 28,843,643 downwards.
ACAGAATATCGTACCATCACCCGGAGGCACGTCTAAATCATCTGAATCATCATCGTCCCCACCACCACCCCTCCCAAAGCACTGTGCCATGCATCCCCCACCGCTCTCCCTGCTACTACGCCTGCTACCGTGTCGTGTTGAGCTAGTATGCTGGCCACTCGTAGCTGGAGACTGCACGAGACTACGCTGACCACTCGTAGCTAGAGAACCGAGTCTCGACTGCACAGGAGTACGTCGACGGCTCTGCGAGACAGAAGGACCTCCTGACGGCATGGGGGAAGGGGCATAAGACAGCATGGCAGAAGGGGCATAAGACGGCATGGGGGAAGGGGCATAAGACGGCATGGGAGATGGGCCTGCGCTGTGTAGCCGGCTGGACTGTGCTGACTCCACTGGGGTGATTTCAGCTGGGGGTGGTTTGGAGTCTGTAGTGCCGACTCCTGGGGGGTGTTTAGAGTACCCGTCATATACCCGTATAACTCCGCAGGACTAGGAGGGTGCCCTAAAAGGTTATATAAGTCCCTAAAAATAGAATCTCGGGGGTCAAGTGAGCCCGAAGCGCTTCCTGGCCACATGATGAACTGGAAAAAATAAAAAAAGGTGATTACTGATGAGCTGAGAAGAGAGGGGAAGGAAAGAGAGGATTACTATCGGAGCGCGTCTATAGACACGTCTGATTAGCGTGTTTATTTTTGCGTATAACAGTGCGTTTATAGACACGGCTGCCTATGTCTGCAAACAGGCTAGACGTGCGCGTCTAGATGCGCCTACAGACGTGGTTTTAGACGCGCTCTGAGACGCGCCTATAAACGCGCTTCGACAGACGGACTTTTCTAAAAAGTAGAAAAGGACATGCGCCCGACACACAAACGTAACACTGATACCCAAATCATGCGTTTTTTGAATACGAGAAAGTACAAATCCAAAGAGAGCAAACTTCCAAAAAAGATCAACTGCAAAAAGACTTACCTTGGATAGAGGTATGGAAGGTTCTTCTCCTTTTTCAAAGTTGCTTCTCTTCCTTGTTTGCCCTCCTCTCCTTTATGCTTGGAAGTAAGTGTGGGTGCCTTCCTCTTAAGTGAAGCTTGGAAGTAAGCGTGGGTGCCTTCCTCTTAAGTGTCGAAACTGTGGATCTGCTAATAACGAGGCAAGCAAGCCGTGCGAAGTATAAGTAATGTGAAGAAAAGCGAAGCGAGCGCGCTAAAAGCAGGTTTAAAAGCCGCATCTATAGACGCGTCTAATAGCGCGTCTAATTACACAGATCAGATGCGGTTTTAGACGCGCTTATAGACGCGTACCACAGAACAAACAGATGCGGTTTTAGACGCGCTTGTAGACACGCACCACAGAACAGACAGAGGCAGTTTTAGACACGCCACAGAGTTTAAAATTAAATATTTGAAGAAAAGCAAAATTTTTTAGGTTGTTTGTTTGTAGGATGTCTTCATCTTCAACAAGTAGCTCCAGTGAGGATGAATCCCTCTGTATCCACCATTGCGAAATGTGGTTGGAGCAAAAAATCAAATGTATGTGTGATCGATGTCGAGGAAACATGTATCGTGCACGCAGGATTACACTCAATCACATCTCAAAGTATGGAGAATGGGATGCGACCGTAAACATGGTAAGGGTTTGTAAGTTAAGGTTGATTGAGATGCCTATGGGTGTTCATATGTTTGAGTTATGATCCCGTTTTAATTTGATACAGGATGCAGTGCCACACATGCATATGTTGCCCTATGCTCGCCGTGAGGAGGCAAAGCGTCGACGATATGAGGTGGGATCTTCAGGAGGGACCGTTATGGATGCATGGAGTGATGGTGATAGTAGCCCTCCGCCATTACCTCATGAAGCCATGGAGGAGGAGGTGTTTGATGATATGGTGCGGGATTTATATGTCCATCAAGGGAGGGATGATAGCATGGAGCAGGATGATCTTTTTACTGCAGCATCAACTCCACTATTTGAGGGGTGTACATTCTCTGTTCTACGTGCCTCGCTTGAGTTACTAAACTTGCAAACCATCTATGGATGGAGCAATGCAAGTTTGAATGCATTACTCAAGTAAACTTTAAAGTCTATTTTGCAAACATGGTGAATTATGCTAGTCGGTCAATTACTCGAATGCTTTTCCTCATTTATGGTCTTCACGTTCCAAAGTGATGTATAGTACATTTACTAATATGGAGCGTATGGAGGATGATCATGGCCATGGACGTGATGATGACCGTGATACAAGAGAGGAGGATGATCATGAGATAGGAGATACAGATATTGAGGCCATTACCCGTGAGGACAAGCCTATCATTGGTGATGCTGATTTTGATGGGCACATGAGTAGCACAAGTAGTAGTGGGTTGAATGTATTTGTAGATCTAAACACTCGTTTGGATTTTGAAGTAGATAGTTTGGCAAGGGTTGATCTCATTGAGGATGAGATTGACCGTAGCCCATCATTGATATTGGCAAAACTATTTTACATATTGTCTCATTCTCCTCATCTCACTTAATTCTTGTATATGTGGGCTTGCAAAAAAGCATTGATGTTTTTGTTAAAATTATGTGCTTTGGTAATCATGGGCAATATTGTTTGGAAAGCAATGATGTACACCAAAATCTCACTTTCTGTATTCTCTGGTTTGTGTCTAAATACGCATCTAATTCCCAGTGTAAACGTGCAAATAAACGCGCTAATACATGCGCAAATAGACGCGCTGATAAACGCCATGTTACACGGGCCAGTATTTTCTCAGTTTAGATGCGCAAATAGACATTTTAGTACATGCGCAAATAGACGCGCTGATAAACGCAATGTTAGACGGGCCCATATTTTCTCAGTTTAAACGCGCAAATAGACGTGTTAATACACGCGCAAATAGACGAGTTGTTAGACGTGCGATTAGACGTGCCCATAATTCCTCTACTCAAGCAACCCCTATAGACGCACCCACTATTTTGCACGTCTATGAAGCGCGTCTATAGTTGCTTTGTGTTGTTGTGAGAGGCATCTTCATCGACTTGGCATTGGGCCGAAAAAGTAAGTTCACTTGCGGGTGGACATTGAGGGGGGGTGTTAGATATCAATGCTTCACTCTCGTGTAACTACGCGAAAACCAGCTAACTCTACTTGTAAGCCCCTCCATATGAGGAGAAGGCATTTGAGTAGCTCGATTATTCGGTAGTCCTGGTTTGGACACCAGATGGGGGCCATGTGTGGCCTGATGGCTAGACGGCTTCAGATAGAGTTGGCACACCGCCAACTAGGCTACATGCAAGTGCGAAAAGGCATATCGTGATTGACCACACTGAGGGTAGACGGAGCATTTTCCGGGGCAGCCCATTCTCAGGATGCGGGGCCCGTTTGGAGCCCCAGATGATCTCGAATGGCTCTGGGCCGAACGGCAACCATAGGTCAGTTGCTCTATTTTATGCCACGATTCTATTGTGTGGTCGGTGGCCTATTTCGGGACCGACCCCCAGTTGATTGTTTTGGGCGGACTGGGTCGGTCACCCAATTGGGTCGAACCGACTACGACTAGTGGCTATATAAGAGCAAGCCCGTGAAGCCCATTTCATCACTGGCTATAGCAATCCTAATTCCTTAGCATTCAGCCTCTGTCCTCTACTGTTTCCAGGTCGCCATCAAAGCTCCTCACATCGGAGTGCACGGTTGGGAAGCAGCGCCATCTATTGTATCAGTTTTACAGTAATCAAATTTTTTATTCTCCATACTATCTGCTTTTCTCTCTTGCGTACGAGGTCCTGTTATCTATTGAGCACAGACGTTGTATTGTTTTCTTACACCCCTCACACAAACAAACATCAAATTATTTTGAAATACTTAGTTTAAGATAGGCTCTCTTCTTGCCCTGTTTCTCCACAAATAAAGAAAATATTATCAATATCATATCACTCTCTCTCACCTCACAAAACTCTTTGATTAGGATCTCTTTTTCTTCCTTCTTTCTCAAATACTTCTAAAACCTAGCAGTTTTAAATACAATCTATGTCTCTCTCCCTCAATCATCCCCTCAAATGGAAGAAAACATAGCACTTTGAAATATAATCTCTCTCTCTCTCTCTCTCTCTCTCTCTCTCTCTCTCTCTCTCTCTCTCCCTCTCTTCTCTTCCTCTATCTACCCCTCCTATACTAGCAAAGAAACCAATAACTATTTTTTGTCTGTCTTCATTCCCTCAAACAGATTAAAAAACATAGGAGTTTAAAATATAATCTCTCTCTCTCTCTCTCTCTCTCTCTCTCTCTCTCTCTCTCTCTCTCTCTCTCTCTCTTCCTCTATCTATCCCTCCTATACTAATGAAGAAACAAATGACTATTTTGTATCTCTCTCCCTCCCTCATCCCCTCAAATAGAAAGAAACATAGCAATTTGAAATAATCTCTCTCTCTCTCTCTCTCTCTCTCTCTCTCTCTTTCCCTTCCTCTATCTATCCCTCCTATACCAGTGAAGAAAAAAATGTAGAAAATAGTCTTGTAGTTTAAAATATAATCTACCTTAATCTCTCCCTCTGTCCTATCTTTTATAACAAACATATAGACAAAGTGTGATACAAAAATGTATGTACTTAATATAGACAAAGTTTCAAGGTGAAATCACTTCATTACATAGAAAGTATGTGTTCCTTCTTCTGGAGTTGACTCTCTATACTCCAAAAAGGTAGAGAAAGAGCTGAAAATGATAGAACACCCATTTTTCTCACTTCTTCCAAGCCTAGGTCGCAACTTCAGGAGTTGACTCTCTAGACTCCAAAAAGGTAGGGAAAGAACAAAAAATGAGAGAACACCCATTTTTCTCACTCCTTCCAAGAAGATTTAAGTCACAACTTTGGTTTCTAAGAGACGGTAAAATACGTAGAGAATGAATGGAAGAGAAGAGGGATGAGCAGAGCTTGGGCAGAAGTCTTTGAGAGATTCTCGAATGTTGTGAGGTGTTGTGCATAGAGAACTAAATTGCAAGTAATCTAGCACAAGCATCCACATAATCCATCCCCATGAGAGAAAAGGGGCATACGACACAATGCTTAAGTTTTTTAATTCAAAATTTGTGAAAGTCTGTTGAAAATTATACGCATGCTATCTTTACTCGTGCTTAAAATAATCCACTTGCTTAGTTGGTGTGCTTTGAATTTATGAGTGGTCCAAAGGGGAACATGCATGATAACAAATGAGGCCTAGCAAGTAATGAAGGACTTGGTGGTGATAAACAAAGAGAAGAGTAGTTGAGGCAAGGCGAATTGAGAGGTGGTGTGAAGAAACTAAATAGGAGAGGCTGAGAAGATAGTAGTCGAGTGGAAGAGGAAAAGCACAAGGAGGGGTGTAGGGAAGGCAAGGATAGCTTAGGGAGGTGGGAGAGGAGAGGCCGATAGAAGGAAAGAACCATGGAAGGAAAGGAGGAGGAAGATCACATACTAGGACATGTTGTGTCTCTGATGTTGGAAGGAGAGGAGGAAGGCACATAACGAACACAAATTGTATTTTGACTTTTTGGGCCGAGGGAATGTCCCCAAGTCCAATTTTTTCAGGAGAAAAGATTCAATGGTCGGAGGGGACATAGTCGGAATGGCCATGAGTCCTTGAGCATTCACCGGGAATGTCCATCAGTCGTTGAGCATTCCAGAAGTATTTGAGCATTCACCGGCCTTGATGTGTGAGTAATTCACGTAGCTTAGGACCCAACCTCTCTTTCATCTTCATCACTAGCACGAATACCAGCCGGTACACCACCGCCATCCCTAGTAGAATCGCCAGATCCACCCATTTCGTGTAGCTCATCGCCACCTGCAGCGTCTCCCTCAGGATCGCCTCCCCACTTATCTGCTCCCCTCCCACCACGCTGCTTTGGAACTTCAGTCCCTTGAACTCGTTCTTGTAGAATCCCTGCACCACAGTTCCAACCAGTTGTCTCAGTTCACATTGAGTAGAACATGAATCCTCACGTATCAATGCGTTAAACAGAAATCCTAAGCTATGGATGAGCAACCCAACTTCGAATCCCTGCCCCACAGCTCCAACCAGTTGTCTCCGTTTACATTGAGTAGCACATGAATCCTCACGTATCGATGCGTTAAACAGGAATCTTAAGCTATGGATGAGCAACCCAACTTCGATTTGCGCATATTAGACTCCAAAATCTTACAGTCAACCAGCGACTGAACAAAATTGAACCAACGTCCACGGAGTGATGAGGATCCCACGAACCTGATTTGCATACGTGTGAAAAGCCATGAATGAAAGTGGGTATCTCCAAAAGGGTTTCGGAGTATCATGAGGTAGACGGAAGAATCCATTATCGAGAATGAATATGCCCTGTAAGCACATTTCAAACGAGCTTATGGGCCGCGATGTCATCACTTATGTTCGTTAGTCTGGGATATCAAGAGCATTTCTTTAGACTTGTGCATCAATTCTGACGTAATACGACTTCTAGATTCCCACCTCACCTGAATACCGGCTCCTGTAATTATACCGAAGAGAAAATCTGGAACTACACTCGCAACCGTCATCATGAGACTCTCCACCACAAGCATGCAAGCGTACAGTGTGAGTACAAAGTAGATGAAAGGTTCCACTCCATGGTGGAGACCAACCAAGAAGTAGGCTATGGCTCCAGGCAGCGCCGATATCAGCAGCAAGTAAGGACTGGATGAAACAGCGTTCGCCACAACGAAGGATGCGACACCGTAATGACCATTTAATCTCTCTCTTTCGAAAACCTGAGATGGGAGACAGCTTAAGCACGGCTGCGCCTCTTGTGTCCTTCTAGTTTTAGTCTTGCTCACAATAGGATTCAACACGAGCAGTTCAAGGAGCTAATTACCCTCATGTCTTCTACGAACGCAGGGAAACCGCCGATGGTCATGAAAGTCAGGAACGATGCCACAAACATGAGCATTGCAGCTCGTGCCTGTTAAATATTGCAGACAGTAATTACGATAAGAATCTGATCGTGCCTGTTAAATATTGCAGACAGTAATTACGATAAGAATCTGAAAGCTAAGATCTGGCGGATTTTCAGTATCGTGGAGATAGATGTAGGGGTGTATTAGATAGATAGAATACAGCCCTACATCTATCCTTAAGCTGATTTCATTGTCGCCTATGGAAAAGGAAACCTTCGAGGTGCTAATTTACCGACCTGGATGGATCTGAAGGTGTTCCCGACTTGGTAGTAAAGAGTTCCAACGGAAAGGCACAAAGCAACGTATATAACAAGTCGTAGCCAGTAGTATCCGGGGTCTCTGTACATATTCTTGAACGATCTTCTAGTGAGAACTTCGACTTGGGTAAGCAAGCTCGCACGCTTACCGGTAGTATTTCCCAATGGCGCCCCTTCCTGCACATAGCTTAAAATTTGTATTGGTCCATCCGTGTTATTCTCGCAGGAGAACTAGAAGCCTTCATAAATGGACGTTAATAATCGGACAACCTCCTACCATCCTGGATAGCTTGTTCACATGACTTGCAACCTCCAGAGCTGCTTCCGAATCGCTGTAAGCTTTGACCAGAATGTCTATCACTTGCTCAGTTTTGAGCTTCACTCCTGGAGCGCCTTCTTCGATGTCCTGACGGTGGAATGTTCATGACGACATCATCACAAAGTCTTTTCATCCTTAGGTTGATCGTAGATTAATCCAAGTAACTGAGGCCATTTTGCAGAAAGATTGCTAAATTAGATTAATTTGCAGCAATCGACTTACTCGCTCGAAGTCTTTGTTGATTGTACGAAGGTAATGATCAGATGGGTTTCGAAGAGGAGGGCAAGGGAAACCATTTAGAGAAAAGAACTGTCCACGTAAAACGCGTCAGAAGACTCAGAACTGACAAAATGCAAGCCCTAACTCTATATCAAATGGCAACTCGGAGTTGATCCATCGTCGTTGTAAAGTAGATGAGCGGATTCGATGATCCGTACATTGAGATTGAAACACGATTATTACCTCTCCCGCTTTTGATGCGGCACCGAAGTAAATCGTTCGGCCGTTGGAAAGCAGGTAGAGGGTAGTGAAGAGCTCAAAAATATCGCTGCTGGGTTGATGAATGGAGGCTATTACTGTCCTTCCATCTTGGGCTAGATGCTTCAGTCGATTGATGACATGGAAAGCGGCAACGCTGCAGAGTACAGCGAAATTGAGCTGCATCTCGAATAAAAAACGACTGCGTGAACGACAAGATTTACGAAGATGAGCCGATCTTCTTTTAACCTGTCAAGGCCGCTTGTCGGTTCGTCGAGGAACAGCAGGCGAGGCAGCGTGAGTATCTCAATGGCAATGCTTACGCGTCGTTTCTCTCCCCCGCTCAGCCCCTTTGCACGCCACCCACCAATTCGAGTGTTGATAGCTCCCTGTAAGCCCATGTCTTGAATCGCGCTCTCAGCCCTCTCCCTCTTCTCCTGCGTAGACATGCTGCTGGGAAGCTGCAATTGCGCCGAGTAGAAAACCGCTTCTCCCACCGTCAGCGTCGCCATGAGAACATCGTCTTGGGTCACGTACGCCTACCTCAGAATCGCCAACTAAGGATGAATGATCTTGCAGAAAACGTTCGAAGAATTGATTGCAAACGTCCTATTTGGATATAGGCTACGGGATGGAGTTACTCACAGAACTGCCGTAAGACAACGGTTTTCTTCTCCCGTTGAGGAAAATCTCTCCCGTCTGCCTGGCGTTAGGAGCCAGGCGTCCTGCAGGGTGGCAAACAAGGCTCAGCATCAGCGTTTCGTAACGAGAAATTACCCATAACGGAATCTGCGTTATCCGCGCACACTAATGGAATAACTTCTTGACGACACTAGTTGAAGGGATGAGATTATAGCGATTATACCGGCAAGAGCGTCTAGAAGTGTGGACTTCCCGGAGCCGGAAGGCCCCATGATGGCCATAACCACTCCAGGCTCAGCGTATCCCGTGAGGTTCTGAAGAAGGAACCTGGTGCGACCGTAAGGATTGGAGGCGGTAATCCAGAGCTCTTTCCAGCTGAGGGTGCAGCCGACAGGGTACTGGGGGAGTACGTAGGGCGATGGCTCGATGAGATGGCGGCATGGATCTGCAGGGGATTGAGCTATGGCGAAGGTGGCGGGAGGGCTCTGGAGGGCTGAGGAGGCCATGGAAGGTCGAGATGGCCGTAAATGGACGAAAATTTTAGATGATCAGACGGAAGTTTTAGAGAGGGCGACGGACGTAGACGGGAAGAGGACGACGAAGATGGACGGGAATTTTTGCCTGGACTCTCTACAATTTTATAGATAGTATTTTCTCAATATATAAATTTTCAAATTATAAAAAACAGAATATATATTTAAAAATTAGAAACACGTGCATGATGTTTGTACAAACTAATGCTATGCACCACATTGTGTCTTGGAGCAACATCATTGATCATCATGGAACTAAAAGATCGCACGTCCATGTCACAATTGTGGCATGCACGTGTCACGTGTAGATTTCGTACAATGAAAACCTCAGTTTCAAATTTACCTATGTACCTGTCACACGTAGATGTCGTACAATGAAACTTCAAACTTTCAAATTGTCACATGGAGATGTAGAATGAAACTTCAAACTTTCAAATTTACCTGAGGATAGTGAGGAGTTGAGATTAATTTTCATGTTTTTAAAAACTTGTAAGAACTTTCCATGTTTTAGTTCTAAAATTTCTCTATGAATGTTGGTCGAGGTTTTATTTTGCTATATGGTATTGCGCCATCACACGTGATAATTTCTATGCATTTATTACATCGCATGCTTGCATCAAAAGTTTCTAGGTGCACTAAAATCTACAACTCTCCCAAATATGTAAGTGGTCAAACCTAGAGCTAGCCCCAATGTTACTAGCTAGCTCTTTGAGAAACTCCACAGATATATTTCTCGTAGATATATAGCAAAGGTTTTTATGTATTAGATATGTTTCTAGTAGATATATAGCAAAGTTTTTTATGTATTGGCATATACTTTATTGAAGTATAGCCAAATAATATGTTTGAGCTTTCCCTTACATGTACCACCAATACCAAATAAATTTCCAAAATTTCCCTTTCATGTACCACCAATCATGAGGGATGTTTTGAACTCACCTCCTCCTCATAGTTTCTTTCATTTGAAGTTGACCTCGTCCTTCTCTCACTCTCAATGTATCTCCTCAAAGATGGTCGGTGATAGGCCTGAGTTTCTTTCATTTGAAGTTGACCTCGTCCTTCTCTTGCTCTCAATGTATCTCCTCAAAGATGGTCGGCAATAGGCCTAAGTTTCTTTCATTTGAAGTTCACCTCGTCCTTCTCTTGCTCTCAATGTATCTCCTCAAAGATGGTCGGTGATAGGGCCTTGCAATTGGGACAAAGGTGTAATCAATACATGTAGTTACGTGTGGTAGATGCTAGGCCTTGGAAAGAGTTCCTAAAGTCCAAAGTATTGTACTCCCATAGCACCTACCATTATCAAATATCATTTTCACATTTTCTAGTGCTTCAAATATTAATGAGCAAAATCCTTCTCTTTGACTTGGCCTCGCAAGAATGGGAGCTGCAGGAGTGGACCAAGCACGCATCAGAAGCAGGCAACTCTGGCTAGCTCAAGGTGACTACCCATCAAAATCATTCTTCCAGGCCCTCAAAAAGCATAAACAAAGGGATCTGATTGACAAAGTGGAGCACGCTCAAGGCAATATGCAGACTGAATTCTGCCACATAGCAGTGGTGTTCCAGAGAGAGCTCAGTGCTATTGTGGGTGACGACGAAACCCAAAACGACGAGTGGTGGAGTGCAATTAATTTGGCTCTTGCAGGAGTGGAGAGTAGGGTTTCGGAGTACTCGTAAAGCTACCTTGACAGGCTTTTTGATCGTGAAGAGCTAGAGGACATCGTGAATGCGTTGGCAGATGATAAATCCTTGGGACCTGACGGGTTGACTGTCGAATTCTTCAAGCAGTTTTGAGATATCTTAGGCTCGAATCTCACAGAGATGGCGAATGCGGCGGTTGATCAAGGTACTCTGTCAGAGGACGTCAATGCTGGACTCCTTAGGGGATTGGAGACCAATAACAATGCTGAACACTTCGTACAAAGTGATAGCTAAGGCAATGGCCCTTAGGATCAGAGATCTGTGCGGGAAAGTTGTAGATGAGGAGCAAAATGGATTCGTAAAAGGGAGAGACATCTACGACAACATTCTCAATGTGGCCTTCGCTTTGGACCACGCAGCAGGGTCAGGGCAAAAATTACTAGTGTTTGGCCTAGACATGGATAAAGCCCATGACAGAGTTCGGTGGGACAACATTCTAGCGGTGGCAGACAGGTTGGGGTTTGGTTAGGGCTACCTGCAAAACGTCCACTGCCTATTTGGGAACGCCTCCGCAGTCCTCTACATTAACGGGGGAGTGGTGGGGAACTTCAAGCTAAGGAAATCCATTCGCCAAGGGTGCCCACTAGCCCCTCTACTGTACGCGATCACGAGGTACCCTTAATGTCTCTCATCAAATCCAAAGTGGCCCACAGTTCTGAGCTTTCCTATGGGCCGAACACCAGGGAAAGAGGACAATGCACTTTATACCATGGGAGCAACTAAAGGCACCCAAACTAAAGGGGGGGGTAGCCCTTCCGGATGTCAAAATCAGAAACATGTCTTTGGTGGGCAAGCTACTAGCATGATTGTTCTCGAGGCCAACTCCCTGGTCAAGCATGGCGAAGGAAATGCTCAAGGAGGCGAAAGGAAAGGGAGCAAGGCAATGGCGAGGGCTCTCATGGTACGACAATTTGCTCTCGGAGTTTCTAGTTGCGATCTCAGGCTCCAACATGGAAGGCCTGCATCGACCACCTCGAATGGAAGGGCAGAGAGGGCCTCAGAGGTGATGGTAGTTTGGGTGAGTCGATATGGTGGAGTAAGGCATTCGGAAGAGCAGGCGATGCCTTTGCCTGGCACAACATCAGGAGGGCACACAACCTATTCAAAAAAGGCTTGGCCACATGGCCAAATGTGTGGGATCCCATGAAGGCAGATTGGAAACCACTCGAGGCTCTGAGAACATAATTCCACATGACGGACGGGGAAGTGGACCTCACTAGGGCAGTCCTTGAGAGAATCGCAAGAGATTGGCCTAGCAACCCGATCCTAGCTAGAGACCGGATCGCCTCCCAATGGCAAATGGGGAAAACCCCCCTTAACAAAATTTCGGCAAATTTTATTTACAGGCACCTCCTCCACCGTAGCACCCTGGTTGAATAAAGTTTGGGGGCTGCAGGCATGGTGGAGATGTAGGCTCATAGAGATCTGGAAAGGGTGTCAGATGGGGAAAGCTAGATTTCTAATGTGGAAGATCCTTAATCACTGGCTCCCTGTCAAAGCCAAGATAGCAAAAAGAGTTCCACTGGATCTGGTTTGTGGGCTGTGTGGTAGAGCGATGGAGGATGTAAGACATCTATTCTGGAAATGTCAGATTGCCAAGGAACTATGGCACTCAATTTAGTTTGCCATTCGTGACGCGGGCCTAATGGCTAGGTTCCACCCTAGGTCACCAGTGGCACATCCCGATCCTAGGGGACTCCTCTAAAATGTCATCCACATTAGCTGCCAGCTGGTCGCATATGAGGACGGTCATATTGCTGGTGATATGGGAGGTCTGAAACGAAAATATATTCAGGCACAAAGTACAGATAGGCTTCAGAAATGTAGCCTTGACTGTGGTTACCAAGACATTCCTCAGGGATTTTGCCTAAATTTTGGATAGCACAGATCCGGTAGTGAGCCATGCACTCACCTCGATTGAAGTCGCATTGAAGATAGGGTAGTCTTCATTGTTGTCTCAGTGCAGGCCCTAGCATTAAACTATTTGGGCCAATTTCTGTATTGGTTTCTTCTTTTATGAGGATTGACCATCCTCCTTTATTTAAAAAAAAAAAAGAAGAGCAAAATCCTTTGGAATAGGCTAGCAAAGGGAGATGCATCTGAGAGCATAGGCAAATCAAAAGAACAATAATGAGCAAATCAACAAAAAGGCACAATCATGGGAGTTGATCCAATAACTTTGAACTTTCTTGCTTTGTTTGGACTTTCTTCTATAATGGTCACCTCTAGTCAATATTGACTTACTAAATTGTGAATTCGGATGAATTTTGCAATAGTACATAGGTCATATCCACACAAATATTGCCTAATAAACCATAAAGTTCAAGAAAGTTCTAAAATGCCAACCTCCTCTCTCCAAGTTCTGTTTGATAGTTATCCCATGGAGTTTTTAATCATTGCTTACTAATACAATAATTCAATAGTATTGTATTCAAAAAGATGGTGACACTGTAAATGATAGACCCATGTTCGCTAACCATTGTTACATTATGTGAAGGTCTACCTTAGTTGTCAACATGTCAAAGTCACAAAAGGAACAAATCTAGAGGCTCTCCTATAGCATGCATGTTTGTGTGATTAAAGTTTAAAATTTGAGTTTAAGGTTCAAGCATTTATTATATCAAAGAAATCGATATTGATGAAATCTTCACCTCTCTTCTTCAATTTTTGGAGGAGAGCAGTGATACCATTATTATAGAAATCTTTATATTACCCAAAAATACAGTCTTGGCCTATCACATGCTTCTCTACAAATGAAACATTAGATGGTAAGACATACGAGATAGATATGTAAGAAGAAAAATGCTATAAAGATGGATATGTAGGAAAAACGTAGGTATGTAGAGAAAAATAGATCCTGACCTCCCAAGATTTGGGTACTTGTATGGCAGTACAAGGGTAATTGGACACAATTGATTGAGTGGAATATCATCAATGTAATGCTGTGACTAAGTTTTGGCATATTTCAGATATCTTTAAAAATGAATTGGCCAGTATTGAGGGTGCTTCTAGGGAAGTGGACCCAGATTGGGAAAGGCATCTGAATGAGGTTCTAGGTGAAATTCAATATAGAGTATCTCCAAGTCAAAAGGTAGGGCTAGAGAAAGTACGTTCTCGGAGAAAGAACTTTGGGAAGTGCTAGATGCTCTGGAGGATGACAAAGCCCTAGGGTTAGAGACGGTTTGATAACAAAAATTTATGTTGCCTTTTGGAATATAACTAAAAAATATTTTGTGGAAATGGCTAACAAAGAAATGACTCTAGGGGTTAGGTGTCAAAGATGTTATGCTAGCCTGATTGAATTGTTACATACTAAAAGAGTGAATAGGTTGAGGGTGAGAGATTAGAGACTGATGGCAAAGCTCTAGGGCCAAATGGTTTACTATAAAATCTTATGTTGCCTTTTGGAATGTAATTAAAAAAGTTTTTGTGTAAATGGCTAACAAGGAAATTAATTTAGGCCAACTATCGATGTTATCTGGGTCTGGCTAAACTACTTCCTAAAAGACAAAATAGATAGGATGACAGTTTGGAGACCAATCTCTATGTGGAATACTTTGTACAAAATTATAGCAAAGACACTTGCATGTGGGATCGGAGATATCTACATGAAGCTGGTGGCTATAGAGAACAGAATGATTTCATTAAGGTGAAAAATATATATGAGGACATTTTAAATATCTCCTTTATTTTGGATTTGCTATTGTGTCAAGTCAATGGTGTGTTCTATTGGGTTTTGATTTTCACAAGGCATATGACAATGTGAGGTGGGACTTCATGCTTGCAGTGTTGGCTAAATTGGGGATTTGCAGAATGGTTGGTGAGTTGTTTAGTAATGCTTTGGTTAATATCCAATGCTTGAATGGGGGGGACAGTGGGTAGGTTTAGCTTCATCAGTCAGTTCTTCAAGGGTGCCCTCTGGCCCCTTTATCATTTTCCCTTGTAATGTTTCTCTAATTCATATGATCAAGAAGGGGGTGGCTACAGGATCATGGGGTGATTCTACCGTCTAAGGGTCAATTCTTCCTACAATTATTTGTGGATAATATGGTGGCCATTACATTGGAATCTCAAGAAAGAGTGCAAAATCTTTGCTCAATGTTGCAAGATTTATGTGTCTTAGGTTAAGTGTGCAGTTGGCCTAGAATGTGTGGCATCAAATCTGTTTGGGGAGCTTGACCACAATTCTGTCTATGAAGTGGGTTGATAGAGGCACTATGATCTGATATCTTGGTCTCGGGGGGGTGCACTACTAAGAAAACTGATGTAGCACGTGCGTTTAAAGGGTATTAAAAAAACCCCTCAACTAAATTTTTTTCCACAATAATAACACCCCACTTTCCTTATGTACTAAGTGAATTTTTTCTAAAATTGAATCAAGAAACCCCTACTGTTATTGTAATTTTGTTAAATTGTTTCAAAAAGATAGATTAAAATATCCCTCCTTTTGAATGCACGTGGTACACTAATTTTTTTAAAAGTGAACCCGTCGAGATCTTGGTGCATCATTGAGAGTGGGAATCACTTTGAGGCATTGCTTTGAGTGGTTTAACAAAAAGATTTGGCAGAAGGTCAAAGTTTGGCATGGGGTAGTGTTTCCTTGTGTGGCCACCGCGGTGAGCTGGGCAGCCCTTAGGCTTGGCCTTGAGTGGAGAGAGAGCGAGAGAGAGAGCGAGAGAGAGAGAGAGAGAAAGAGAGAGAGAGAGAGAGAGAGAGAGAGAGAGAGAGAGGAGGAGGAGGAGGAGGAGGAGGCGGAGGAGGAGGTGAGAGGGGAAAGAGAGAGGTGAAGGGGTGGTGGTGGAGGGTGAGGAGGTATTTGGAGGATGGGGATGGAGTGTGGAAGTGTTGGTGTTGAGGGGGGGGGGGGGGGGAGATGGAAGTGGAAGTGGAAGTGGAGGGGGCGAGGGTGGTGGGAGAGGGAAAGGGAGGTGGGAGGAATTTGGAGGGGGAAGGTGGAGGGTGGTCGGGGGCGGGGGCGGGGGGTTGGAGGGGAAAAGGTGGGGTGGAATGAGTTGGTGGGGGTGAGAGAGATGGTAGGATGGAGAGAGGTGGTGGTGTAGAGGGAGGTAAAGAGATGACAGAGTGGAGGGAGATGGGGGTGTAGAGTGGATGAAGGGAGATGGAGGGAGGTAGAGAGATAGTGTAAGAGGGGGGTGGAGGGAGATGGGGGTGTAGAGAGATGGTGGGAGAAAGGGGTATGGTGGAGTGGAGGCAGATAGGGGGATTACCTTGAGTGGTGGAGGTGGAGGTGGAGGTGGGGGGGGGGAGTTCTGACGGAAAAATGATGATGGATGGGGGTTGGATGGAAAAAGGGGTGGTGGTCGCAGAGATGGTGAGTGGGAGGTGGAGGGGATGGATGATAGGAGTGATGGTGGAGGACGGAAAAAATGGTGGTGGAGGGGGAAGATTGAAAGAAAAAGTGGTGGTGGTGGAGATGGTGGATGGTATGTGGAGGATAAAAAATGGAGGCAGACAGAAAATATGGAGGCTTGACAAAATTTGGAGATGGAGAGATGAAAGTGTCTTGGAAAAGTGAGGAGAAATAATGGGGGGGGGGGGGTTGTTGTTGCTTTTATAGGATGTGGGGGGTTTAAGGGTTAATTTTGTGTGATTAGTGTACTAATGTGCTTATGTAAGTCCTTTTGCCTTGAGGTGTGGCTTGAATGGTTTTTCAAAGGGGGTTCTTCTTCACACATGCAAATACGTGCTCTGCTTTTGCTTCAGGTGGTAGCCTTCCTGGCAATGGCACCAAAATGTTCAAGGGTGTTGGTCACCTATGTCGTGTCATTGCTCGTTGTAGCATAGGTGTTCATAAATGTAGCATAGTCCTTGGGTAGTATGTTGGTGAGAGGTAGGGGATGAAGCATGGAAAGCGGATCTCATACGCATGTGGGTGAGAAAAAGGATTTGATCACAATGATGGATGGGGGCTCTCGCCTCCATGAGAATTCAAGGGTTTAGAAGGAGGCTATAGGGTTCTAAAAGGGGATTGGGTTAAGAGAGCTATCTAGGAGTTCTAGGGTTCAAAAAGGGGATTGGGTTGAGAGAGTTATCTAGGGTTGCAAGGTTTAGGGGGAGTCCAAGATTAAGTGGAGAGCTAGTCTCCTCCACAATTTCGAGGGGTAAGGGTTGAGGATGACACATAAGAGAGGAGGAGGAGGGAGGAGGAGGGACAAGGAGAGGGGAGGAGAGGGAGGGAGGAGGAGGAGGAGGATGGAGGAAGAGGAGAGGAAGGAGGAAGGATGAGGAGAAGAAGGGGAGGATGAGAGATTGCAAGGTTAGAGCATGCTATCACATCAAGGGAGCATGGACCCAAGGAGAAAAAGCACATGAACAGTAAAGTGAACTGAACATTGAACCCCAAAGAGTGGGAGCTTCATTCCATTGAGAGATATTTATACATGTGACTCCCTTCACTTACGATGGTAACTTTTAGGGTCCCTTCACTTGTGAAAATACCTTTTGTGTACCTTTGTAAAGGTACCTCAAAAAGTGAGGCCATTACTCTTCTCTCTCTAGTTTTAGTCTTTCTATCTCTAGATCCTGACTTTGCAAATATGACCAAATCTTTTCTAGAGGGCATTTTGGCTATCCTTATCCTACTAGATTCCTTAAACCATCTTTCAAGCTCATGATATTACAAGCAAAGCTTTTGTTGCTACTCCACACACACACTGCTACTCCACAAACACACTGACCTCATCTTTGTTGCTCTAGACTATATATCTAGCCCTTGTTGCCACAGAATGAACAAATGTTATAGTAGGAAAAGCGATTGATGGCCTCGATCTAACCCAGCGGGTGCAAGAGAGGGAACAGTGGAGGTCCTCCTAAAGGAGAGAAGAGCAAAGTATCTCTCTATCTCCGCATTGCTCATGGAAGCGACAAAGTCATTAGGTCTCCTGACAAAGGCATGGGCTCCTAGAAAAGGAGTCCTTGTGGGGTGGACCCTAAGGAGTTGGCCCCTGAGTAGTCGACTGAGTGGGATCAAAGTCCTTTGGAGATTAGTGTCGATGCTCTCTCCTCCTACAGGGAGTCCCATGATCACTGGGAATCTGCTCTCTAGATCTGTGACGTGATGACATGGCTAATTTAATGGGACAAACACAAACACAAACACAAACAAAAAACTGAATAGGAATTAGAAAAACCAATAAATACTTACATGCAGAAGAAATACTTTAGAGAGGAATGGCGAAAAACTAGAATGAAAGGAACTAGGAATGGAAAGAGAGGACAGGTGGAAGGAGTGAAAAGGTGGAAAAGAGGAAAGATGGAAACGTGGAAAGAGGGCGGAAAAATGGAAAAGCAAAAAAGTGAAAAAGGAAAAATACAAAAAGGCAGATAGACAGAAACGCAGAAAGACGAAAATATGGGAAATGTAGAAATGCGAAAATGTGGAAAGACAAAAAATGCGAAAAGACAAAAATACAAAAATAAGAAGAGAGGAATAAGAGGAAGAGAGGAGAGAAATAGAGTATATATAGAAAAGCCAAATGTATAGTTAGCCCCTAAAGTTATATACCCAGGTAGTATACATCTAAGTGTTACTCTTCTACATTTCAAAAAGAGGCCACCATTGTATCTATGGATGGATAAATGCAAAGAAATTTTACTACTTAAAACTCAAGTTCTATTGAAAAGGATTTATACAAAAAAAAAGAGTAACCGAAGCTGTAAGAGATCAAGTTTGAGATCTCTGCAGAGCTTTATATTTACATAGGTCTTCCAGGATAGTGGCTCAACACACAGCACAGTGGGAGTCTGCAGCAACATACTTCGCAAACTATGGGTTCTTATATGTGGAAAAGAGGAAATGCGAAAGATGGAAACGTGAAAAGATGGAAATAAGAAGAGAGGAATAAAAGGAAGAGAAAAGAGAAAGAGAGCCAAAGGAGAGGAAGAGAGACAAAAGAGAGGAAAAGAGGAGAGGAAGAGAGCCGAAAGAGAGAAGAAGAAGAGAGGAGAAAAAAAGAAAAGGAAGAAGGAAGAAAGAAGGAAAAAAGAGAAATAAGAGAATAAGAAGGGAATAAGTAGAAGAAGAAGGGAGAAAGAAAGAAAATGAAGAAAGAAGAAAGAAGGAGAAAAGAGTAGGAGAAGAGAATAAGAAGTGGAGAGTGAGAAAGAAAGAAAGAGAGAGAGATAAAGAGAGGAGGGAGAGAGAGTCAAGAGAGAGGAAAATAGGATAAGAAGAGAGCCAAAAGAAGAGAAATAAGAAGAGGGAACTAAGAGGAGATAAGAAGAGGGAAATAAGAGGAAAAGAGGAGAGGAAGAGAGTTGAAAGAAGAGGGAAAGAGAAGAAAAGAAGAAGAGAAGGAGGAAAAAGAGGAAGAAAAGGAAGGAAGAAAGAAAGAGGAGAAGAGTAAGAAGGAGAAGAGGAATAAGAAGAGAGGAAGAAAGAAAAGGAAGAAGGAAGAAAGAAGGAGAAGATAATAAAAAGAAAAGAAGAGGAACAAGAAAGGAGAGATAAGAAAAGAAAGAAGAGAAATAAGAATAGAGGAATAAGAAGAGAGAAGGAAAGAATGAGCGAAAGAGAGAGAGAATGAGAGAAGAGGAATAAGAGGAGGTGGAGAAGTGGAATAAGAAGGAAAGAAAGAAGAGAAATAAAGGAAGAAGAAGTAATGAGAGAAGAGAGGAGAGGAGGAAAGGAGAGAAGGGAAAGAAAGAAGGACCAAAAGACAGAAAGAATGAGAGAAAGAGAGCCAAAAGAAGAGGAGGGAAAGAAAGAAGGAGAAGAGAGAGGAAAAAGAGGAGGGAAAGAGAGGAAAAGAGTGGAGAGAAAGAGAGAAAGGAGAAAAGTGAAAAAAGAAGAAGAGAGGGAAAGAGAAGAAAAGAAGAAGAGAAGGAGAAGAAAGAAGAAGGAAAGGAAGAAAGACAGAGGAGAAGAGGAATAAGAAGGAGAAGAGAAATGAGAAGATACGAAAGAGAAATATGAAGCAAAGAGTAACAAAGAAAGAAAGGAATAAGGAGATGAGAAAGTGAAGAGGAGAAGAGTAATAAGAAGGAGATGAATAAGAAGAGGGGAAGAAGAAAGAGTAGGAAGAGAGTAGAGAAAGAGAGGAGGGAGAGAGAGTCAAGAGAGATGAAAAGAGGAGGAGAAGGGAATAAGAAGAGAGGAATAAGTATGAAGAAAAGGAAAAAGAAGAGGATAAGAAGAGGGAGAATAGAAAAGAGGGAAAGAAGAGGGAGAAAGAAAGAAAAGGAAGAAGGAAGAAAGAAGGAGAAGAGAATAAAAAGAAGAGAAGAGGAGAGGAATAAGAAGGGAGAAAGAAGAAAAGAAAGAAGAGAAATAAGAATAGAGGAATAAGAGGAATAAGAAGGGAAAGAATAAGAGAAAGAGAGAAAACTCAAACTCCATACATACATAGAAAGAATATATAGAGATTATTAGGTTAACAAAATCTCCTAGCTTATAAATAAATAGTAAAAGTGTTTATAAGTAATTGTGTAAGTAATGCTAGCTACTGGACTAGTGTGTCTAACATACCTACATCTGTCAATAGAGCATGATGTTGCGGATGATCATGGTGTAGATAGATGCTTACTTGGGAGAGAGAAGAATGTGGGAAAAGGTGATTTGCCATCCCATGCCTATTTTGACAGGTAGATTCCCACGTTTATGATCATCCAATTATGTCGAGAGGGGGAAAGACAATTGGATGATTTCTCTCTCTTCAGGTCTAGCAAGCTTGCATGAAGTACTCTAAGTTAGTCTGCCAAATAGGCACATTGATTTTTGGACGTATAATTGCAAACGAATCCAGATATTGCTATGTGTCCTAAAAGCTAAATGAGATTGTAGAAACCAGAACATGAAAATCTATGTGAATGCATGTATTACTTATATAAAATTTTGTATGTTTCTCTTACAGCCTTGATTGCAAGAATGGCTCTAGAGAAACATGGAAGAAACCCAACAAAGGCTTAGGATTATGTTACTATGTTGCCTAGTAAGAAATGGAAATGCAACTTTTTTCATAAGGAGTACTCAGGCTCTGAAATAAGAATGCAAAAGCACTTCTTGGGTGATGCCAACAAACGAATTGGAAAATGCAAGGGTCCAGGAGTGGAGAGAGTTATAGCTACTCTAGGCAAACAAATGCCTAAAAGTACGGATAGCTAGGTGGATGATATAGTTGCATGCCACCAAACCTAGCCTCGTGAATCCATGTCTGATGATATACTCACATCTCAAGCTTGAAACTAGTCAATCTGTAGATGTAGATGGTTCTTCGCAATACGTGCCACCTCAAAGTAGTGGTGTGGCCTTGATGACATAGACGACAAGTTGCTCTATGATGTATATGGAGAGTGGACAAGGCAGCGATGTGGCTCATTCACATTCGTGTGCTTGTCTACAACAAAGGTCATTGGAAGTGTCATTCAATTAATAACATATAGAGAAAGTGCAATAATAAAATTTTGAGGCTATTTGCCACACCAAGTATCCCTTAAGCATGGTTCAAAATCTACAATGGAAAAGAGCCATGGCCTCTATAATATCAATGTATCTATCTCATCATATACACAAATCGATAGACAATTTTATGGAAATAGGGAGATCGTACCAATGTAATTTATCATGACATGGTAGTGTTTATTCTTGAGATATCATGTGCATGATTATACAAAATTAATTAGAGCCAAAGAGTACGTCACTATGATAGTGACCTCTTCAAGTCCCATAAATATTTTGCTCTTGACGCATCGTCTCACTAAAAACATTAATGAGGCTATGAAGCACAATGAGAAAGTGTGAGCATGAATTGCACTCCCTAGATCAAGTTCTTTTCGTGAAGAGTTGGCAATAATGTCTTCTTGATTAATAAGAGTAATTACAAATTTGTACATTTCGTCACAAGAAATCGCTTGAAGACAAAAAGAGCAGAGAAATTGGTATATGTTAATGCAAATGGTAGAGTGTTGGACGATGTTAAGGGAGACGGTAACAATGGAGATCTAGCCAAGTGGGTAAACTGTGATCTCCTAGGCCCATTAGGAAACATGAGAGCTCATTTTGGGGCCTTGAGAGAAACTACTATATTTCTCTCTCTTTTTTTGGCTTAAAAAATGGAGCTAAAAGTCTGGGGAAAAAAAGTGTACAACAGAACGCGATTTGAGAGGTGCTATTGCGAGGGTTTTGGCTCGCTCTGGATGCATTGGTGAGGTCAACAATACCAAATTCTGCATCCTATTAGACATACTAAAGTAGCTTAGATATCCTCATTAAATGGACATTCGAGGTCTTTCTTTTTTTTCTCCATTTTTTTATTTTCCCCAACATTACGTTGGCCGTCGTCTTATTGGCGAAGGGCTATTTTCCATCTGGGCTAAAAGGCCAAAGAATGAGCTCTGATTTTTCTTGATGCATTGCATGATCCTCCCTGTGTTGGACAAGTGCAAGCCTATGCTGAAGCAAGATCTACCAATGATGAGGATGAAGATACTTTGTGATGTATAGAGTTGCACAAGCGTGAAAAAGTATTGACACTATTGACCGTGGTTGTATATGACTCATTAAAAATTGTGCCATTTCAATATTGCTGATTGATGTCATGCCACTTGAAAGTTATGTAAAGCATTTAGATGGTATTACAAATGTATTGCTTTCATGTTACAACTTGGAAAGCATTAAAATGGCTTGCAACCTGTAAGTTCTTATGTGACGCTAGCTACTGCATTCATGTGAGTGAAATATCGACATCTGTTAATAGTGTTAGAGCTATATATAGCTTGCCCTAACTCAGCCTAGTCTCAACTATATATATGCCTATGATCTATGAATAGAATCACTTCCTTGGGAGCAACTCTTGTGTTCGTCTCTCTCCTCTTTTTCTTCCTCTCAACATGGTATTAGAGCCTGGCTACGCTCTAGCATGACTATGAGGAGAAAGTGACATGTTTTTCATCAATCTAACAACACGACCATTCACACAATGTTTTTTCTGATCGTTTCAAAGCATATGTGCCGGTTATTTTGACTAGTTGGATCACTATATTTCGATTTCAAGTAAGAAAGTTATGGTTATTTCTTTTTGCTGCTTGTTGTCAATAAAGTGGTAGAAGAATGTTTGGACAGGAAGATCAACCTCCATAACCAGAGAGGGCTTGATCTAGGACATGACGATGGAAACGGTTCATACTTTCATAGAATCAATAATATTTTAGGCAAAAGCAAAAGCAATGAAAAAATATACTTAATGATAAGAAGCTTCCTGATATGGTGTCACCCTCCCCTCGCTTTCAGTCTCCACCACTCAATATTTGTATTCCCTTGGATTTAACACATTGGCATATCATGCTTTTACATTCCCACATGGAGAAATAAGATGCTCAATCACATAAAGCAAACTTCTTTAGCTATAGGAGTCCATAAAATTTTAGATGAAGAGGAGACCCAACACCCACTAGTCATATCTATAAAAACCAAGAGCGCAGGATCGTTGTTGTAAGTGTAGTCAATCTTTAGGGATCAAGATCTTATCTAATCGATGCCAAGTAGAGTCTCAATCTTGTCGTTAAGAGTAAGGCAACCCAATCTACATGCTTTTGCAGTGATAATTATATATGTTTAATAGACCAGAAAGTTGATTGAGAAAATCACTTGGACAAAAGGTTATCTACCATATGAAAGAAATTTTTTATTTCTATTAGGTCATCAATGAAAATAAGAGTTTAGCGCTTCAGCACTTGTGGTTTCATGCTACTTTTGCAAAAATTAAAGCCAATGATGCTTCACGTATATTAAGCTAGTTCTTATTGAGTGCATCCTTTACTGTCAGCTTCTTATTTAGTTCATCGCTTGCTGAGTCTTTGTGTAAGTGCTTTGCTACTCAAAATTCATAGAACGCCCTTCAACCAAAGAGCTCTGTCAATATCTATACTTGGGTGACTCATAAAACTTGATTATTTTTCAGCAATTGTTATGACATACATCTATGTGTTAGAGCTTTTCCTTGCCTGTTGGTATAGAGATAAACCAATTTTCTTTAATGTTGTACATGATTGGGAACCATGAAATCATCATAGTTCAATATAATGCTTTGTTCTTGATATTCCACTTGAAAGGTTATGTTATTTGTATTCCACTACATTCATATGCTTTGTGTTTTATTCACAATGATAATACATGTATTATTATGTCTTGCTAACAAGTTTAGCTGCAGCTTCAAGTTTCCATGAATCTCGGTTAAAGAGACTTGCCAAATATTATATATAAAGCTTTACTTTTAACATGAGCTGATTGATTCAAAGGAGCTTTCAAAATATTTTGTATTGTTTTGAAAGCTAGATTTTCTTCAATTATCTTATCATTTACTTTTAATTTCCTAAATGTTTTATGTTATTGAAGGTAAGAGTTACTTTCGATTATCTTATGATTTTAAAAGCAGGTTCTCTTTCATCTTTTGTTAATCAAGCATACCTATAGGCCATCCATTGTATTTGATCTGGAGTAGGGTAAAGATCATGTAGGTGTGCTTGATATGCAAAAGAAAATGTCGATCTAATGTCTCTTTCTCTCTTATAAGTTAACATCTTGCTTGACTTGCTCGTCATGTATTCAACACTAGCTTCACTTTCATAAGCTGGTCCATCCTATTGAAGAAAAGGACTTGCCAAATATTTTACGTTGTTAACATGCTAGCATGTTTTCTTTCAATGTTTCCTTTCTATTTACCTTTGATATCATTACTTTGGATGCATTACTTCACATATGCAAAGGTGCTTCTCACATGTTTTCTTGTCATTTTCAAGGTACTCGTTTATTTCCAAGGTGAGCTCATATGTTCTCTTTCATCATACTCAATTGTGTCTCCGAATACATGCAGGTTTGCACAAGTGCCTAGATACAATCCAATGGACTAAATGCACATTTGGGATGAGTACACCTACTTTGTTTTGATACTCATCTATATTTATGAGAGCATGCAAGGTCTTGCTAGACCAGTGGTTTGTTCCTTCTTTGTCGATTAACTTATTGATGACTTATGGTATGTATTTACTCATTGGTTCACCTTATATCTTCAAGCAAGGCATAATTTTATTTTGCCCTTTATGTGGTGAGGTATACTTTTATGTCTTTCACGATGAACACATATGACTGACTTATTGAGTACTCATTTGGACGTGGCACCTATGGATTACTTATTGCGTACTTGTGGGACGTGGCATATGGCTAACTACTTGAGTACTCGTTTGGACGTGGTAAATGGATTATTACTGACTCCCTGTTGGATGTGACACATATTTACTCACATGAATTATTACTGAGTCCTCGTTTGGATGTGACACATATTTATCTGGATTTCACAGTGGACACATATGGATTACTTATTGAGTACTCATTCAGACATGGACATATTCCGTACTCATTTGGATGCGGCAAGGTTCAACGTCTTTCAAATGAATACATATGGATTGCTTCTTGAGTACTCATTTGGACATGGCACATATGGATTATTTATTAAGTACTCGTTTGGACATGGCACATGTGGATTACTATCAAGTACTTGTTTGGACGTGATCATCGTTCTCGGATGTCCATTTTCTTGGTTACTTCTAGATGTTGTTTGTAATCTTGGATGCTCGTCTTCCCGATTGTTCGGTACTTCTGGATGTAGAGGTTGTTATTTCATTCCTGCTATGATTATGTAAGCTGTGTCTCTAATCCACACCAGCTTGTTGTCTCTTGTCATACGTGTGTGGCTTATGCTCGTTGTATTTCTGATTGTTCGGTACTTCTGGATGAGGTGGTTGTTATTTCATTTTTGCCTATGATTATGTAAGTTATGTCTAATCCACACCAGCTTGCCTCTTGTTATATGTACATGGCTTATGCTCGTTGTATTTCTAGTTTTTCGGTACTTCCATCTGCCCAGTTGTTTGGTACTTTTGGGATGCACAATTGTTCGTATTTTTGGTACTTCCGGCTGCCCAGTTGTTTAATACTTATGAGATGCTCAATTGTTCGGTACTTTTGGATGTCCGCATGCTCGTTATGTTTCTAAATTAATTGTTCTTGATTCGCAAGATCATTATGGGCCTTCCTATTGTGTTGCTATGGCTTTGTTACACTACGCAAGCGACATCTCAAATCCGATACTTCCGGATGCCCAGAAGCTCGTTGTTTTTTTTTATCATTAGTTCTTGATCTGCAAGATCATTATGGGCCTTCCTATTGTGTTGCTACGGCTTTCTTACACTACCCAAGAGACATTCTAGCCTTCGCTTTGTGGACATCTCAAATCACCCCTCCATAGTCATCTTTGAAGTGACCGAAGCAATTTCCTCATACATTCATCCTTGGTACAATAGAAAAGGACACTTGAATATTTTTTGTGTTCATATACATTGCATAAAATCGGTCATTTTAGGTGGATGAATTGTGCAAAACATGAAGGCATGATTATAAAGGTTTAAGGAGGTTTGACTAAATTGAACTTAGAGACAACAAGCTTTACTATTTCAGTAGCAACATCTCCAACGCAGGCAAAGATTATAAAGCAGTAGCACTGCACATTGATCTTCATGATAAGGTATCACCAGACGACTCTAGGTTGGTTGCCCAATCAAAGAGAAGACATATGCTGGTAGCCACTTTGATAGGGTATTTTCCCCTCCCTACTTGGTGGACCCTTTTAGTCCTTTTACTTTTATTAAACCAACATTCTTTGTTCGTGTGGCCCAAATCATTGCATATACTACAATATCAGCTCAACAGACATTCAGAGCTAGTATATCCATCAATGTTGCACTTTTTGAGCATTTGCTACACCAAACCTCTTTTGCTTTTGGAGATCCTCTTTTTCCCATCGTTATGAGAAGCTTTTTTAGCTCCTTCCTTTCTACCTTGGTTGGTTTTCCTCTTTAATAACTAGCCCTTCTTCTTCTTCTTTGTCTTTATTATGTACACAAAGATTATCTCTTTCTTTCTTTTGGTATTATTGATGGCCCCCTTCTTAATCACAACTTCCTTGTGTAGCCATTCATTGTACATCCTTGTTGAATTTGTGAATTCCATTTTTCTCAACGTTGCATTTTGGTGATGTCACTTGACAATAATAAGTGAAGTGTCATTTTTTTCTTCAAGGGTGGCCAATTGTTTAGTGATGAGCACCCTTATTTGGGCCGTAAAGTCCATTCATTCTCTAGAGTTTTATTAACCTTCAAGTTGAGCCCAGCTACGAGTGGGAGCACAGAAGTAGAAGAGGAGGAGGAGGAGGAGGGCCAATGTAAAAACTTTTATTGCTAATAAATCAATAAATCTATTAACCTGCAATAGCACATCTTCCTTCTAAACTTGTGTTGAACCCTATCAGGAAGTTTCCTCAATGCACTCCATGTCATGAAATGATTGTCTAGATATTGGTCAAACCAATTTGATGGATTTTTAAATGAACATTACAAGGAATACAACAAGTACTCCTCCTCTATATTGCATTGGCTATTTGTAGGAAGATTTGTGAATGGAACAAGGATTTTCAACCTCTCATCCCTTTTATACTTGAAATTTAACCTTCATTTTTTGTCCTACCATTGCTAATGGATTTGCCCATGGAGTTACTAGTGGAATCTTGATTCAATCTTCCATTCTTGTAGAATATACTATTGAACATGGATCTCTCTCATACCTTTAATGGAGTAAATTCTATTTTAGGATTGCCATTGAGGTTGTTGATGCAAAGAGTTTGTGTAAGCGAAGTAAGCACCTTCTGCTCCTTTGGATCGATACCTTCAAAGTCTAGGATAGGGTTAAGTGGCACTATGGCTAGCTATGTTCCTCTTTTCCACATTTTCGTCTTTCCATGTTTCTGTTTTTAGTTCCCAGCAAGATGGATCTATTACAGGAGGAACTGTGGGAAGGCCTTCAATATTATCATGAAGAGGCAATATTAGCAAATTGTTGATTAGAAACAACTTGTTAACAATGTTGGGAATGATCCTCGTAGAAATCATTATCTTGCTCATCAACAACATTGATATTAGAATATATCAAAGAATAGTATCAAAGGAAGCATCAGCGATATGAGGATCTTTTTGGTATACCAGCAAAAGCTAGATCCATTCATTGATAGAAGCAATATTCAAAGTAGAAGGACCATTTGTTGTTGTAGCTTTTCCTCAAATTCTTTGAGTTTGGGATGAAATCAAGGACCAAGGCAGCAAGCAAGAATAGTTTGAATTCCAATAGCTAGGGAAGGAGCAATTGCCTCATCAAAACCAAGTCTAGTGAGACTAGATATCCATCCCACCTAAAAGGAAAAAAATGTAATAATTTCAAAGGAGCGGCAGCTAGCTCATCCAAGAGCTAGCAAGGTTTTGGGGGTGTGTGTGTTTAAAATTATAGGTCATGACAACACATCCCAACTGAACCAATAGAAAAACTAACAGAAAGAAAAGAACCAATTTTTTCATATAGAATTTTTAGATCACAAATACAAATACGTAATTATCATGTCATTAATCCTATGATAAATCCATTGCTTTGCTACCATTTTGTATCGGGTTGCACTTTATTTGTCACCATTCCAAACAAGTAAAATTAGCAAATTAATGCTTGAGAGGGAAAGACAGGTAATGCCTGTATTACCCGGCCTTCTTATCGACTTAAACAAAAATTGAAGCAAAACCAACTAGATCTAGAAGTGAATCATGCCTAGAGAATAGATTCTAGAGTAAGAGTGACACATGTAGTTACCACTCAAGGCTTTCTTATAACCAAATATTAGTTATAATGATTACCATCTACCACATGACAAAAATAATCTCTGCCTGCAAGACTATACTAGATTAGACTAGAGTCACAAGGAGCATCTAATAATGGCCTTCTATATGCTATGATTTATCATGTCTCGAGAGTGAATAAAAATATGTCTTATGTGAACAAAATTCCCCGATTAAAAGTGACACAAGCTATCACTGCTCAAAGCATCTCTAGAATAAAATGCTAGGTGTTATGGTAAATACTTTTGCATCTAAAATCTGACAATTTCTCCTTATGCTTGTAAGACCATACTAGAGCAAACTTGAGTTACAGGGCCCATCTAATAATATCCTACCATATGCTATGATTTGTCATGTCTCAATAGTGAATAAAAATATGTCTAATATGAAAAAAAACCCTACATAAAAGTGCCACAAGATATCACTATTGAAAGCATCTCTACAACCAATTTCAAGCTAGTTCATCCATCGTCTATCAGCACAATAGTCTCGATTAGAGCCTTGCGCACTTCCAACAATCAAGCAAGCACAAGAAAAGATGTGGCAAATCTAGTTTGACAAAATTGTCGTGGTGCCTTCACTGAGTGCTTTAATTCTAGGAATTGCTCTTTCATATGTTTTAAAAATGTATGCTGTAGTTTTTTCTTTTAGGGAGCATTTGAAATCTATCAGAAATGTTAGAATTGTAGGGACCATTGAATAATATCGTGTTATCTTCTGATCTATGTCCATGCTATCCATTTTGTAGTGTTAAGTGCCTTCCATTTGCAAATGATCAACATCTTTCTACATCCCTTGCATTATCATCTCCTTCTTTTAGTAGAGTACTATTTGCTCGTTGTCCACAATTTTTGCTCTTTAATGAACCTCTCTTGTCTATCCTTCCCTAATATTTCACTCCACCTCTTGAACCCAATGTGTGTGTGTGTGTGTGCGTGCATGCGTGTGAGAGAGAGAGAGAGAGAGAGAATGTCCACACCTTAAAGTGTGATTGTAATTTCACAATCGATACATAGGAAATGGTTTAAAGTATGATTGTAAGGTAATGGCTCCAATGACATCAAAGGCATGTTTTGTGTTCACAAAAATAATTCACACATCGAAGAGGACATCAAATTGGTCTATGCAATGTCACGTATACCACCCTCGGGAGTGATTTTATGAAATGATTGGTCACATAATATAGTTTCTTATTACACAAAATTCATTCTTTAGAGGGCCATTGGAGTAATTGATATCAATATAATAGAGTACATCTATATACGAAAGCTCAATGCTTGGCCCCAAAGTTTAAATCCATGATATTGTGATGCATACCCATGGAGACACTTTATTGTGTTTCTCATTGCAATGCACAGCCTTAAAGACAGTTGAGTGAGACTCCCAAAGTAACCTTGGGGGGTGGGATGAACTTTACTTGTAGGCTAATGTTAAGTGAATACATTTTTGTATAACATCATCAACAAAACACAATAACATTTTCCTATAACATCATCAAAGAACATGATAACATTCTCTATAACATCATAAAAGGAAAATTCCTTCTTTAAAGAGCCATTAGAGTAACTAATATCAAAATGATAGAGTGCATTTATATACACATTTTGGAAAGCTTGATGCTTAGCCCCAAAACTTAAATCCATGATATTGTGACCCATACCCATGGAGACACTTTACTGTGTTTATCATTGCAATGCATGACAATTGAGTGGGACTCCCAAAGTAACCTTGGGGTGGGATGAACTTTACCTGTAGGCGAATGTTAAAGGAAAATATTTTCTTATAATATCATTGAAGAAACATGAGCTTTGAGCTCAAAAGATCTCTAAAGTGTTTAATAGTCAAGCTAAGAAGGTAAGTTATGACGGATGTTGGCGATTAGGATGCTTAAGAAATGAATTAAAGATAGGTTAAGGTTCAAAAGTATTAAGATAGGTTAAGGCTCTAAAGGATTAAGATTTGTCACTAGCTTAAGAGGGGGTGGACTCCTAGGGGTGTTATTACATTTTCCAAGTCTCAAGAGGCATGTTTTATTTTTGTTAATATACTTTCTCTTTTGGACCGCAAAAAATAATAATAATCTCAAGGGGCATGTTTAAAACAAAAAAAAAATGTTTCAACCTTCCTCCCCTCCACTAACACACACATGGCCATGTATGAGGGGCACGGCCTAGATTGACAAACAGCGGGGGGAATCCTGAGCGCGAGCAATCTGCTGAGGTGGGCAAACGATTGCGCTACGGGAGATGTTTGTACGGAGACATGTGAAAAAGTTGGAAAGGTAGAGAGAAGATTAGCATGGTCTGGGTGCAAGGTTGGGGCATGCGTTTTGTTTTGAGAGCCAGGTTTGCTGTGTGAGGCACTTACACCCACCAGACATCTCATGGAGAACTCTTTCCCCCCACCTTATTTATTTGGCACCACCTCAATTGTGGACCCTCTGCAGAAATTGAAACCAGAGAGCGGAGAAGATATGAGGGCCCTGGCGGACCCAGGCATGTGTTCTACATAAAAGAGTTTGGGTCACTCTCGAGATGCATAAGCGTAACAAGTTGAATTCATTCATTAGGCCTGGCCTCAATGAATTTTAAAAGAAAAGGATAGGATTGGGTTCAATTAATTGGAACCAAAGAATGTGGGAGCTCATTGTGGTCTCTCTTTCTCTCCCCCCCTTCTTCAATCTCTCAATCAGCATCAGCATCCACACATAGGATTTAATTGGATGAAACTTCGCTGCACCCACACGCACTCAAATTAAGCTACCTTTGCATGATATAAATGAAGCTTCCCTTCCAACATATAAAAATACGCACCATTGCCACACCTGACTACTTGTAAATTGAAGCGGTCAGCCCGGTTGTCATTGCTTTAGAGCGTCAAAATTGCATCACCAGGTAAGAAAATTGCTTCATTTCAAAATGATGTAGGCAAGAAGGGATGGTCGACCAGCTCGAGAATCTTCCTTTCCCTTGCATTCGCTATTGTTTCTTCTAGCATGTCGGTGTCTTCTTGTCCATGATCCTCATCACAAAGGTGTAGCTCGTTTCTCAGAGTTGAGTGAGGTAGACGCTTCCAATGTCTCCATTACCTAGCTTGCTTAGCGGCTTGAAATGAGTGATTTTATGGCTTCCTTTCCTTAATCTCAAACTTCAGATGATAGTCCAAGCAGCATCATGGGCTTTGTGTGGCGGCTTGATGTGTTGATGTTGGGTACATACACATTTCTTTCTTGGTAGTTCTTTTGGTATTGCAACCGCTGGTGTTGGTGCTTGATGAGTTGCAGTTAAAACTGCTAAAACGGCAATGAATTCGTAAAAGCAACAGATCAACCAGGTGCAAAGGGAGGTAAAGGGAGGAAGGAGAAGAGAAACAGGGAGGCAGGCATGGTGGGAGGAGCGATGGGAGTGTTTTTGGGGGGGGCAGAGGAAGAGGAGAAGGATGAACGCAAATATATCTGTATAGTAGCAGAGCAACAAGATTGTGGGGGGATGATACTTATAGAGATGTAGGAGGGAAGAAGGTGACAATGAGATTCTTATTGTTCTTTATGTGGATTATTTAATTATCATAGGTAATGAGAAGCTCATTTCAAATGTCAAAGTCAGCTCTCATTAGAGTTTGTGACGTGAAGAACATGGGAGACCTCCATTATATTCTTGGCATAGAAATATGAAGGAAAGAAGTAGCTAAAGGAGCTAAAGCAACTAAAGCCGATGTAGGAGATGAAATGAAGCTACGAAGAAAGTTTCCTTGAAGCTGTTCCAAAGGTGTTGGAGGGATTGCAGGCTTTTTTCATGTGGTGAACAAAGAACGGCATAACGTTTTCTTAAAGGCAAGGAAGAGAAAGCCAGGAGTTGAATGAGATGGAAACAACTCGATGCAATACAGATTTTCAGCTGTACTCATCAGAAAACGTGTAAGCGAAGGCCATCAAATCGATGCGCTCTAATTCACAATTCAAACAAGTGTACCAAGATTCTCGCTCTCTCCATAAACACGTAGCAGAAACCTTGATCGTGGTATTGTGCATAAATCACATGTCAGCAAAAAAATCTCGATTGTGGCTATGTGGCATCCTACGTGCATACCTCGATCGAGGTGTGTGGTAGCCTACATGTGCATCCAAATACCTCGATCGTGGTATTTGGGCACGATACTATGTGCATCCATGGGGGAATAGCGTTTATACCCACATGGGTATGACACGTGGACCAACGAACATGCTACAAAATTTGCTCACAACGTTTTTTTCAATAATCCCCTATTTTTCTCTTTCAACTCCAAAAGTTCACTAAAGCCTTTCGATTGGGGGCAGGCCAAAAAGGCGGTTGAGTAATAGGGTAAAGGGGCTAGTAAAGAGGCGGGTGCCTTTAAAATGTCAACACCCTCCCCTATTTTCTCCATGGAAAGACCCAGGTGTCAAGCTCTTATGAAAAGTTAAGATAGTCTAAATGTGACACAGTACTGGCCCACCACTGCCTTTAGTATTGGGTATGTAGGTTTTCCAAGAAGTTAATATTTTTTTCTCATTTTTTTGGGAAAAATTATATCCTTTCTCTATTTCCATTCATGCGATGCCCTTACATTTTGAAAAACATAAAAAAAACTATAGGCGCAGCCCTGACACTATGAAAAAGATAGGCCCCTTTACCCTAGGCCTTGTAGCGTAGGACCCAGACCTACTGCAATCTTATGAGAGAGCTTTATAATTATAAGGCGGTTAATACAAACAAATAACTTTTGCAGCTACAGTCTGTAATGGTATTTGCATTTTCGTCTCTGCATCTTGGTTCCGAATCCCGAGACCACAAAAATCATCAACGCCTATGGACGACTCGCACCTTTCCTCCAAATCGCGGTCGGCCTCCTTTCTTCCTTCGTTTTTTGTTTGCAATAATGCTCCATTCACTTAATGCAACCTTCCCCATTAATAAGGTGTACGAGGTTGAATTTTTGTTCAATTCGCGCATTTGCACAGGTCAGAAATCCGCTTTTCTATCGGAAGTCTCTCATTTCAGAAATGTGAGAAATGCAATGTGTGGAGGGGAGTTTGGATTCCACTATATAACGTAAAAGACGCAAAGCATCACAGAGTGTGATCCTTTAGTTATACCTGAGGGACTTGTCTCCTCTACCTTGCACCTGGCCGTATCCTTAGTCGATGCGATTCTAGCTGAAATGTCATTTTTCTTTAATGAATGACTTGAGATGCGAATTTTCTTTTCATATATAACTGGAAGCTTTGCTACGAGATTTGAGCGGGATTAAGCTCTTCTTAGTTCTTGCGCAACACTACTACTTTTAGGAATGAAGTTGGTCTTGAAATTGAAATACCGTCAGGAAGAAAAACGGCCTTGCTTTTTCTGCAGTCGATGGTGTGAGCGAACTGATTTTCTTTTTTGAACTCACGCGAAGAAAGGAGAAATCGCATCATTCTTGTCAAGATCAATATTTAAGTCCATGCTATGTTTTCCATCGAGTATAGACAAGTGTAAGGTGAAGTTTTAAGACTAAATTCAATGGTGCCAACTGATTCCACACTATGCGAACATTTTCATGTTTTACATGCATTGTAATTTTATTCAACCTAACTGTATATACAAGAAAAACTGGAACGGTCCAAAATTGCACAAGTTCTGTTTTTTTGGGTCCCCTGGTCATATCAAATCTGCGCTCCGTTGGCATCACGTTTGGCTGTGGTAGTATGGTCTGTTTTGGAAATTTTTGTTTTCTGAATTTGCCTTTTGCCATCGCATTTTTCTGAATTTGCCTTTTGCCATCGCATTGCTTCTTCCATATTTTGCCTTGCATTTTGTAAACCTGGACTGTCCGTTTTTACAAATTTAGTCGTGTGATGCCTGCTTGTTGTTAATTAGTTGATTATTTCACTTTTGAAGGTAATACAATATCGTCTTGCCAGGTGACAAGATTTATTATTTGATCAAGCGATAAAATCACAATATGGCTGTGGAAATTGCCTTTGTTGGGTTGCAATCGAATTCCTGCAAGAATAGCGAAAGCCGTACAATAGGTATCCACCACAAATACGACCGATAATACTTGTAGCACATGGGTTGCCTAGTTCCATTCCGTTGCTGTATGTCATTCACTATGCCCATCCCAACAAAGGATCCATCCAATCCTGTTTCAATTGGCATTCCTCTCCTCTATCCACTAAGGGTCTCTTTCTTCTGTATTCCTCCTATCTGCTCATTTGTGATGCTGGCATTGCAGTCCCCCATAAGCATAACCCATCCTTCATGGTAGCGATATCTGTTCAAGGTACAAGAAGGGATCGTGGCAGCTAGCATCTTACTGTGTGTAATATGGTGAATCATAGTGTGGGATATAAAGCCTACGATGAACAAGGAGCAGTTTTTCAATGGATATTTTAATCCAATCTTTAATGGGCTTCAGCCAGAATCTTGTGGACTAGAGAAGCTTGCCTTCTCCTTTAGTGCTGGCCTTCGTCATGGCTGAGTCTGCCCTTCATCTCCAGAGTGCCGACAGAAACTCAGTATGAAGACTTTGTATAAATGGATGCTCAAGTATGTGTGGGTGTGTGGATTTGTATGTGTGAGAGCATATGTTTATACTGTGGTCTACACCCACTGTTGGGCGCTGATGATGTCAGTGGGGATGTCATAGTAGCTAGTCCGTGCTATGCGTGATGGAGTTCATGGTTTTCAACCTTATGAGTGACTATCATGAGATTCAAACTGCACTATGTTGTGTTTTTAGAGCATGAATGTTTGGGCATGTTCCTGGATTCGTCTAGATATAAGCTAGTCCTCCTTCCCCTCTCTCACTCCAGGCGTTTTTAAGCATCCAAACTAAGTGTATCTTGTACTCATCATTTGTGGGTATTCTACATGCATCATTCCCAAGGTTTCAGCCAGGAGAATAGGATCTGCATCTCTATCAATGCACTGAGTCGCAGCCCCTTCCTCCATGCGTATCCATGGCAATTCCAAAAGCATTACGTCAAGGGGGGGTGTGGTCACATGCAATGGTTAACGATCATGCAAATGCAGCGAGACCTATAAATCTTATTGCAACGCATATGTATATGCAGCACAGAGAGGGAGAGAGAGAGTTTTAGGATTAGAGAAATGGAATTGGGTCCCTGTAGCCACTGAGGGCCCCCTTTCCCAAATAGGGAAGAATTTGCTTTATACTTGGAGAACTTGTAAATACAAAACACTTCTCGGGAGTGCACGGAGATGCGACCCTGAGGATGACACTCCAAATAGTGAGAGCTGACCCACAAGTGCCTGAGAAACAGACCAG
Organism: Dipteris shenzhenensis; assembly: GCF_047967505.1. Taxonomy (NCBI): domain Eukaryota; kingdom Viridiplantae; phylum Streptophyta; class Polypodiopsida; order Gleicheniales; family Dipteridaceae; genus Dipteris; species Dipteris shenzhenensis. The sequence continues at coordinate 28,807,783 of NC_141619.1, read as the reverse complement.
CCATGATCAATGCCCAACGCTGCCCACACTGGCAATGTAGACCACTGTGCAAGGCTATCGAAGAGGTTTGTGCTGTCCATGGGCATGCAATGGAGCTGCATGAGTGAGAGAGGTGAATGGAGGACAGAAACTGAGAGATATGGAGCTGAGAAAACTGTGTCAATGCTGAGAGATATGGAGCTGAGAGAGAGCTATGAAAGAGCTGATAAAGAGCTATGAAAGCGCAAGAAAAGCTGCTTAAACAGAACACCAAACCTCTACTCTGAGTCCTGACTATGGTGCTGTGTCGACACCCTCTTTGGATCGTGATTGTAATGCTGAGGATTTGCTGCTGTACTACGAGGTCTGGAAGGGGCTAGAGGCTGCACCAGGGCTGGAGATGAAGGCTGAAGCCTGGAGGACTGGATGAGGAATGAGGGCTGCAAGTCCCCCTTTAAATGGGGCCTGGATGGGCCCGTTTTAGCCAACCCAACCAGTCCAAAACAGCTTACCAGCCAGTCAGCTGGTTTGCGGGCTGGTTGGGCCATAAATGTCAGCCTAGTCGGCTGGCTGGTTGGGCCATAAATGCCAGCCCAATGGGTTGCATAAGGAGGGGCAAAGGGCAGCCTATATAAGGCGCCTTCCCCAGCCCTTTTCCCTTTGCTTAGAGCTGCTGCAGGGGCCCTTATGGGGCTTCTACCTTGGCTGCTCCTGCCTTCTTCCATAGGCCTGCCTTTGGGGGCCCTTTTGGGCTCCTAACCTAGGCTAAGATCTATACCTTCCACCGAACTAAACCTAAGAACGAAACACTATGCCTACTGTTGTCTAGTGGGTACCACTTGTCCTGTGGCTTAAGACACTGACCTACATAGCTCTTGCCTGGCTGGCCCTGGACTATGGCTCACAAAAGGGTCACGGCATACGACAAAATCACCTATTTTAGGGATCTACTAGCACTTGTTGATGTAGCTAGGTGTCACCTTGCTCCCAAGTGCAGGGGTGCATGTGACAATCTTGGTGGGCTGGAACATGTTGGCCAGTTACAGCACATGGCCGGCCATCAATTCAGGTTGGCCATACAAGAAAGGAGGTTGACCATTCGGCAGCCTCCAAGGTTTGTTGCAGGACAAAGTCCAGCCAGTTTGGGGGGCCGACAGCCCTCTATATAAAGGGATCCCCAGAGTACACGTAGTTCTGACAGAATAAAGGCATTGCAGAGTGCTGTTTGGTACTTGCAGAGACTAGGTCGGTCTGTTGCAGGACAAAGTCAGCCAGTTGGGGAGCTGACATCCCTCTATATAAAGGGCTCCCCAGAGTACATGCATTTACATACAGTTCTGAGAGAACAAAGGCATTGCAGAGTGCTATGGGCACTTGCAGGGCAGATCCTAGCTTGGTATAGAGCTCATCCAAGGGGTAGAACACCTGCGGCAGGATAGCTGAATAGTATTTTGGGGCTCCTCTCTAAACCACTAAAGGCCTCGTTCTAGAGGCACATTAGAAGGAGAGAGCGGGAGATTGGGCAACACCTGAGGACTTGCTCTCGAATGAAACACTCAAATTTGGGCTTACCATTGTCAGGCTTGTTGGAAAGGTCACCTCCCCATCTGTAAGCCCCCATATGAGGAGAGCATTGGGGGGGTGGACCTGGGTCCTGAAGGATGGGCACATGGGCAGCAAGATGGCTGCTGTGGGGGCAGAGATCAGAGAGAAAAAGGAATGTACCTGGACGCATCAAAGTGGCTGCAACACATGGCGTCATGACCATGGCAGATGGCGATGCATACATGGCATAGATCTGGTCTGGAAGAGGCAGATCTGGAGCAGCACAAGATGGCGGGTATCTTGGGGTACAGGCGCCTACATGGCGAGCTATCTGGCGAGGCGTGTGGGTAGGCACATGGCCTGCAACATACCCTAAAGATGGCACAAGAATATGGCAGGACAGATCAGCAAACAGGTCTTGGTTAGGCTGGTCAAGAGGGCTGGGTCCCTGCCTGGAACAAAGGCTGCAAAGGGCCTAGTAGAGACCCTTATATAGGGCCCTGGTTGGGCTGGTAGTGGTCGCCAACCAGGTCGGTTTTCAGCCAGACTGAGTCGGCCAAATAGGGCTGACCAGTCGGCTATTTTGACCAAGCCTTGGGCCTATAAAGAGAGGGCCTGGCCCTCATAATTCATCCAGCCTTGCAGCTTTTGGAGGAGCAGAAAGGAGCAGCATATACACCATCCTTGGGCCTCTACACAGGAAGTGAAGGAGAGAAGTATTGCTGCAGACTTAACTCTAGGGAGAGGCTGAACCCAGACTGCTACAGGAAGAAGCTAGGGAGAAGCTCTACAACAATGACAAAGATGACAAGGCGTTGCTGGCGAAGGATTACGTTGGCGAAGGGAAGGGCAAGCCTAACGGTGGCAAGTCCAAGAAGGATGACTCTGATGACGAGGACACTTCTAAGAGGAAGCAAAAGAAGTGCTTCTACTGTGACATGCCAGGTCATTTTGCGAAGGATTGCAGAAAGAAGAAGGCAGATTAGAAAAACAAGAGGAAGGAGTCCCCGACTCAAATTCACAAAAGCCAAAGCTAATGTGGTAATCGAAGAGTTGTTCTTGATAACATCTCCGTGTGTTACTGAGGTCAGATATGCTGACTTAGAAACCACAGGGATGATGTCTGACATTGAGATGTGGGTCGATGAGGAGTTAGAAACCTTTGTGAAGGTGAAGGACAGCATGGAGTGCTTGGTATCTTCCAAGTGCGTGGCTGTTGATACTGACACAAGGGTGGATGCCATGGAGTATCCTAGGGTTTCATGGTCAGAGCGTTGTTGTACTTCAGAAGGGGACAATATAGGATTACACAGGCTATTGGTATGTGCCTCCATGAGGTGCATGGTTTGCTTTCAAAGCAAGCACATAGGCAGTACGAAGATCTGGTATGTACTTGATGTTCTTAATTCGAGCCTTTATAGCATGTTGTGGAGAGAATCTGCTCTTCAACTGTCTCTTCGGCCTTCTTCGAAGACAGAAGGGGAAGTGTGGGTGCTTCTTCAAATCTTGGACACAGATTGCTGGAAGGTGATGGACAAGGTGTACTGAAGCTAGAAGAGTACCTGCTTGAGAGCTCAGTGAGAGTTCATGGTCCAGGTTATCTGGAGATATTCTTTTGTTGTGGAGCTTGCCAAAGGAAAGACGGGTTGAAACAGACCCTCGGAGCATGGTGCCTGGAAGACTCAAGGTTGTTCACTCATTATGAGGGGGACAATTGGAAGATTGTGGTGTTTGGATTGCTCGAGTTCGAAGGCGGGAACATGACTGAAGGTGGTGGTGCCAGGAGGTGCTACCAAAGATGGACCTATGTACTAGGATGGTGTGCGGAAGCGGAACCAGACCTGGTGGAGTAGGAGCCACTAGAAGAAAAGCCGGGAAAAGATTTCGACATCAAAAGGCTCCAGAGGACTACGACCAGGGAGTTACTGGAGCATCGTCATCGATGTGCTGGCATTGGGCCGAGATGTGTCGGTGAGAGGGGGTTTCTGAAAGGTCACCTTCCCATCTGTAAACCCCCATATGAGGAGAGCATTGGGGGGGTGGACCTGGGTCCTGAGGGATGGCCACATGGGCAGCAAAATGGCTGCCATGGGGGCAGAGATCAAAGAGAAAAAGGAAAGTACCTGGGCGCATTAAAGTGGCTGCAACACATGGCGTCAAGACCATGGCAGATGGCGATGCATACATGGCATAGATCTGGTCTGGAAGAGGCAGATCTGGAGTAGCACAAGATGGCGGGGTATCCGTACAGCCTGTCAGTCTTTCCGTACAGCATGTCAGTCTTTCCGTACGTCTGTACAGCCTGTCAGTCCTTCCCGTGTCCCGTCTGCTTCTCTCCGTTTGGGTGTGCGTCCCATCTAGCCCTCTGTTTGTCTGTGAGCATGGCAGAAACAAGCAAGTATTATGTCAAGAGAGCACTCTCTCCTGAACCTAAAAGACAATCAAGGGAAACTTTGCCCCCCATAGCTCCTTCATCTGAAGATGCTTCTTATGTGTTTGACATGTTGAATGAGGATTTTCAACAAAGTAGAAGAGAATGGATACTACCTGCTCCGGAACTCACTTACAAGATGAAGTTGCCTTCTCTTGTGCATCCTTTGAAGAAGCTCTCTCAAACTGCAGTTATCATCTTTTTCCCAGGCAAAATATCCTCGGCTAATGATGTGGGACAATGGGTGAATTCTCTCCTAGGTGGATGCTATGTAGAAGGAGTCTATTTTGCCTCCCGAGGATTTTATGAAGTTCATCTCTTGGATGCCTTGACAAAACAAAAGATGTTGGAAATGTCCCCTTTATTTTTTGGTCGTCAAATGGTGCACATCATGCCTTGGTCCCCTAATAAGGACTATCAGAATCTCGTCAAGCATCATTGTCCTGTATGGGTTGAAGTGGTTGATTTTCCATATTACATGAGAACAGAGCTTCCAGGCTCAGCGATGACATTGGGACAAGTGATCTGTCCCCCTCGTCCCACAGGTAATAAAAATCGTTTTTGCATCTTATGGGATACTGATAGACCAACCCCCTCTGCCATTGCAGTTGAGATTGAGGGTGTTAATTTGGGAAAGAAATATTTCACTTTAAAATGGGGCATTTTTGCTGGAGCTTGTTTCTCTTGTCACAAGTTTGGGCACCTAGCTTCTGAGTGTCCTTCTATCCTTCATCCGCCTCCTCCAGCTGCCATTCCTCCGCCATCTAATAAAGGAGGTCAGAAGACATATGTGGAAAAGACTGAAGCTAAAGGAGTAAAGCCTTCAGTTCATATAGGGAGCCAGGCCAATTCAGCTCAAAACAAGGATAAAGGAAAAAGCAAGTTAGTGGAAAATAATTCATCTTACCACGAGGGATGGCAGACTGCAAAGAAGACGGTGCCTCTCAAACAAAGACCTCTCCAATCTCATAATTGGGATGCTTCTGCTCCATCTCCGGGTCAACCTTCTACCTCTTTGGACAGCCCCATCTCAAAGGCATGGGTTAATGCAGTCAAGAAGGGTCTTCCACTTTGTGAAGAAGATGATCTAGTCAGGGAATTGGATTCTGAGGGTTAGCAAGACCCTGTGGCAATGGCAGAGGCCTGATGCCTCCCTTCTTTTTTAGAACAGTTCATCTCTTGTACATATTTTCATGCGTGCTTCTCTCAAATGTATTTCTTATAATATACAGGGCCTCTACAACCAGAATAAATGGAGGCTCCTATGGAATTATATAAATAAAACTCATCCAGATGTTGTGTGTCTGCAAGAGCATAATCAGCATTCTTTTGCTGGCCAGCATGGGTTCTTTTCAAGATATGATATATTTTATCAATGATCTGAACAATTCTCTGGGCTGTGCATTTTAGCCAGACATGATTTGCAGCCCTGTATAGCATATAATGATCTTTGTGGCCGATGGATGATTATCCAATGTATAATCAATGGAGAGATTTTTGAAATAGGCTCCTTGTATGCCTCTCAAAATTCAGCTTCTAGAGCTCAAATGTGGGACTCCATAAAGCAATATCCTTGGTCCTCAAATGCTCTACTTTGTGGTGACTTCAATAATTCTCCTCACTGGAAGGACAATACCACACATAAATCCCATATGCTGCCCTCTGAAATCCAGCAATGGGAACATATGCTTCATCACTTCAATTTGCAGATTTATGGACAGCAACTCACCCTTCAGTTATGGGATTTACGTATCATCATAATGCTTTTACAGAATATTGGGCCAGGCTTGATAGATGGTATCTTATTCATGCTCAGCAATATGATGATTATACATGTCAAATGTGGACTGATTATTCTCAACAACTATGATCACACTCCACTTTGGCTCAACCTTTCATTTGGTATGCCTCTGGATGACATGCAGCTCTCTTCAGTCAGACATTTACAGGTCAATCAATTATATCTTTCTCACGAAAAATTCCAGCATATGATCAGACTGGCTTGCAGGCCCTTGTTATTCCATGCTCAGGAGGATCTGGACTTTGATTGGAACTCTTTGGTACATCGTATTCAAAATGTCATTAAGGGATATGGAAGATGGTACATGGCAGAAATCAGACAGCATATCCAGTGGGCAAAATCATCATATAAGCAGTATTTGGTATAGATTAGCCATCAAAGGTCTCTTTCTGCTTCTGAGCAGCATTTATTGTCTTGTGTTTCTTCCATAATTGATGCTAATGATAAACGCAAGCTTTCCAAATGGCAGACAAGGGCTAGTGTTAAACCTATGCTTGATAAGGATTGTTCCTTGAAATCTTTCTTTTGGAATTTACATGCACATAGACAAAGTCAATCCATCATGAGGGTCAGGAAACCCAATGGTCTTTGGACACAGACTTTATCTCAGCTAGAAAAACAATGTCTGGATCATTTTCAGCTTCTTTTTTATCAGCCATCTTCTTCTACATCTCAGGTTGCATTGGCTCGGAACAAATTTATTGAGCTTGTTTCTCCTATTGTTTCTTTGCAAAAAGCTTCCATGCTGGAAACGTCTTTTTCAGATATTGAATTGGATGAAGCCCTCAAGCATTTGGATAAACGTAAATCCCCTGGCTAGGATGGATTGACGGTTGAATTTTTTGTAGCCTTCTGGGCTGAATTGAAGGGTCCAATTTTGAAGTTCATTAATGTAGCCTTGCAGCATCAACATCTTCCCTCAGCTTGGAAGCATGGTCTGGTTAAGCTTGTGCCCAAAAAACCTCTATGTGAGACAATGGATGATTGGAGGCCCATCACTTTGATGCATGTTATATATAAACTTATTGCTAAAATGTTGGTACATCGGATAAAGGATATCCTTCATGATGGACTTCATCCCAGGCAATATGGTTTTGTTCCAAGGAGGCATATACATGACAATATCTCCAATACTCTCATCGCAATCGAATATGCAAAATATTCAGCTCAAGATGTTTTGGTCATGCAGGTGGATGTGGCAAAGGCATTTGATCCGGTACAGTGGGATTATGTCTCTCAAATCATGTTTAAACTTGGTTTTGGGCCAAAGCTAGTTAATGTCATATATTGGCTTTACTCAGATTCCACTGCTCAATGCTTTATAGGGAATCATTTGTTTGAGTCTTGGACTCTGGAACGATCAGTTCGACAGGGATGCTCTCTCAGTGCTTTGCTCTATGCCATTGCTTCGCATCCTTTGCTTCTTTATATGGATCATCTGGTTGATACTGGACAGTTAGAGGGGCTTCAGATTTTTGGTTCACGGCCTTTCATTGCACAGGCTTATGGAGATGATTCATTCTTCGTGCCAAAGAACAGTCCTCTGGAGCTTTCCCTATTGATGGATACCCTTTCAGATTTTGGGTTGGCAGCTGGTCTTAAAATTAATTTTCAGAAATCAAAACTCTTGCCTCTCAAGCATTGTGACTGGTATGCTATCCTGTGGCCCGGCCAAATTATTTATCCGGAAAACATAGTAAGACATTTGGGCTACCCCATTGCTTGGAAAATCAGAAATAAGCAACAAATATCTTGGGTGTTAAACAAAATTCAGGAAAAATTAGAATATTGGAAGCTCTCCACTTGGCCTCTGCATGTACGGCTTCGAATTGTCTAGTCCATTGTTCTAGCTTATGTCCAGTTCGACCTTCCTCTATTACATTGGTCATCTCGAGATCTCTCTTCTTTTATGTATCAAGCCATGGAGATTTTTTGGAAAACTAAGCTTCATAAAAAAGCTTTAAGGTTGCTCAAAATGGACCTGCTTTGCTCACCAAGAATGCATGGTGGTTTGAATATAATAAACATCAAATTTCACGTGTTGGCAAGAAAGATTACTATGCTCAAGACCTTTTTTCAACAAGAGCAGCCTTGGTCTATCATGTTGGCAATTTTGTGTGGTCAGATGCGCACAAATGCTTATGGACATTGGCTAGTTGATCCATCGGAAGTAGTACTTGGCAAATTTCAAGGTAAAATCCCTGATTGTCCATTTTCTACTTCCTTGATTCAGGATTGGAAGAAAGTTCTCTCTCACATCAAATGGTCTCCCCATCCTGCTTCTATAGGTTCCTCACTTAGAATGGAAAGCCTTCATTGGAGTGCTGCATTTTCCTCTCCCCTTGCTATACAGCAACCAATCAGAGCTTATAATCTTATGAAGTTGGGCATCCGGTTCATTGATGACGTGGTAGATACGCAAGGACATATTCTCTCTTTTCCGGTAGCATGCCGACAATACAATCTTGGGATGCATCACAGACCTATTTGGAAAGCTATTGCTGATCTCTTACTCCCTTTGGTTCCGATTCCAACATTGAATGTAAGAGACAGGCTTCAAGATTGGCACCTTCAGTCTTCAAGTCCAAGATTATCCTCTCGGCCTTTGCATTTATTGACTTCTATACAGGCTTATCGATTGATATTACCTCCTCCATGGATTGCTCATCATGCTAATTCTCTATGGCATCTGAATAAGTCGTTAGCTTGGTGGAAAGGAAAATTGCAATTGCTATGGAAGTTGAAAATGCCATTGAAGCAGAGACTCTTTCTCTGGAGATGCATTGTTGGTATTCTTCCAGTGGGAGTGAAATTGGTTCAAAGAAGGATTGCCTCACCTCTTTGTCCAAGATGTCATCATACTCCTGAGAGTATTCCGCATTTATTGTGGTTTTGTTCATACTCCAGAGACCTTCTAGACAAGATCTCCTATTTCTTATCTCTCAGATTTCCTGCACACAGGTTCTACAGGTTTTTCTGGATGTTTGGCAAGCTATCAGCTTCTTTGTCATAGTATTCTCTTTTCTTTCAATGGATCAGATACTGGGCCTTATGGACCCTCTGGTAATGGAGAGCTGTTTTGCTCTGAAGGGACGATTCAAATTTGGCATCCTAGTTGTATAGGAGGTTATGAATCTCAGAATTGTGGTGACTATTCGTGCTTAAGCACACTGCTGTTGTGCTTTGGGACATAAATCTGGGTTTCATACACCATTCATAACAGTGTTGGTGTGAAGTTTTATGAATTGCTTTGGTGAAGTTAAGACAGTACGTTTGTTTGATTTTTCTGGACAGTTTGATGCTTTAGCAAGGGAACAATACTTTTCAAATTTAGCAAAAAATTTGGTTAAATCTTTGTGAGGGGCTCCTTAGAACGAGGAGGTAAATGAAAGTGGTTACATTTATCCATGCCATTATGAAGGTGTAAGAACTTGAAGAAATCTAACTATCCCAAAAGAATGAGTTTGCAAATGTATTCTAGAGGACTTGGACTAAAATAGGTGTCGGTTTACAAGGACCTTCATAATCTTTTTTCTCATTTATGTCTCTTTTAATAAGTCATTTACTGAAACGCCTGTCGGTTCTTTGATTGATAGTATTAATAAAGTATCATTAGTGGTTGGAGAAATTGATCCTGGTGTGTAAGGCTGCTAGATATGATCCTTGGGAGTAGATGTGGAGCTCATTTGCCTTTGCTTTACAACTTTGGACCTAACTGTTTTTATCTTGGGTTTGCCAGCAGATATGGGAGCATAAACACGTTTCTGTAAAATGTTACAGTCTGTATGTGGGGCCTTGATACCTCTGGATGTACAGTTGGAATTGATGGGAGCCCATTAAGATGTACATAATGTACAGGTCTGCTGCCAGGTCCATAACAAGCTCTTTAAGATGCAATTGTTCGAACTTGTCAGGTTTTATGAGGGATGGGAGATCTTTCAGAGGAGGCAGAATTTCACATATCGACCAAGGCAGTGGGTGTTCAGTAGACTCCTGTTTACAAAGGGGACCAAAAAATCTTACACCAGTTTACCTTCAATCTCTAGAGAATGCTTATTTCAAATACAGAGACACGATGATTGTTCAATTTCCAAATCAGACACGGAGATATTTGAGGGGAAGTCGTGGTGAAAAGGACAATGTAGACACTAAAAGGCTAATGTCAACCAGTGCAGGAGAGGATAAGGATGGGAAAGATGGGTGCAAAACAGAAGAGGTGGCTAAGGCTGCTTGTGAGGCACCTTCAGAATCAGAAACTGGCTCTGGAACAAGCTCGGAACAATCGGAACAAAGTCTGCATACACAAAGCACAGAAGAAGGGATGAAAGCACAGGAACAGATTTCTTCATCTCAGGAAGCACAGCAGGATGCTCCTGAAGAGAAGTTGTCTGACAATGATAAAAAGAAAGGAGATCGAAGGATTCATTCTTTAAAGAACAAATTCAAGAGGAAGCTAGCCAAGAGGCTGATAAGTGGGGATAAGATTAACGATTCATTTGAGACTTTCCCATATTACCTTAGGTAAGGAATATGTTTTGGTCTGAAAATCCATTTGTATCTTGTGCTGAGAACAATGACTAGACTTTTAACTGACCGATCCCTGAATGTTAGCTTATTGATAGTATTGGTTTCCTGTTTTGCAAGAAATGAAGCATACACAATCTGAAAGTCTATTTATGCTTAAGGGATTTCTAAGGCTGTTAACTTTGCCAAATCACTTGATTCTGCATTCTCCAATGTCCATTTGTCGATTTTGAGAATGTAAGTCTAGCAAATTTGGGGATCTTAGTCCTATGGCCTGCACATCAACCATTGTAGACATTTTCTCCTGCATATTTTGACCAAGAAGGGATGTCCTGCTGAAGGAAGGAGAGAGAAGAAAGATGCACTGTGGGTAATGTTTGTGTAGCATGTGGGCTCTCTTGCTTCATCCATTGGCTTGTGCTATTGACTATCAATACTCCAAAGCATTCTTAGCCAAAATTTTGCACGTTTATGTATTCCTATCTACAGAGGATCTGTCCTATTCCATTTCTTTGGCAATTCTCTCATCTACCCTAATGTGTTACTTGCCTCTGTACACCTCCCTTCTGCTGTTCATTTGCTGTTTTAGCATTGCAATCACTCATAACCCTAACATTTCCATCCTCTCTCATTGTATGATAATGCTTTCAGATCAGAAAAAGGAGGATGACAGCTAACATCATGCTGTGTGTAATATGGTGTGGGTGTTGGAGTTTGGACGGTCACCTCCCCATCTGTGAGCCTCCAAATGAGGAGAGCATGGGGAGAGGTGCACCTGCTTGGTCTCAGAGATGCCATTGGGGCAAATATGAGAGGTCCTGCAGGGCTGCCACATAGGCAGCATGATGGCTGCCATGTGGGCACCATATGTGGCATCACCAGGCTGCCATTGGAGGCTGCAACAAGCAGTGATGACTGAGCAGCATTCTGGACTTGTTTGGAGCAGAGCTGATGGTTGGTGCAAAACACAGGTGCAATAGTCCAGTCTGACATGTGTCAATAGTGCAACTGTTCTTGGGATGGTGTGGAGCTGGTCCGGTGTCCAGAGCTGGTCTGCAAGCAGCAGAGGGCTGCACAGCAGCCAGCAGCAACAGGCACAGCAATCAGATGCACTATGGGAGCTTCAGGAGCAGGTCGGGGCAGTCGGGTTGACAACAGACTGGGTCTGTAAGGTTTATAAACAGGTGCAGCAAAAGGCGGCCCAGTGGCCAATTCAGCCTATCTATGCTGTGGCTAGATTGGGCATGTGCTCCCAAACTCTAAGCTGATCTTTGTATTTGGTTGGGGTGGATGCCTCGTCCAAATAGAAAGGAGTAGAAGTGTGTAGCAATCTACCTGGTTATCAGTGGGTGTTTGAAGAACTCCATGAGGATCCTCAAGCTGCTTGACACCCTCCGTGCCTCATGATGGAGAACTATCTATGTATCAATCTAGCTATCTATCTATGTGTTTGTGTGTGTGTGTGTGTGTGTGTGTGTGTGTGTGGTTGTATGTATGTATGTATCATAGATGAGCATGTGTCCATGCTCAACTGTGATGTATCTTGAAGGACCTTGAGCTCGTCTTCCAGAAATGAAATAATTTTCTCGGCTAGTGGAGGTGAGAGGGGATGAGTGGTACCCTGCGTTGCCCTGTATTGCAAGAGCCATATACTCCATGATGCAGTAGAGATATGCGATAACCCTGTAATGCTGCATCAAGCTGTAGTGGGGATGCTCCAAACTCAGCTAAGAATATCTGATGTGGGATTGAAGTCTTCCTACGGATCATCCATGAAAGCATGAGAACCTGAAGCCTCACAACTCGAGGCCAATCTGTCTTTGATAGGTCTGGCCCCAACAAGGGCTGCCATACATCCCTGCTGGACCAAGGAGTAAAAAAGAAGAGTCTTGGTCCCAGGATCCTGGAAGTGAGAATGAAAGCACTTTTGCTGGAGTATAGCTAGTGTGGCGTATGCTCTGCTCAGTTGGGCCTGGAATGCTGGTGCATCGTGAAGATCGGGCTAGGGAAAAGAACCGTGAGTATGTGTAGGATGCAGTTAACCCCCACCAGTAACCCATCCGGTTTGAAGTGCCCTCTGTGCATAGTTGTTAGAAGATCATGACCTTGGTTGTACCAAGGTTGACCTTCAAGTCATGTCGCACGCCCAAGTGTTGTTGGAGCCCCAATTTTGAGGAGAGCAAGACCATGTCATCTTCGTGTAGGAGAATCTGGAGCAAGGATCCGGCTATGGAGCAGCCAGCCTCTCCTAGGGTCCCAATCAAGGTCTCTAGCTCATCTATATAGAGGTGAAACAAGGTTGGTGATAATGGACAACCTTGTTTGACCCCAACAATGCCCATTATCTCCTCTGTCCACCCTGCACCTGTCCGAACCCAACCCGAGACTCTCTCATAAAGTGCAATGATTGCCCAAGTGATCTCCTGATCATACCCCCCCTCTTGAAAATGTCTAATGAGTTGAGCTTCCGGTAGTGTGTCAAAAGTGTTGTGGAAATCCACAAAGCAGCATGCCCTGGGCTCCTCAATGGCCCCTTTGAGTGTGAGTATGTGATCCAGAAGTCCGCGTGTCCCACGGCACCAAGTGCGTGAAGCTCTGCAAACTGGGTAACCTTTGTGTAGAGCTGAAACCGGACTCTAGCTAACTGAAGGGCAGAAATCCATAATTAACTTGTCATCCTCATTCATTACAACCATAGTGCATCACATTCAGTCACGTCCTTTTAGTTAAACCAATGAGAAAACACAGGAAGGGAGGCTAGAATGCCCCTGCTCAAAGATACCATACACCAAGGACACAAATTGGCTGCAAATGCTTTGGTACCCCTTTCGGTATTCTTTATTGCTTCTGTCAATGGAATGTGATCTTTACAACAAGGGCTCACCCTTGCACTTTGCTTCAATGACACTTCCACTCTTCTAACCAATTTTTGGCTTCAATAGGCATCCAAATCCAAGCACAAACTAGTACCCAATTGCCAAGGCAAGACTAAGGCATTCCAAAGCGTCTGTGGCCAAATGAAAGCTTATACCCGAGATGATTTTGATGATGAGGGAAATATACATATTGGGGTTACTGCAGATCCAGTTGGTTTTATGGCTTCAGCAAGGAGAGCTTACCAGTGTACTACCCATAAAAATGAGGAGATTCCACTCGACACTGATCCATTGGGAAACAGTCCTGAAACTGAGAGACTTTGCCACAGATTCAAGGAAAGGAATATAGGGCCTTACCAGTAGACCTCAGATCAGCTAAGCCATTTCATAAATATATGCAAACAATTAAGGCTGCGGATGTTAAGGGACGTCCTCTTTTGAGGACAAGGATTTTAAAGACAAGATTGTCTTATCCAAATTCAAAGGAGATACTTGTACCCCTAATGACTTGGAAGAGCGGCTTAGTAAGATGGAGGATTATTAATTGTTCTATCCTAGGAGTGACCAAAGCAAGATTAGGTTTGCTAGCTTACATTTGGAAGGCTATGCTCACGCTTGGTGGAGGAACCTCCAATAGGAAGGTATTTCTATTCATACTTGGGATGGATTCAAGGAGCAAATGCTTCAGACTTTTGTGTCATCAATTGCTAGAGATAAACTTGTTTGTGATTGGTATGAGCTATCTCAGCAAGGTTCAGTAAGGAATTACATAAAAGAATTCTGGAAATTGTCAATGTTTGCTCATGGAATTGATAAAAAACGAAGGCTCATCAAATTTATTCATGGACTCCATCCAGGCATTGCTGCAGACGTGTCAGCCCATAGTCCTAGCTCTCTTAGGGAGGCTGTGAGGTTGGCTGAACTATATGAGCCAACATACAGCATCAAAGAGAAAGGTGTGGGAATTGGTCATTTGGATACGAAACCAATTAATAAGGTTAACCCTACAATGCAAGAGGAATCCTCTACAATAGCTACTCCTATCCCTAGGTATCCTACTGTCTATGGCAGCAAGTGTCACATGCACCCCTGCACTTGGGTGCAAGGTGACACACTAGCTACATCGACAAGTGCATTATAGTTCCCTAATCGGAGATTTTGTCGTATGTTGTGACAAGACCACGATCACACCTGGAAATCTGGACCTGCACACAAGCAGAAACCCCGATCATAAGACTACAAAGAGAGGCACAGGCATGCTCACCACCCAACCGTGATGCTTATGGGTCCAAGACCCATAGAATGTGAGCATCCCCCCGAGCCTCAGGCTGGGCTGCTGGCACGAACATTTGCATCCAACTAGTCCACAACCTCCTAGCGTCCCATACCGCTAGAAGGCATCCATACGGCGGCTACGCTAGAAAGCAGGTGCGCGCCCGCAACACGATCCAAGATCCAGACCAGCAAGGAAAAGCTAGACTTGCTCTGACTTGTGTGAATGAAAACTGAACCCCTGGGCCCCTTATATAGGCTTTTGGCCTAGTGTTGCTAAAAAATAGTTGGAACCCTAACTTGTCCGTTGCCCTTGCAACTCAACCCAAGAATCGCCTAAAGCTAGTCCTGTGCGCCTAAACACACGCCAGATACAATCTGTGTTGGGGTAAAGGCTCTATGGCCACCCAAGTACAGTTAAGTACACTTACTTGTTAAGTAAGTACACTAAGTACACCGTACTTAGTGTTGTAACCTTATCCCTTTATATAAAAGCTTCACTGTATGCTAGGGGAGGTACACACATACCTTTTATCCCCACACTCCTTGTTTTGCAAATCCTGCTTGTGTGTGTGTGTGCTCTCGCACTCTCCCTTCCTCAACTGGTATCGGAGCCCAAACGTGGGTGTGCCCAAACGTGGGACTTACCAACAGCCAAGGGGCACCGCCAGCCATCGCTAGGCAGCATCGACATCCTGCAAAAACTTGCCCCTTTCCATCCTCGTCGGTCAGCCATCGCCAGGCCCAGCCAACGCTAGGCTTAGTTCCACGCCGTCAGCCAGTAGCCAACAAGCCTTTTGATGCTTCAGAGGTTGACATTGATGACTCGGGACATCCTGTACAGTTCAGGCAGGCTGCAAATCAGCCACAACAGCAGCGTAATCAGCCAATGCATGATGCTGCAGCAGGTCCAAATGGACAGCCCGCAGTGGCAGAAGATGTACTACGGGACATGCCACCTCTGGAAGACCTCCCAGGCATAATTCTGCAGCCTGATCTACTAGAACAGCAACCTGTTTTAGGTGAGCAGCAAGTTGGACAGCAAGACCAATGGGTCCGAAGGTCCACTAGACAAATGAAACCGCCATACAGATTTGTTCCAGGAGCAGATTTTATTATGCTTACAGATTGTGGAGAACCTTCCTGTTACAAGGAAGCCGTGCAAATGCATGACAAAAGGCTATGGGAACTAGCCATGAAGTCTGAAATGGACAGTCTCCATAAAAATGGTACTTGGGAATTGGTGCAGTTGCCTAAGGGCATGAAAGTACTGCCATGCAAGTGGGTGTATAGATTGAAAGTCACACTTGGAGCTAAGCCAAGGTATAAAGCCAGGTTGGTTGCCAAGGGCTTTAAGCAGGAGTATGGTGTTGATTTTGATGAGATCTTTTCTCCAGTGGTTAAGATGACCACACTCAGGATTGTACTTGCTTTGGTTGCATGTGAGAATTTGGAATTATGCCAAATGGATGTGAAGACAGCCTTTCTTCACGGTGATCTTCATGAGGAGATCTACATGCAGCAACCAGAAGGATTTGCAGTCAAGGGCAAGGAGTCACTTGTATGCAAGCTTAAAAAGAGCCTTTACGGGCTGAAACAGGCACCAAGGGAATGGTATAAGAAATTTGATACCTTCATGAAGTCCCAAGGCTTCAGGAGAAGTGATGACGATCACTGCTTATATACCAAAAGGGCTGCAAATGGCAGATTAATCATTCTCATTTTATATGTGGATGACATGCTTATTGCTGGTACAGCTCGTAAGGAGCTTGATGACCTTAAGAAAAGACTGCATGAGGCCTTTGACATGAAGGACCTTGGTGATGCAAATCACATACTGGGAATGCGGATACGGAGAGACAGGGGACAGCGTTTGTTGTATCTGTCTCAGACCGAATATATTGGCAAAGTATTGCACAGGTTTCATATGGAAGGGGGGAAAACCCTTAGTTCTCCATTGCCTCCGTATGTGAAACTCAGTGCAATGGACAGCCCACACTCAGATGCTGATAGGGCTGAAATGGCCAAGATTCCGTATGCTTCAGCTTGTGGCAGTCTCATGTATGCCATGGTTGCTACCAGACCTGATATTGCGTTTGCAGTGGGAGTAGTTAGCAGGTATATGGCAAATCCAGGCAAGAAGCATTGGAATGCAGTGAAAGGTATCATGAGATACCTGAAGGGCACACAGGAGTTGTGCATATGCTTTGGCAAGCGAGATGCAAAGATGCAAATGTGCATGGTTATGTGGATTCAGATTTTGCTGGTCATCCCGATAACCGGAAATCTACTACCGGTTATGTTTATACATTCACTGGAGGTGCAGTGTCATGGATGTCAAGGATGCAGCAGTGCATAGCCTTGTCTACTACGGAATCCGAATATATTGGAGCCATAGAGGCATGCAAAGAGGCCTTATGGTTATCTCGGCTAGTGGGAGATTTGGGCATTACGGGTGATATTCCATTGTTGCATTGTGACAGTCAGAGTGCTATTCAGTTGGCACACAATCCTGTCTTTCATGCAAAGACAAAGCACATTGATGTGAAGTATCACTTCATCAGGGAAGTGATAGATGATAAGCTGATTCAGCTTGTCAAGATTCACACAGATGATAATCCAGCAGATCTATTGACAAAAGGCTTGCCTGCAGAGCGGTTTGCACATTGCCGACAGTTGATGGGTATAGGTTGAGCCTCATTTATTTTTACTTGAGGGCATATTGCCTTTAAGTGGGAGGTTGTTGGGGTAAAGGCTCTATGGCCACCCAAGTACAGTTAAGTACACTCACTTGTTAAGTAAGTACACTAAGTACACCGTACTTAGTGTTGTAACCTTATCCCTTTATATAAAAGCTTCACTGTGTGCTAGGGGAGGTACACACATACCTTTTATCCCCACACTCCTTGTTTTGCAAATCCTGCTTGTGTGTGTGTGTGCTCTCACACTCTCCCTTCCTCAATCTGTGCACATGACATGCTCCACTTCTTCTAAGAACTCACTCCTGAGTTCAAAAGAAAGTTCGGAAACTCTCTTTGAAGGTTAGTCAACGCCTCCCATGTAGAGTCCTCCTCGACATGATCCTTCCACTTAATCTTGTATTGTGTGATTGTCCTATTTCTACCTTGACGTTCACGAAAGCCAAGAATACTCTCAAGCTCGTGTGGTATAAAGGTTAAATCTTCAATCTTTATAAGTTCCTAAGGAGTAACTACCTGATCCTCAACACCCAGCACTTCTTTCAGTCTATTGACAAGAAAGTTTGGATGAATCCTTACGTTAGGAGGCAAATCCAGTTCATATGCAACTTGGCCAATTCTTCGGATAACCTTGAATGGAGCACAATATTTGGGGAATAACTTCCTAACCTGTCTAGTACGGAGACTCCTAGATTCCTTGGGAATACGCAAGTATACCATCGTTCCAATAGAGAACTCTCTAGGTGGAGGATGTCCATTAGCATAAAATCTGTCCCTGTCTTGTGGGCAATTCTAATAGACTCATTGGCAAATTGCAACATGTCTTGCAAGAATGTTATCGCAGCATCATTCTTAATTCGGTCGAATCCGACATTATTGGAGATTTAGGTTGAAACCCGTACACAAGCATAAAAGGACTGAAACCAATACTAGAATGCATTGCACTGTTATAAGCAAATTCAACCATGGGTAAGTAGTCTTCCCATGATGACTGCCTCTTGGAAACATATGCCCGAAGCATCCTTGAGAAGTTGGTTCACAACTTCCATCATGGTCGGGCTGGGTATGTTCAGAGGAACTCAAACTAAGAGTGGTATCCAACTTGTCAAAGACAAAGAGTTTCAAAATTCACCGGTAAACTTAGAGGCCCTATCACTGACTATGTTAGCTGGTAACCCATAAAGACGTAACAATTGGTCAATGAACTGCTGAGCCAATTGAGTCGCTGTGACCGTAGATCTAGTAGATATAAATCTTGCCATCTTCGTCAAGCGATCCACGATAACCCATATGGAGTCATGACCCTTGCACGTTCGTGGCAATCTTGTAATAAAATTCATGGAAATACTTTCCCATTTATTACAAGGGATTCACCCTTGAAGGAGAGGTGAAAATGAGAGCAAATGGCAATGAGAGATGCCAAAAGAGGAGAGAGAGAGAGAGAGAGAGAGAGAGAGAGATTAACGTCCACTGGAGACCTCGCGGGCCTATGGGACAAAGTGCACAGAAAAGCGAACTCATACAAGCCTCAGTGGGCTGGAGCAAAGGGTACGCTAGGACGCTTGCTGAGTACTAATCTATGCTAATATAATCATAATCATAATCATAATCATATCATATTAATCAATCTATCCAGGCGCTGAGACGAAACTGAAGCCTGGTACAGTGATGGCTCTATGGTGGGCTGCGAAAATATCTCGTATCTACGTCTGTCGAGCTGTGTGGCGTTGTGGTGGGGGACGCGATCTCCTCGCTCTATGGACTCTCTAGGCTATGTCTAGAGTGATCCCTCGTCTCTGTCGGTCTCCTTTGAGGAAAGCTGTGATAGGTCGGACCTCAATAGAGTGTGCTCTGGGGGCTCTCTGTCGCACATGTGGCCTCTGTGTCCCTCTCTCGGTGATATTGTGCCGGCTGCTCATCCATACTGCTCTCATATCAGCTAGCTCCTCTACCTCCACTCCACTGTGTTCGGGGGCTGACTCAAATGTATAGAAGTCTGTGACATGCCCTATGTCCTGTAGTGGTATGACCACCCCCTGCTGCTCTCTGATCTGTCGTAGAACCGCCTCCCTGTGTCCCCGCATCTCCATTAGATAGAGTCCGATACAGACCTGGTCATGGAAATGGATCAGTCGTGACAAAGGACCGAAGCCATTCCCCTCTAGGTAGAGGCAGTGGTGGCGTCCTCGAATCTCGTAGTAGGCTGGGCAAACACAAAGAAAATGCTCCTCGTGTCTCAACCGCCCCCAGCGTATATAGCGTGCAGATCCGTTGCTCTCTAGGTATACTCGATGCTCTCCCTGCCTCAATCCTCAGCTGATGGGATGAAACCTGCATCTGACCAATGGCAATCCTCAGTGCATGAGATACTCCTCTATCCTCGAGATACTGGGGTCTGATAATGAATCCCTCCTCTGATACTCTCAGGAAGTGGTTGTGGTAGAACTGGGTCTTGGTGGGGAGTTCCTGGTCCTGCCCCCAAGTCTGGGATGTGTGAAGGTGGAGGAGGTCTAATCGTATAATACGATTGATCCCATCTCATCTCGCGGGATCAACTCAGGGGGTGCATCCATGCTGTACTGATTTGTGCATGAATACACTCGGATCCACCATTCAAACACTCAAATGCTCCAATTGGTTGACTTCACATATGATTATTGTGCGTTAGATCATGTAGTGTATGCATTTTTTTGGCATGCATTCGACTTATGTTGCTATGGTCTTTGGGGCATAATTAGTGCAACCAAGGAATATATGATAATATATCCAACTATATAGGTTGAAGTATACCCTTTTAGACCTACTTGGGTCATGCATCGAGCATATAAGCCCTCAGCTGGAGGCCACCTATTTGCAAGTCTAATTGTAAACTGGCGGAGCTTCCTTTAGAGGAAAGGATGCTTACATTGTGTTTTAAAGCAACTTTGGAGTGAGTTGGAAGGTCCATTATTGGTGACAAAGTTAGCCCAACTGTAACTTTCAGAGTTTAGCAATTTGTTAAGCAAGGAGAGACAGCCACTTGTGGTAGTTTCAGGCCATCCTAAGCCCGCCGTTAGAGGTTATTCCAACTCTCCCAGAACATGGGACAAGCTCAAGGCTTTGCATTACAACGTCTTCTTCATTGATGTTGAGTCTAGTTTTTTTTGCTAAGGGATGTTCTATTGATTTGGAGTGTAAGGATAGGAGGATCCCATCTTTGGTATCATGGCTTGGGTAGGGAGGGTCTACTCTACTAATTCTACAAAAAATGTTCTACAACTGTGCCATCTCTCTTTCGCATCCCCAAGTTGTTATCCTTCCACCACATGGCTATCATGAACTTTGAAGTGAACAAGGTGCAACTTGAGCCGTTGGGGATCATGGCTGCTCAAACATCAATGTAGAAAGATGGGCAGTAGCCCTTCAACAAAATGAGAGTTACAGCAAGAGGAAGTGCTACCACAAGGAGGAGAGTACTTGGAAATGAGAGGAGAGTCATCCAATGGAGGGAAGCTTGCAGCCCGAGGCAAAGGGAAGCCAAAAGAGAAGGAATAGGCTGAAGGAGAGGCCTCCGGATGGCTTCAACGATCTCCAAATGTCTTCAACAATCGGCATGCAGCACGAAACAGCTCCGAAAAAAGCTTCAAATTGGCTGGCACGAACCTCAAGGCAGACCATACAGCAATAAGTGAGACTGCACTGCAGTAAATGCAGGCCGTACTGTAATAAATGCTTCTGTACAAGAGTCAATGGGGCGTACAATGGCCATACTCCATTCAATGCTTCACCAGCAGGACCGCACAGTGCCAAAACAGCATTAAATACAGGTGTTAGGGTTCTGTACATTCCATACAAGATGTACGGAATTCTGTACAGCAGCTGACAGTAATAAATGCGCAATAAATGCACCGTACAGTCACACATGCAGAGTGAGATTGCTGCAGCAGGAAGAAAATGAGTCAAAAATGCTCCTCCTATGCAGCAGCAGCTCCAGAATGCAACTTTCCCGCAATGGAAATGCTTGGAGAAGCCTCTGATGTTCACACGTGTGAAGATGCCTAGGAAAATGAGCCGACTGGCATAAGAATGGGCTGCTAAACAGCTCCCAATGTCTCTAAGAGGACTCCGGGTGGCTGGAAATGGCTAGAGGGTAAAACAGAGAAAGAGAGAGAAAGAAAGAAAGAAACTATTATTATCATCCTCTGGGGGCCTGAAATCGACCCATGGGACAGAGAGAGAGAGAGAGAGAGAGAGAGAGAGAGAGAGAGAAAGATTAATGTCGGCGGGAGGCCTCACGGGCCTATGGGACAAAGTGCGGAAAAAAAGTAAGCCTCAGTGGGGCTGGAGCAAAGGGCGCGATAGGGCCCTTGCTGAATACTAATCTATGTTAGCAAAATTAAAAATCATAGTCAGTCAAACATCAGTCAAGTACAAGCTAAATCAAGTCGACCTCGGAGCTAGGGCTTAGAAACCGAAGCCCGGCACAGTAATGGCTCTTTGGTGAGCTGTGAAAACATATCGTATCTGCATCTGTCAAGCCGTCTCGCGCTATGGTGGGGGGCGCGGTCTCCTTGAACTGAACTCTCTGGGCTGTGTCTAGGGTGACCCCTCGTCTCTGTCGACGGTCCCCCCTGAGGAGAGCTGTGATAGGTCGGACCTCAATAGAATGTGGTTTGGGCACTGTTAGTCTCGTGAGAGAGAGAGAGAGATAAAGAGAGAGAGAGAGACAGAGAGAGATCAGGCCATAGAAAGAGTTTTTGCAATGTCAGGCAATTGATTTGTCTTCATGAATGATGACAGGTGAGTTGAGTAGCTCACCAGTTGAGCAAAGCATTTTTGTGAACTTGAGCAACTCAAGCACTTGTTGAGCTGAGAATTCTTATATCGACCGAACGCCTTTTTGTAACACTTTTTGTAATATAAGCTTGTTAATACATACAAACTTGTTATGAATCTTGGTCTTATGAATATTACATTCTTGTATCGACATAACATCTTTTTGTAATATAAGCTTGTGAATATATACAAACTTGTTATGAATATTGGTCTTATTGAAAAATCCTGATATTTATATGGATTTAGTCGTTGGGATATTGCATTCATTCTAGATGATCGTTGTGTTTGGTTGTGTTTCTATCTCCATTTAACTGGCCATACATATTGACACTTGAGCAATCGTTATGTTGGAGGTTGATGAAGTGCTATTGCATTAGTAACTAGAATATTACAATGTATTTACAAATTATTGTTGTGATATGTAAGAAGAAATTTCTTTACTTTGCATGTCAAAACAGTAAATTTAGCTAAAAAATTGTCTACATGTAACTTGGTTGTTTTCCTTTTGAACAAGAAGTTTTTCCAATATACTTGATAGAAGGACAACGTTGAAGCTCTTTGGTGAATATTTACTGTACAGGGCCTTGCTCTTATTTGCAAGCTGCTAGAGACATGCAATCTGATATTTGTTGTGGTTCTCTTTGCAGTGAGCATACAAGAGATTTACTAATTGAGTCTACAGCAGCCCGACTGTGGCATTATAGTCGGACAAAGTTTGGGAGATCGTTACGAACTTCAAGCCACCTCGTTCTCCTCAGTGGACCACCAGGTTTTATATGTCTGCATATCTGATTTACATCCCCTGAACATTGGTTCTGGTTAGGCTGCTGCATATTTAGGGAATTATTCTATTTTTTCTTTCTGTGCAAAAGGATGGTTTCTGTTTTCTATACACACACGCGTGCGCACACATGCGTGCGTGTGTGCGTGTGTGTGTGGAGACACAATCAACAAATGACAGAAATCATTGAGTCTTTGGAGATTCCACTTTTTCCAAGTTTCACTATTTCTAGACGTCACTTGGGCAATCTTTTTATGATTGTCTATGTGTTCTTCATATAGATTTCTTTGTTTACTTGTCTTATATCAACATTTTTTGATGTTGTAATTGCATGTTCCTTCTTTGGGGACTGCTTCTTGTAATATAAACATATATGGATTTCACTTAAAAGAAATGTGTGTGTGTATGTGTAGGCCATTCTATGGGCTACCCATAGGTGCCACTCATTCCTTGGTATGTGCCTTATAGGCCTAGTTATAGGCAGTTAGGACACCTGGTACAGTTAGTACATGTACCAGTTAGGACAGTTAGTCCAGCTAGGACACTGTCCCAGGGTTTCATCATATAGGGTGTACTTCGTACTTTTTTGGCTATTGCAGCAGTTCATACAGCAGCTCGTTTTTGCCTCCATTGCTTCCCGAGCTGTTTGGCAGCTGGTCACCCATTTTTCTAGGTGTTGTCTACACGTGTGAACATTCAGGGCTTTGCGGGAGAACACGCTTTCGGAGCACTTGCTGCAAAGGAGACTCTTTTTCGGAGCATTTTTCACTTGCTGCAGTTGCTGTATGGACAGCCGCCTCACATGTGTGGTCTGTTGTACGGGCTGCTATATGGTACATTCAAAGCATATACGGACCCGTACGAATTCAGTTCGGCCACATGTGTGACCTGTACGGAGTGCTTCAAGGCTGTACGGATTGTTTCGGTGCATCTCTCTTGCTGCACGGTGCATTCATGACCTATATGGTGCTGTACGGGCTTGCTGCGTGAAGCATGCCAGCATTTGATGCCTCTTTTCAGCAGATTTGTTCATTTGGTGGCTCGTACTTCAGTTTTGAAGCTTGCTGCTACCCTTTGGAGACCTGAGCTCATTTGCTCTCATTTCCTGTTCCTTTGCCTCGCATTGGCTAATTGTTAATGGGTGAAAATGTGGGCTGTGAGATTATCTCCTCTGGTTGCGACTGCACTAATTTCGAGGTGTTCTCCTCGTGGGAGCACATTCTCTTGCTGTAATTCCTTTTTCCAGCCTTCTCTTGGCACCCTTCATTGCCATTTGTTGTCCTTTTCACCTCTCCTCCAAGGGTGACTACCTATGCTCAAGTTTGGAGCTATTTTCTTGCTGTAATTCTGGTCTGCCGTTATGTGTGCAAACTATATTTTGAACAAATGTCCCACAAGGCTTTGAAAACCATTACACCTTATGAGGCTTGGACAGGTCATAAGCCCATAATTTCTCACATGAGGACTTTTGGATGCTTGGCATATGCACATGTGCCTTCGCGGACACGAACAAAGTTGGATGAAAAAGCTGTCAAACGCATTTTATTGGGTACAGCTCAAAAAGCAAGGGCTACAAGCTCTACCAACCCCGCACGGGCAAGGTTTTTGTTAGTAGGAATGTTGTGTTTGATGAATCTGCAACTATGCCTTGGCTGGACTGTAAAAAACAGCCCACTGTTGATGCCACATATATCTTTGACAGCTTTATGCCTTTGTTTCCGTCAGACTCCCGTGATGATGTCACATCTAAGGTTCCTCCTCCTTCTAATGGTCATTTACAACCACGTGCAGTCTGAAAATCAGCACGATTTACAGCCTCATATGCCTCACATTGATCAAGATGCTGTGCACAGGGCCATTGAACAAGAGAGAGTTGAAACTCAGGAGCCCAAAAGGCTTCACCGTTGGCCCTTCGACACTCTAAAAGACAGCAAACAAGATGCTCCTTTGCCAGCCCGTACTAGAGTATTTGTCGGGAAAGAACACACTAATTTGGTTGCTTCTGCATTGGTTGCTACAACATGCAATGAAGAGCCATTATGCCATAAGCATGCCTTTGAAAATGAATGTTGGTTGAAGGCTATGGAAGCTGAATTGGATTCCATCCATTAGAATAACACTCTTGGGACTAAGTGGGTATACAAGATTAAACAGAAAGCTGATGATTTAGTGGACCGTTACAAAGCCCGTCTTGTTTCTAAGGGCTATGCACAGCACCAAGGCATCGACTTTGAGGAGACTTTTTCCCCCACTTCTAGGATCACTACTATCAGGATTGTTATTGCCTTTGCTGCCCACTTTCATTGGGAGGTACATCAGCTTGATATTAAGACAGCTTTTCTTCATGGAAACTTGCAA
This sequence comes from Dipteris shenzhenensis, assembly GCF_047967505.1. NCBI lineage: Eukaryota > Viridiplantae > Streptophyta > Polypodiopsida > Gleicheniales > Dipteridaceae > Dipteris > Dipteris shenzhenensis. Next base: position 28,782,702 of record NC_141619.1, on the reverse strand, counting down.
GAGGAAGTCTATGTTACCCAACTTGCTGGCTTTGAGGTTGAAGGTTTTGAAAGGAAGGTATGCCAGTTAAAGAAAGCCCTTTATGGATTGGAACAGGCACCCCGGGCTTGGTATTCCAGGAAACATGCTCATTTGCCTAGTCTAGGCTTTCAAAACAGCCCTACAGAGGCTACGCTTTACATCCGTAAGAGTGGGACAGATTTGCTGATTTTAGTACCCTATGTGGATGACATGCTTGTGATTGGGATACATGATGAGCAAATTGCAGCTTTTAAGGTTGACTTGCACAAGACATTTGCTATGTCTGATCTTGGTCTTTTGCATTATTATCTGGGTATTCAATTTGAAAGCAGTGAGGGGTATTTTGATGTCACAATCTTGGACAGCTTTTGCAGCATTTTCAGATTGAGGATTGCAAGCCAGTATCCACACCATTAGAGCCTGGTTTTCACTTCTCATCTGAGGTTGGCAGTGGTGCATGTGATGTCACTCTCTATCAACAGGTAGTTGGTTGTTTGATTTATTTATGTCATACCAAACCCGATCTTCAGTATGCTATCTCACAACTGAGCAGATATATGCACAGCCCCTCTATACACCATTGGCAAGTCGTGAAACGTGTCTTCTGGTACCTTGAAGGCACTCAGAATTTGGGCCCCTCTCTGAGGCAAATTCTTCACTTGTTATGCATGGATTCATTGATAGTGATTGGGCTGGCTGTTTCGACACCCGTGTGTCACATAGTGGCAACTATTTCATACTTGGTACTTCATGCATCTCTTGGCTTAGCACGAAGCAGACTACAGTGCTATTTCTAGCTGTGAGGCTGAGTACATAGCAGCTTTTACAGCTACAGTGGAGTGTGTTTGGCTCCAGAAGCTACTTGCAAATGTTTATGCATGTCAGACTCCTACTGTCATCTTCACTGATAGTCAGAGTGCTTTGGCTATTGCACGAAATCCAGGGGTCTATGCCCGCACAAAGCATATTGAGGTTCACTATCACTATGTCCGAAAGAGATTATCAGTAGGTGTTATTTAGTTGTCTTATGTTCCCACTGAAGACAACTTGGTAGATCTTTTTACGAAGGCTCTTCCTCCAACTAAGTTTGAAGCTTTCCGGCAAGCTTTGAACTTAGTATCTTTTGTGACTTGATTTGCTATGCTCTGTACAGTCATAGGTTGCTATATCTATACAGGATGAACATGTGCAACCATGACATTAGTTCTTTAGGTATTCTGTGATGTGTCCAAGATGCTTCAGCCCATACCATGGAGGGGGGTTTGTAGGCCATTCTATGGGGTATCCATAGGTGTCACTCATTCCTTGGTATGTGTCTTGTAGGCCTAGTTATAGGCAATTAGGACACGTGGTACAATTAGTACATGTACCAGTTAGGACACTTAGTCTAGCTAGGACACCCTGTCCTAGGATTTCATCAGATAGGGTGTACTTTGTATTCTTTTGGCTATTGCAGCAATTCATTACAGCAGCTCGTTTTTGCCTCCATTGCTTCATTATTTGAGCTTCTATTGCTTGCCCTAGTCTATAGTGTGTACACACACACTTCTTTTTTTGGGGGTGAAATCTTTGATTGCTTTATATTACAATATAGCTAGCTAGAAAAAAATTGGCAAGCGAAAATAGTACATCAAGCGAAGATGTCCATGTAGGACAAATATACATCCTGATCTATGCAGTGAGTTTGCAAACAATCAAAGAGCGATTGTTGCAAGGAACGACGGAACTGGATCACCAAAGACTCTGTGATTTCTAGCTTTTCAAAGATTCCAGAGTGCCCAGTAGCGAACCCAGGTAAAGACCAAATCAAAATCTGCCTGTTTGGGATATATCCCAAACAACAAAAAATGCTTGCCAAAAACAGCTTGAGAGAATCTCAATTTCAATCTGTCGCAACAAATACCCAAGAAATTCTGTGTCTCAGAGCAATTCCAAACGATATGAGATGTAGATTTTCGGGGAGCTAAACACCGATGACAGATAGCAAGAGCAATATGTCTGCAAGATAAAAGCTGTCCTAACGGTACAACCCACAGCAAAACACGCCATAAAAAGACCTGTTGGCGTAAAGGAAGTTTAGAGTGCCAAATCTGCTTTAATCTCTCTCTCCACCATTTGAGTGGACGATGCAATGCCCAAATTTGATCAGCTCTGTCTGACACCAAAGGTGGTGATAACAAAACTCTATATAGAGAAGAGACTGTGATATGAGACAGCCTCAAAGGATGAATAGATGAATATAAAGGAAGAAGAGTCCAATCCTGAAGTCTGTCTCGAAACTCTAATGACGGTACTGGCTGAAATGGCTAGAATCATTCAAGAAATGACTTGCCATATTGGACGATAGTGCATGTCCAAACCATATTTTGCAGCAGCCAAAGGAAAATATAAAATAATGCCATCATCATTGATAACATCTGCAATAACGGAAATCCCTTTTGAATTAAGAAAATAAGAGCGTCGAGGCTCCTGCAAAGACAAGGGAGTAGAAAGAAAGAAAGAAAGAAAGAAAGAAAGAAAGAAATTTTATTAGAGTCTTCGGAAGATTGATGGGTCTATGAGACTGAGAGAAAACCTGATACAAATCACAGTAAGGGTGGAGCTACTAAAACGAGCATCATCACCCGTGCTGAATCCTAAGTCTGATCATACATAATCAAATACATCTGGGTATGACAATGAAAAGAAAAAAGACTGGAGCGGAGCAGAATCCTCCGTACGTCATGTCGCCCTAGCTAGTGCATAGCCGGTGATGGGATGCTGGTGTTCGTCAAGGGGTCCCGTGCGTCTCGGTCTCCTGGAGGAGGCTCGACATAAGACCAGAGCTACCGTGACTCTCGTGGGGCATATCCTGGGTCTAAACAATGACGGGAGGTTCCCCAGAGTGATCTGTGTCCCCCCTCGATGTCTCGTGTGTCGTGTTGTGGTCGTCGGGGTCGGGGTCTCTGTCACGTTTGCGGCTAGACACTGGACGATCAATGTCACTCGATGGGAAGAACTCTGTAATCCTGCTCTGAGAGGTGTCTGATGGTGTGGCTAAGCCCTGTCGCCTGAGTAAGTACTCTCTGTGTCGGACCCCCTCGTGAATGAATGCTATGAGACATCTCTGATTTGGGTAGGCGAGGAATCTGGAAAGGCGCCCGGAGCCGTCTCTGAAGAGAGAGTGGTAGCGCCCTCGGATCTCGTAGTACATTGGGCACCTGAAAATAAAATGCTCCTCCGACTCAACCTCCTAACAGTCGCACAATATGCATATGCGATGCTCCCTGGGGATCCCCTCTGCTTTGTCGCTCTCTATGCGGAGGCCGTGTGATGATACCCGACATTGTCCGATGGAGATCCGTAGTGAGTGAGACATATGAAGCTCAGTGTACCCCAGTGGTGTGATGAATCCCTCCTCCGAAATATGAAGACAGTAATCTCTGTAGAAACTCAGCTTCACTGGGAGCTCCCTCGGCTCCAACCAAGTCTTGAAGATGTGTAGCTGCAGGAGATCATCTCGAATGACGTGGTTGGTGTGGCCCGATCGGGATGGTGGGTGGGAGTATTGGAGGGGCATCTAAACTGTACTTAAAAGGAGGTATCCTATCGATGTGAAACCGTAGTCTCACAAACCATCTGTGAGTCCGTGCATACCAGCATTGCTCGTCTCCCTCTGCTGCCAACCTCATGGAGGAATCGAGAGCCAACCATGGCAACCTCTGTCTCCCTGATGTCCAGTCCCCATATGATCTAACCCGGTGTAGATATGTGATGGTTTGAAAGGCTGCATCTAGTTGGAGTGGAGAAGCACCAAACTCGGCCTAAATGATGTGATGTGGTACAGATGGTTTTCCCCAGATCATCCGTGAGAGCATGGGGATCTGCAAGCGCTGCACCCGTGTCCACTCTATCTCTGACATGTCAGGTCCCTAACAAGGGCTGTCATACATACTGGTGATAAGGAAAAAAAAGGAAAGACAACCAGGAATTATGTACTTCACCATGTCAGATAGGTGAGACTTCATAGGGATCAGCTGCAATGTGGGCTCGTAGATGATGAGCTTATGAACCAGATTCCAGAGTATGTGTCTTTGTAATAGGCACCGAGACAAACCCCCACCAAAAAAAAACTGACTGAACATGGATCACACAGACTCAAAGAGAGACAAAAGACTACACAGCCCGAAACAGATAAAGTTAGAACTGAACTTCCCCCCAAAAATCAGAGAACAGTCAGCCTCAGAATACTATAAACCTACAGCCAAAACTCCTAAGCTTCCATCAGGGACAACAGCTTGTAACTCTCCCCAAAGCTGCAGTCAACGACCAAAGAGTGAAAGGGACTGGAATATCAGATCGCATCAACCATCTCTGCCTTACAAATCCACTTCCAGCATATGTATCCTTCTCCTGCCCACAGAGTACTCCACGCTCATACTTCACGTCGCCAACAGTCCTTCAGCCAGCAGAAAACGATACACAGCTATGCCTTAAGCTTTACTAATCCATAGCTCATCACCAATCACGCACAAGCCCAATGGAAGACACCTCCAGCAACAGCCCTTTCATATGATCATAGCTAGACAATGCATTCTCTGCATCATTTCTGTTATCACCCACATTCCTTCCTATAACGTTGGTATTTAGTAGCCTCTCTTGCATTTGCTCACGTGCAAACGATGATCGTCCAGCCTGTGAGGTAGCCATGCTCAGCCAACTACAGACAGCTCGCTATCTCTGGAGATCTTCAAGGCCAAGGTCTCCTCAGCATCACCGGCTCACAAACTCCCCTTCATGAAGATAACCAGCAGCGTCCGCAACAGCCCTTCTCTCCCATTCAATCTGAATTCACCACGTAGCTGAACCCCTACCTCAGTCGGTACAGGTAAAAGATTTTATCTTTGGACTAAATGATTAGATCAAGATGGAAGTTCGGGCGAAGTATGCGAACACGCTAGATGAAGCAATTGCCATAGCCTTGAACTATGAGGATGCCAAAGGGAACATACCAAGTGGGTTTGTGCAGGTTGGGACTCACTATGAATACCCGAAGAAAACTAGGTTTAAGAAGAAGTGGATTAGCAAAGGGAGTGCCTCACAGCCTAGTGGTCAAGCCAAGCATGTGAAGCGAGTTGAGACTCCTAAACCAAGTACTACCATTGGAGCGAAAAGAAAAGTAAAACCAATGGTAGTCCGGGCTTGGTTGAAGTCCTCTTTGAACCCAGAGCAAAGAGACAAAGTGAGGAGAGAAGGCTTGTGTTTTGGATGCCTCTAGCCTCATCAGTGGAAAGATTGTCACGAAACAAGGATCGTTGGATGGCTGAGATGGTGATCTCAGTATGCGATGTGGAAATGGAGGAAAGTCCCAGAGCAGAACAGATGCAGATTCAGCTAGCGGGATCTTCTCAAAGGTCAGTACTTGTTTTGTTATGTGTGTCTGTTGCTAAGCTAGTAAACAGTGTACTTAATAATATCCTATCAAAGCCCGCAGCAACGGGGTATACAGCCTTTAACGATACGGAGTTAATTAAGATGAAAGGGCAAGTAGCCAATCATGACGTCATTGCATTGTTTGACTCAGTCAACGCACAATGTAATTAACTCCAAGCTTATAAAGAGGCTGAAATCAAAGACTAGCCTGTCTGACTATGTATACACAGTCAGAATGGCAGATGGAAGATCAACTGAAGTATGGGACCAAAGGGTTACCCAGTTGGAACTTCGAATTTAGGACTATATAGAGAAGTTTGATTTTGAAATGACAAAGCTTGCTCACGCAGATATAGCCCTAGGTAAGGCTTGGCATTCTAGGAAGAATCCAGCCATAGATTGGAAAAAGCACATTTATCAATTCAAGATGAATGATGTGCTGTATGTCTTGCGAGGTGAAAAAGATAGACCTCAAGGACCGTTGGTTTCCGTAATGGAAGTTCGAAAAGCTCAAGTAGAGTTTGTGTTTCTTTGTACAGCATCGGTAGAGCCGATTGATGGTCCTTCGGCTAGCACTGATGTTACCCAAAATGGAGAGATGGCCAAGTTGGTTGATCAAATAGTAGACGAGTTCTCTGATTGTTTTAGGGATGAGTTACCTTATGGGTTACCTCTAGAACGAAATGTTTAACATAAGATTGACTAATTCCGGGTGCAGAACCTGTAAATAGACCTCCCTATAGGTTAAGTTTTACCGAAGAAGCGGAGGTACGAAGACAATTGGAAGAATACCTCAAGTTGGGGCAGATTCAACCCAGTTTCTCACCTTTTGCTTCGCCAGTGATATTGAAGAAAAAGAAAGATGATACTTTTCACCGTTGTATAGATTGCAGAGCACTGAATAATATGGTCAGATGGAAAGAATCAACCAAATTTTAGAGGATATGCTTAGAGCATATGTGTCATTGAGGCAACATGCATGGGACAAGTGGTTGCCACTGTTAGAATTTGCCCACAATGATAGAAAACATTCCTCTATAGGGTTCAGTCCGTTTGAGTTGAACTATGGTCATAGACCAGTAAATCCAACTACAGTTGGAGTACCTCAGAAAGTGCCTAGTGCCGCGAACTTTGTGTTAGAAATGACCCAACAGAGGGTACACTCAGCGGAAGACTTATAGTAATGCCTAGGAGCTCACACAGTGTGCGGTGTGGGTGTGGAATCACAGACTTCTTTACTTATGTGCATACAATAGGTGTACAGACTCATTAATAGACAATGAACCAACCGGATAGAGAAACCACCAATATATATATTTCCGTCCACAAATATGGACACAATACAAAAGAGAGATCCAGAGTCCCACCAATGGTGTGGTCCTCTGATCTTACCACAAGGTACTTCTCCTATCTGCTGGCTATCTCTAGACTCATGCCGGCGTGCTCCACCTGGAGCTTCTGTAGATTTTCCGTCCAGATCACAACACCTTGCTGCCCTGAGAGACAGCCAAGGTTCAGCCCTTGAGAGCTCATTCTGCAGCACACCTTCTACTCTCCTTCACCTCCAAGATGAGGCCCAAGAAAATGTCTTCTGGCTGCTCCTGTCTGCTGCTGGTTCTGCTGAACTGTTGGATGTGAAATGAGGCCCAGGGCCTGTCCTTTTATAGGCCCCAAGGGGTCTGACAAAAAACCGACCAGCCTGCAGCAGACTGGCCGACCAGTCTGTGGCTGGTCCAGCCCTAAAAGGGCACACAATCCAGGGCTTTTGGCCCAAACTTCTAGGGCCCTTTGGCCCTCCATTCAAGGCAGGGATCCAGCCTATATAAGGCCTGCCTTCTGCCCACTGACAGCCATATTTGCTGCTCCATATCTGGGCCTGCACATCCTGCCATATCTGCGCCTCTGCTAGGTCCTCTTCCCAGCCACGTGTCCTGCGCCGTACTCTTGTACATCCTGCTGTCCTGACCCGCCTGTACTGCGCCATCATAAGGGTCTGTTGCAGGCCCTTCACCTGCCCACTACCCTCACCATGCTGATGCCATCTGCAGGTTCCAATCCTGTGAGGTGCTGCCCATGTGGCAGCCCCCTCTCTTTCTTCTCTCTTGGGCACATCCTGCCCTAGGTCTCCCTCCCCCACGCACTCCTCGTTTGGGGGCTTACAGATGGGGAGGTGACCTCCAACACTTTGTGGTTTAGATGCGGGAGATGCTAGCACTTGTGGCCAAGCCATGGATAGAGCTAAGGCGTATGCAGATGAAAACAGATCCGTTAGAGAATTTAAGGAAGGAGAAAAAGTTTTTCTCAGAGTTCCTTCGCACTCTAAGTCTTCGATTGTAGGAGAGTGTGCTAAGTTATCACCCTGATATTGTGGGCCGTGGTTAATTCTAAAAAGAGTAGGCAAGGTGGCCTATAAATAGAATTACCATAGGGTTGTAAGGTGCACCAAGTGTTTCATGTTTCTCGTTTAAAGAAATTTTTGCATACAGGTGACTTACTAATTGAGGGTGTTGTTTTGTTTCAGGAAAAAGAGGATAATGCAGGACGCAAACCAACAAGAATCTTGGACCGAGGAACAATGCAAGTACGCAATCGAAAGATACTGACGGTGTTGGTTGCATGGCATGGTTTACCGCTATCAGAAGCTACTTGGGAATCCGTATACGAGTTACGGAGAGTGTTCCCAGACTTTATCATTGAGGACGCTGATGCCTGAAGAGGGAAGGAATGTTATGCTCAAGTTGAGGCAACATGATCTCGAAAGAGTCAGTCGACATTTTCCTTTATAAAGGATCAATGTTTGTATTATATTTATTGGGCTTCATGTAAATGGTCAAAGGGGTTAATGTCAAGGTCCTTGATGAGGGTGACAAGGCACTGACGAGATGGATCTAAGGCTATGGGTCTTAAATGCATTAAGTGTGGAAATGTGCCTAGGGGCAAGTGAATAAATTGATATTCCAAGAGAGGGGTAGTAAAGATGCATTTAAGAGGTACCCTAGAATGAAGACATGTGGCATAATAGATCCATCTAGGGAATTGGGGCTTGGTGGAATATGCAAGCAGGAGCTTTCACGTAAGATTGTGCAAGGAGAGTAGCTTTAACGTAAGATTGTGCAAGGAGAGTAGCTTTAACGTAAGATTGTGCAAGGAGAGTTTGCTACCATGGAGATTTGACTGGGAGGATAATTTGAGTGCTTGCCCCGTGATTGATCGTTGAATTGGGAACATGAAACATGTTTTAGTATAGGGAATGTATCAAAAAATGCCCAGAAGCACTCACAAAAAAAAAACCGGTTGTTGAAGAGGAGTTTTACAAGCCCAAAGCTGCTTTAATCTCTTTCTCCACGACTTGGCTGGGTGATGCATTCGCCAAATAGAATTACCTTTCTCTGAAACCCAAGGTTGAGGCAAAAGGATTTTATACAATGTAGGCACCGTAATCTAAGATAGCCTCAAAGGGCGAGAAGAGGACCCTGGTGAAGTCAAATTGTACGGACGTACAGACAGCATATGGACACTGTATGGGGGCCGTACAAAAGTGCGGATGGAAGAGGGAGGTTGTATGAGGTCCTTGACGGGATTGTATGGGAAGAGGTTGCTCCTCTCCTCTCTCTCACGCTTCACCTATACACACACACATCTATCTATCTATCTGTGTGTGTGTGTGTACAGTTGTGTCTTCGAGCCGGATTTCGTACTACTTCTGGCAAGCTAATCTGGATATTTGGCATTTATCCACCGGGGCCTTACTTCATCGTTTCTTCACATGGGTGTGATACTGGGGCCTCTAGACTCTATGGAACGACAGAAACCATAGTGTTTTTGGAGATTCCTGTTTATCCAAGTTTTCGTATTTCCGGATGTCACGAAGGCAATCTTTTTATAAATGCCTCAGTACTCGTCAAATAGATTCATGTATCTACTTGTCTTATATTGAAATCTTCTGATACTTTGTAATAGCGAGTTTCACACAAAAAAGTGTGTGCATATGTATATGTATATATACATATACATATGTATGTATGTATAGGTATATGTATGTATATTGTTGGAAATATTGTAATATTTAAGACAGTTGCTAATTAAATAGTTAGTTCAAAGTTGCTTCAGTACTGGAGACATTTTAGATGATAGCTTCCCTTCTTCAACATGGTTCTCTCAAGCACCTTAGTATAAGGTTAAGTAGTCGTAGATTTGGAAGGTTACGAGGGTTTTGATGGAGTACAATCCGTGGCTAATCGGTGCCGAATTACCGGTTCATGTGGACTAATTCATTACCACTATTAAGCTGACTCGTCAAGAAGGCTTCGTGAACCAACAATCCATCTTTTTTGCATTGCAAATTGCCTAGGCATTGATACCATGCTGCACTTGGCATTTTTCTCCGTTGAGAAAAAACAAAATACGAATAGTTAACATTATGTAGTCAGGAACCTTAGGTTGTGGCTTAATTATGGGCGAATTAGTGGATGTGACTTTCTTAACCTGCTCTAGCACAGTTTGACTGAAGGTGCTGTATTCTGGCAATGAAGAGTTTTGGTATTTTACAGTTTTAGCCCTAACTTGCGTTGAAGAAACCCCGTTTCTATTACCAAGTAGTCAGGTAGCAAGAACAAAATGTATGTATATTGTAGAATGGATATGAAGTGAAGTACAAGTCATATTAACTAACCCTAGTAATTGGCTTAAGGACTAATAGTCCTAAGAGTCATACATTGACTAACTGGACTAGTATCCCGAAATCTAACTAGAACTAAAGGTCCTAGTCCTACAAGCCTATACTAGGATTAGGTCTAACAGACTCCCCTATATCGTATGGTTGAAGTACTTTGGAAACATATTAGAGATACTTGGAAGTTATGCCATGGTTGCACATGTTCATCTAAAAGGAAATAGGAACTTGGTATAACAAATGGAATCAAGTGTAAAGCTTGCCGAAAAGCTTCAAGCGTGGGTCGTGGAAGCGCTTTTGTGGAGATATCTACCAGGTTATCTTGCGTGGGAACATAGGACAAGTGAACACTCCCTTTTACCAGGCTCTCTTTGACATAATGTTAATGAAATTCAATGTGTTTAATGCGTGCATGAAGCACTCGATTACACACAATGGCTCAAGTACTTTGTCTATAGTGTAGAAAAGTGGTGGGAGATGTTTGACCAGCATCAAGGCTTGCAAGTAGTTTTTGGAGCCAGATACATTCTACTATAGCTATAAAAGCTGCCATGTACTCACTATGTGACACTATTGTCATAACATCTTGCCCAATCACTATCTGTGAATGCATGCAGAGTAAGTAAAGAGTTGTGACCATAAAGAAGGCCTAAACCTTGGGTGCCTTTTAAGTAGCAGAAGACATTTCACCACCTACCAATGCTACATTGTCATAGGGACATGAATTTTCTAGACATGTGAATGTCTTTGGCCTCTCGGTGATTAGAATTGTAAAGAGGGCTAATCCAGTGTATTAATTCCATGGGCCTAGGCAAGGAGTTGAAGGGCAAGAGAGGGGTAAAAATCCCACTACTAAAAATAGCTCCATAGGCCATGCTTGGCAAGCTGGCTTGGGGAGCAAGCATAAAATTAGAAATTTGCTATGAGGCAGTTTTTGGACCACAAGAAGAGAGAGAGAGGCAAGTCACAGGATGGGAAAGTGCCTCAGGGCTGTTTTAACAAATTGCCTTGCTGATTTTTGACAAACAGAGCAGTCCATGGGCTGTTTGTGAGTTGCCCGGGGTGCTAGAAGCTTCAAAACAGATTCGCCTATAGCCAGGGAGCCTCTAGAAGGATTCACCTATAGCTAGGGAGCCTTTAGAAGAAATTGCCTACTGCCATGAGCCTCCGAAAGGATTTGTCTATAGGGAGCCTCCAGAAGAATTCATCTACTGCCAGGAGCCTTCAAAAGGATTTGCCTACAGCCAGGGAGCCTCCAGAAGAAATTGCCTATTGCTAGGAGCCTCTAGAACTGAATCGTTTTTAATCAGGGAGCTGCCAGGTGAATTTGCCTTCAGCTAGGAGCAGCTAGATTGATTCGCATACCTGTCAAGAACCTCCAGATTGATTTGTTTTCATCTAGGGCCAATTGCTGGGTCTGGTGTTGCGTGCCAGCTTCGGACAACAGAGAGTTGCTTCCAAAATCCTCTATCAAATAGTTTGCATGGAGAGTCTGTCAGCTAGAGTATCCCCACTAGTGACAGCCTGTGAGAGTTGTATGGCTTGAGACGAGTTGCTAGTAACAGCTCTGGGCTGTGTGCAAACGTATTGTGTCTTTGGACAACCAGGAAGAGGGTGATTCTGCCTTGTAGGTGTTAATGGGATTTTTGGAACCATTGGCCATGCATTATGCACTGGATTTGGATGCCTGTTTGACCCAACGATTGGCTGAGCAGCATGTTGCTAGCCCTGGCCAGTGTTGAGATTCAGTTGGGCTGTGTTTGGACAGGTGCAAGGGCATTCAGCTTTGATGTGATTTTGCCTATTGAATAAAGAAATAAAGAAATACTGAAAGGGACGCCAAGGTTTGGGGCCAATCTGGTGTTTGGTTTCTTAGCAGGAGCGATCTAGCTCCCCATTGTGGGTTATGTGTTCTCTTTTTGTTGCTGAAATTATTTTTCTAAGTGGCTGATTATTTGCTGCTTAATATTTATTCACCGCCCTTTATCTATCTAAAGGCTGGTTTCAGTGGTTCCATTGTCAGGACTTTACCATCTTACTCAAGAGGTGAGCTTGTGGGTGTCGTTGGGGCAAGTACTATTTACTGGAAGTTATTTGCAGCCAAGAGAATCATGGAAATTGAATGGGAGGAGGTGTTGCAGTTTTCTTAGGAAGAGCAATCCTGGCCTCGTGTGGAAAAAGAGGCTGGAGATGAGGAGGATGAAGATGCCATGTTTAAAGAATAGTTGGTAAGAGCTGCGGGATCTCTAGCTCAGCTCACTCAGGATGCATGGTTTATGGAGTTCCTTAGTGCTCCTCTGAAGCCTAAGAAGAAGAAGATGACTCATGGGCAGCAGCCTGGTGATACGCCATTAGTTATGCCTCATGCACAGGATGTTTCCGTGCCACAATCTGATTTTGGACCTGGTGCTGGTTTCAATGGTCAAGGAAATAATTTTCAGTTTATGAATCAGGGGCAGCAAGCTTTTCTATGCATCCAAGATATTTTGGAGGAGGTTCAGTGTTTGAGGCTATGGTTGGACAGCCTATGCAAGATGTTAGAATGCCTGGGAACTATCCTACTGGTTTTCAGCTTGGTACACAAGGTTTTTAGGGACAAATGTTTGGGGAAATGCAAACTGGAATGCCTAATATGATGTATGGAAATATTGGTATGTAGCAAGGAATGCAGACTAGGATGCATGGTAATACGGGAGACCTTACTGGTATGCCCAGAATGCAGGAAAGGGGACCTAGAATGGTAAACACTGCGATGAGTGTGCGATGGTTTATTCTTTCATGCATGTCATGATGTACTTCCGCACTTGAGCTTGCTCTTGCGGTTTTCATTCATACTTAATGAAGTAATCTTTTTGAAAAAAAAAAGTGCTCAAAATGAGGGAAATTTTGCGGAGCCTCCATTTTTACAGCCACCAATATATGATAATTTGATACCGAAGGGAAGCCTAAAGACTTCAAAGAAGGTTGGGAAGCAGAGGCCTTTAATGGTGGTCAGGATAGATTGAAGGCTTGAACGCCAACAGTTTGATGCAGACTAACTTCATTGATTTTTCCAAAATCAGGAAGGTAGCCACTTTCTTAAAGGGAAATGCATTACAGTGGTTCCAATTTGCTTTGCAGGGCAGGGCACCAGTCACTTGGTTGATTTCAAACAGGTGTTTTCAGCTGCGTGGCTGACTACCACTTTTGAGGTAGATATCAGGACAGCCTTGCATAAACTGGATGTAAACAATTGCTATAACCAAAAGCATTGCTACCCATTAGTTCTAATAGGCATGTGCCACTATCCGAGCAAGTTGAAAAGTATTGTTGTGGGCTGCCAAAAGAAATCCCGGATTATTGCACTAAAACTAAGGTGACTAATATGTCACAGGCAATCGAGAATGCCAACATAACATATGCACTTTTGCAGGGCAGGACTGGAGCTTCAAAGGCAGTAAGAAGGATGAATTTAGAAAGAAAGAAAAAATCAGCAAGCCTGCTATGGCTGTTCTCGTTTTGCAGGTCAGAGGCGTAATAAACCAAGTTTTGAATGGCTGTCCGCTGAAGAGCCTTGATGGAAGTTCATAAATGCTTTCATTGCAAAGAAGAAGGCCATCGAACCAGAGAGCCCAAACTGTAAGAGAGCAGGGTTGAGGTTGCACTTTCAGCCTTAACCTTGCATATTCTCTCGCTCTTTTACAAGTGCTTGATTTTGCCCTATTAGGGTATTGTTTTCTCATGCCTCTAAAGATTACTTCCCATTTAGGGTATTGTTTTCTCATGCCTCTAAAACCCTATTAGGGTATTGTTTTCTCATTACTTCCCCCTTGAGCTTTGCTATTGGAGTTTCATTTATACTTAATAGAAGTCTTTTCTTTGAGGAAAAATATGGTATGCCGGCTGCATGAGACCCGTTATGGATTGAAGCAGGCACCCCTGGCGTGGTATGCCAAGGTTAATGCACATTTGATGCGCCTTGGTTTTGAGAACAGCCCCACATAATTAACAATTTCTGTCAGAAGTGTGGAGCAGATTTGATCGTATTGATTCTTTATGTGGATGACATGTGTATCACCAGGCTAGATGCTCAGCAAATTGCAGCCTTCAAGGCTGATTTGCAGCAATCTTTTGCCATGTGAGATATGGGTCATTTCCATTATTACCTTGGCATCTATTTTACTTCTTTTGAGGGGAGCCAATGTAAGTATATTGTACAGCTCTTAAATCGCTTTCCATTTGAGGATTGTAAGCCGGTTTCAACACCTTTGGAGGCTGGCGTCCGTTTCTTCTCAGAGGATGGGAGTGATGCATTTAATGCCACTTTGTATCAGCGGGCTGTTGGTTTCCTGATTTATTTATGTCAAACTCAGCCTGATCTGTAGTATGCAGTTTCCTGGTTAAGTAGGTTCATGCACAAACCCAGTACACAGCATTGGCAGGTAGTGAAAGCTGTCTTCCGTTACTTTAGAGGCACGTAGGATTTGGGGCTTGTCTACCATGATAAGTCTTATTGGTTATGCATGCTTTTACAGACAGTGACTAGGCTGATTGTTTTACGACACGCGAGTGTCACATAGTGGCAACTGTTTCATGCTTGGGGCTTCATGCATTTCTTGGTTCAACAAGAAGCAGCCTACAATTGCTACTCTAGGTGTGAGGTTGAGCACAAGGCAGCCTTTACAACTACTATGGAGTGTATCTAGCTCCGTAAGCTACTTGGAGGTCTTGATGTTGGCTAGTCCTCTTCTACTACCATCTACATTGACAGCCAGAGAACCTTGGCTATTGCGCGGAATCTTGTCTTTCATGTGCGTACCAAGCACATAGAGGTTCACTATCACTATGTTCGAGAGCGACTCGCAGCTGGCAGACATACAATACAATTGTCCTCCTATGTTCTGACCAAGGATAATTTAGTAGATCTATTCAGGAAGGTTATACTGCGACTCGAGTTTTAAGATCTTTGACAAGCTTTACACTTGCTACCTTTTGTTACGTGATTCGGCTATCTTATCGGTTGCTATATCCCCATCACGAATGAAAATGTGCAACCATGATCTAGTTTCCAAGTATTCCTGAGATGTTTCCAGGATGGATGAAGTATCCCATGTAGGGGGGGTTTGTTGCCGCATTCCATAGTATGAGCTTTGTAGGCTAGTTAGGATTAGTTAGTTTAGTTAGTACTAGTCCTAATTAGTACACTTAGGACATTTAGTCCTAACTTGGGCCATTTACGCCACACTTGTACTTTCACTCATTATCTTTTTGCAAGTACACTCCATTGCTTCCCAGCTCCATTGCATTCCATGTTTCATGCTCACACTTCCCTTGGCTAGTCCCATTGATTAGCATACTAATTTGGGTAATACTAGGTACGCATGTCATGACATGATCAGAGCAAAGATCTCACAATATGATCTCATAACTTTAGGTATGTACATCAGCTTAAATTTGCCTGTGCATATATGTTTGCATGTCAGCTTGGGTACAATTTTATTGTTGTGCTATTAAAGGATTTTGTTCTTTGAAATTCACCAAAAGACTCCGATGAGAATAGTCAAACGCTTCATGTACTAACTTGAATGGATTAATCACTTGCTTCCACTACTTTCCTGCAGCTGGTTTAATGTCTCTGTTGCAAGTTATTGTGGGTTCTTCTTTATATCTGATTGTAAGAATCTTTTGCCTTTCTCACAGAGTTTAGAATGGATGGAGGGAAGTTTGAGTCAAGTGATTGAACCACTTTTTTTTAAGAGAATTGGGATCTGTTTTGTTATATATTTACAGGGACAGAGATTTATCAGGAGAAATTAGTGAGAGCGCTGGCCCAGTATCTGCAGACATCTTTACTGGTTCTTGACAGTGACCTCCTGGCTGAACAGGTTTGTCACCACAACATGTTTCCGGTAGTTGAAACATAGTGGAAAATCATGTTCCTTTTAAATCTTAATTTTACAGATTGTTAGAAAGCACAATTTGTGGTTGTGTGCAAACTTCTGTTGTGCTTTCGATTTTGACACCACACTTGCTCACTGAATATATAATCACTGCTTGGTGGTGTAGTATTGTAAGGAGGAAGTTCAGTTTGCAGACTCTGAATCTGGAGAGGATGATGATTATAAACAAACTGAAGCTAAAGGAGCTTGGGGTTTGGGTGCTATTGATGAGATGGATGATGCCGAAGAAGATGATGGACACCCTAGTGAGAAGTCTTTTACACAAGTTAAGGGTTTTGTTGAAGAATTGAAGCGTGTTGTGGTGCGAATCTTCTCACGATGCAAACTTGTTAAGGAAAAAACAATTCTATCTTATTAGTCTCTTTGTTCTCCCTGGTTATAGGTCATGTGTGACGTTTTGAGGTTGATGAAATTTGAAGGGATGATCGTTTTCTCGCCATGGAGTCTGTTTTTTGTTTTCCCGATTTTGAAAAGTTGCTAAAAGAATCCCTTTTTGCAGCAGGAGCTTCAGAAAAATGCTTTAGGACTGAGAGCAACAATACGCATAGCTAAAGCTGATAAGCGGGATTCAGAGCAGGATTCGGAGCAGGAGTCCCAACAGGATTCGCAGCATGATGCTGTCCAAATAGGTATAGCTAGACTACTTGGGCTTTACAAATTTCACACAACTAGGTGTACCTTAATTCAAATTACAAATTCTGAGTATAAATAAAAAAAATGGAAAGTTCTAATTATGAGAAACCAATGATGGCCATGAGTATTATTAGAGCTCAAATATTGGCCATGAGTGAGCTGTTCTATGTACGCAAGAGAATTGATTGTGGAAGCTATGCAGTTGTGGGCAAGAACCCAAATTTACCGAATCAGTTTACAACCATGTGAGAAACACCCTATCTTAGTATGTCTGCAGTGTAGAATTAATACTTGTTTTTAAAGTGTTGATTTATGAGGCTAACATTGCTAAACACTATTGCAGATTTGGATAGGGCCATTCTCATTGTGAGAGGAGTCCCTCTTCTTACTCGAGATGCACTGCCTGTTTCTTTGCACAGCCCTTCTTCTCCTTCTATAGACTTTGCTTGGGAGATCATTGCTAGTCTTATTGCATGGTAGTTTTGGTGAGGCCTTAGATGTGACTTAGACTTATGCCTCTCACCCATTCTCAACAATCTGGCAGGATATCATATACAGTCTCCTAGCCACTTGGGGCAGGATTCGTGCCATAGTGGCTAGGAGAGATGCCTTCATGAGACAGTGGGACAATGGCTTATTCTTCTCTCCAGATTGATTACGACAACCTCACTTTTGCATGATTTTTGTACGAGGCTTTTAAAGGACGTTATCATGGTTCTATGTATTTTGGTCATACAGAATAGATGTTCACTTTTTTGCGGGCCCGCCCCAAAGGAAAAAAAAGGGGAATAAATAAATAAATAAATTAAAATATAAAATATAGAAATAAATTAATTAATAAAAATAACACCATCTTTTTTAAATACTCACCTCTTCGTCCGAATTTTTATTGCCTCCCTCCCAAAAGACTTCAAACCATATTATATAACATCAATTTCAATTTATCATCCATATCGATGTAATTATTATGATTACTCTTGCTAAGAACCACTTAGCAAAAGAGGCTCCAAAAGAATATCCCAACAAAATGTATTTTCCTGAAGATTTGCGAACTTCCACTCAAAGATCAAAATGAGTTCTATTGTCACTGTGGTGGATACTTGATTTACAAAATATTCAAGAATTGCACCAAGTGATTTGCTCTCTCAATGGCTACAAAGCATTAAAGACTAAAGGCCAATTGGAAATCCTTAATTGCTTAACTCTTCTCTCATTGTTTGAACAATTATAAAATAGTTATTTGAATGCGTGTTGAATGTTCATGACACACTTGATGTTATATTTGAAGGCCCATTTTGGAGTGGGATACTTTCGATGCAATGAAGGGTACCTTAGATGACCAAATGCGCCTAGACAAGGTTTATATCTTCAACTTGAATTTGTTCACATACATGAACAATACACTTTTATGGGCTCCAAGTTCGAAAATGATTTTGGAGTGAATGCACATGAGCAAAGAAGAGCATTCCAAGCAAAGGAGGCTGCATGCAAAATGCTTTTAGATGACATGACCCTCCATCTCTCCAAATGTTCAATTAAAATAGAAGTCGACAAACAATTCCTAGTTCATGCAAAATAGGTGGACTTCAAGGGTCACTTCCCGCAGGCTTGTGATGTAGACCTTAAGGTGCTAAGGTCATCGACCTTTTGCTGTAAGGCACCTACAGCCTACTGCAAGCCTCATCACCTTGCTATTCTCTTTGGGTGCTCTTGCTTTTTAACATCCTCTTGAAATTTGTTCTTCTATTTTGGAATTCCAGCCACTCTCCTTACTTATCTGCAAGTAAATCCAAGCATTCAAGAGCTCACCGTATTGTTTATCCTAGAATACGCCTTGTTCTATGGCAGCTCTAGGATACCCTCTTGCAGCAATAACAAGCAGCCACAAGTTAAGAATGTATTGAAGAGAAGTGACAAGTCTAGGAAGCAGGCAACTTTGACCCATTTGGGGTGACACTATAAAGCGAAGATATATGGCCCAACACCAAAGTTGTCCAAAAACCATCATTGAAGCTGTCCGTAATTATCTGCATATTCAAATGGCAATCATCTTGATGCCCACACATTTTGGATGTCATATAGCAGTGGTAGACATATCAGATGGATGTAAATCTTGTAGCATAATTGGGCTTTATTGATCTGGTGCTTGTGTTGAAAACTGAGCTGGAAAATGAAAATTGTGTTTAGTGTGCAATCCCTACACAAATCGGATCACGGTGATGCTTACAAGATCCGGGCACAATATCTTTGCCGTTTCATCCCTCTATCAGTGTTCTGGATAGCATCACGAGTCACGTCGAGCTTAGCTATAGGTCTTATCTCAAGTAGCAATGTACGGCGGGTTGTGTTAGTACATGATGCTGTAACATGAATGTGATATGCGAATCTTGTAGCAGTACTAGGAGTCTCTGTAGCTAGGGACAACGTGCTTCCTAAGCAAGGGGACTTGCTATTTACATGTGTGGTCACTAACCTCATTAATTGCTATTGAGTAGAAACTTGGTTATATTATTTGCATGGTGAGACTAGTGACATGCAATACCATTAGCAAGATTTATTGCATTGTCTATTAGTGAAATGTGCATATGCATAGCAAGGAGTGATCCTAAGGGTAGCTTATTCTTGAAATGGTGTAACTGAAGGTTTCCTCATTTTGTGAATGAGGAGGTACGACTCTTTCAACAATTGGCAAATATTCCTTCCCTTTTTTTCTCATGCTTGCATTCTTTTTTGTCATCCATATATAAAACACCGTACGCAGAGAGCGGTGAATCTTTGACGTTTCCTCAAGCCTCCTTGCTGGTGTTATATAATTACAATTCAACTATGCGGTGAATCTTTGACGTTTCCTCAAGCCTCCTTGCTGGTGTTGTATAGTTACAATGTTGTAGCCTATGTACTTTAGGACAACACTTTCAAGTGCGCTACTCCTATGGGGATCACAAGGAATTTCAGCCATCTTGCTTTTGACAGCTGCTCTAGAGGCAACATTGTTGAATGTGTTGGAGATATCATAGCCAAAGAGTGTGTTGATGTGATGTGTTGGTGTGTAGTACTAGGTGATCTAGTACTAGTCTATATGTGTGAGTCATGTGTGAGTGCCACGTGTCATCATGGGACTTATCCCATATGCACTAGGTGCTAGTGTGTGAGTGTGTAGCCTATATAAAGGTCTGTACTTCACTTGTCATGATATACTTGATGAATGAATGAAAGCCATCATTATGTCTTCATTTGAGTATCACTTCTTCACTCCTTAGCCTCTCTCTCTCTCTCTCCCCCCCCCCTCACACCATGTTTCTAACATGGTATCAGAGCAGGTTCACCCTATCATAGCTGCCCTGCCACATCATCATCTCCCTAACCCTAATTCGTTTCTAGCTGCCTCCTTCTTTCAGCTCCTCATACCCGATTAGGGTTTCTGCACACGCCTCAATTCCGCATCTAGCTGCTTCTCTTTGCTGCCATTTGCATTCATTTCTGCTATCCACAACCTCCACAGCTAGTCATCTCAATTCAAGCTCTCTTGGAGCACTAGGTGGCCCATTTCCTTGCAGGTCGGCACAATTTTCAAGCTCTGCCAGCACGTGTGAAGGTTTTTGTCGCCAGAAATCAACCTTCCGTTGCTGCTGCAGCATAGCCAACCACCTTTGCGCGCCGTTTGCAGAAGTTCGAGGCCTTTTGAGGACATTTCCGACCTGTTCTCTGGCTGCTCCTGCACTTTCGAGCCATTCTGAGTCTGCTGCTGCATAGCCGCCTCTGTTCAGGCATCTTAGAAGCAGGACGCGTTGAGATTCGAGCCATTTCAGCACATCTACAATCCCGTTTTAGGGTTTCCAGGTCCGCTGCAGCAGAGGTGTTCATTCGCGCAGTCAGTTGCAGCATCTCGGGTGATTTGAAGGCCTCCTCGACCTGTTTCGGAGCAATTACTTGTATTTCGAGTTGCTCTAGGGTTGCTCCTGCAGAACCGCCTTCAACAGAGCAGTTTTTGGGGCTGTTCCTAGCCTCTATTTCATCTAGAATTTCCGATTCTTGGCCTGGTGATCTGCTGGTGCATTTTGATCCACCCATACCTTTACTACAGCCTCTTGGTATAGCTTGGAGCTGGTTTGCAGAAGTGCTTCACAAATTTCGAGCCTTTGGGGTCATCGACCAGCTGCTGGAAACGTTTATTCAACCATTTCTTCAACCGCCCTGCCTTTGTGAAGGCTGCTGATTCATTTCGGAGCCCTAGACCAGCCCCTCTATTTGCTGGTTATTCATTTCAGCTTGTTGGCTCTTCATTTGCCACCGCGAAATTGGTTACCTTAGTTTGCTACTATGGAGCCTAGTCCTCGTGGTGAAGACTCATCAGCACCACTTTCCACTAGGGATGAGCAGCATGACAAAGCACTGGCGCTTATTGGTGTGAGGTTGGTCAATAAATTACTTCATCAACTTGTCCTCACTACTTCAGCCAAGGAGAACCTGGACAAACTCAAGAATATTTATGTTACATCTACTGGCCGTGAGCAGGACACCTCATTTGCTATGTTGCATGATCTATTTCTCTCTGAGAAGGTAGATGATGCTTAGCACTGTGTGTTTGTGTTGAGTCAATAAAGGTTCTCAGCCCTTAGAGGCTTGTCCCACAAAAATGAATGTATTGTCTTTTACTTTGGTTTGATGGTATCGACCACCCAGTTCAGAGTAAGGGGGGGTGACGAGTGATGGTCTACCCTTGCCGGTCGCAAGCTATCTGAGAAGTCACTATCACACGGGAGGTGTTGGATAGTTGGGCTTGCTCTTTGCAGTATTGCGGTGGAGGGGGGATTTGTCTACTCTTTGCGTGTTGGGTCTCACACTCTTTGCTTTGAAGGGGGGTGTTGGAGATATCATAGCCAAAGAGTGTGTTGATGTGATGTGTTGGCGTGTAGTACTAGGTGATCTAGTACTAGTCTATGTGTGTGAGTCATGTGTGGGTGCCACGTGCCATCATGGGACTTATCCCATATGCACTAGGTGCTAGTGTATGAGTGTGTAGCCTATACAAAGGTTTGTACTTCACTTGTCATGATATACTTGATGAATGAATGAAAGCCATCATTATGTCTTCATTTGAATATCACTTCTTCACTCCTTAGCCTCTCTCTCTCTCTCTGTCTCTCTCTCTCTCTCTCTCCCCCTCACCATGTTTCTAACAGAACCTGAATTTCACAGCTTTGCTGAAACATAACATATTTCCAAGCCCATGCTTTCTCAAGCCATTAGACTATCGGTGGACCTTCTTGTACTTTTGTCGGCAAATCATAAGCCCACGTTCATTTGGAAGGGATGTTTGTTCAGACAAGGGTACTATAGGGTGTGTTTTTATGTAAATCCTTTCCCTTGATCTATGGAGGTATGAGAAGCTGCTATGTGCAGGGGGCAGTTTGGTTATGCTTGTGTTAGAAGACATAAAAAGAGCATACATAGGAAATTCCACCATGGGAAGTGGCATTGTGAGGACTCATGAAGGAGAGATAATAATTCATGATGTTCCGTGAGAGGTGGAAACATGATTGGACTTAAGTACATTATGGACCACACTTATGCATGCGTACTTTGGGGAACTGCAGTTTAAGTACACTGCTTGGGAAGTCCCTACATGCAAATCGAAGGGGGCACGATGAACTAGGAGTTTTTCACAGAGCTTGAGAGCCCATCCCATAGCTGAGGAGGTCAAGGGGAGAACCCTACACGTAGATCAAAGGGGGCACGATGAACTAGGAGTTCTTCACAGAGCTTGAGAGCCCATCCCATAGTTGAGGAGGTCAAGGGGAGAACGCAGACCAAAAGCCCATCCCACAATCCTGCCCCAATGCAGGATTAGCTAGCGGAGCAACTCAGCTACACAGAGAAGGGATTTCGCAGCCTTCGACACTTTTGCAGCTACAAGGGAAAAAGGACCCACGCCAGGTAAGGGCAGCTCTTGCTCCTCGCCATGCGTCCATGCAGGGTATGGTGTAGTAGATTCCGTGCTACTACTTGAACTTTGGTCTTGTTCAACTACCCACCATCCCTGCTTAGAGAAGGTGGCGACCGAGATTACTGTAACGATGAGCTATGGAGAGATTTTGAATCTTTAGCGGAGAGATCCAACCTCATGACCTGCTCGTTGGATAGCTCAAGATATCTCAGAAGTTCACACCCCTCTGTGCATAGTAAATGCTTGTGTCTCAGGTATTAGCTCCTACTTCTTGGGTCTCAAGTATTAGCTCCATGTATTCCCCGACAGTGCTAGCATACGATGGGCTCTTGCCCTTGTTGTTTGACTTGGTTTCTACTTCATGTAGTGGGGTCTTTGGCAAGGATTTACTTGAGAGGGGGTGTTAGAGATGGCGTGTTTCTATTATGGTCTCAAGACTATTGGTAGATGACCTTCCATGTTGTGAAGAGGGGTGGGAATTGAAAAACTGCCTAATTTGTTTGTCTCAAGAAGCTTTGTTGAATATTGGTTGTTACAATGTGAAAACTTCCTCTAGAATGTATGTTGAAGTTACCTTTCTCTATCTAGCATTTAGGTTTATGTATGCAATTACCATTTATTTGCTTATTTTCACCTGTATCTTCTTAAAACAAGTAGTGTAATTCTATCCAATCAAGGATACAATTTCTGTCAAAGAGGGATTGATAAAAGGTATAGGGCATGCATACAAATTTACATTACACAAAGCATGCATGGGCTTTCAATTTTACAATTAAGGGAATGAAGGCCGTAAGGCTCTATGGTGGGGCCTTCATTACTATTTTATTTGTATTTACACTGTTGTTAGATTGAAATGGGTAGAAGGTGCAACAGGTTACATGTATCCAAAGATTTTGAAAGTGTAGGATGGTTACAAGTAATAGCAGCCTTGAAGACTCAAAAATTGACTTGCGATATCTATGGATGTCATTTTGTTCCTTATGCATTCATTGCTATTAGATGTGATCAAATAATGGCTACATACGACCCTTGACACTTCTAATTGACCCTTGTATGCTTCAACAAATTTTAAAAAGCTCGACACCGGTTATTCACTTCCTTTTCTTTGAAAAGTTTCTAGACCTCGAGATTTTTGTATAATTGATCTTGCATGATTTTTCTTGTGACATAGGTGACCGTGTGAAGTATATTGGAAGAAAGGACACAAAAAGTACAAAGAGAAGGTGTGTTGTTTTGGGGTTTTCTTGGTGTACATTATCGATGGTCAGCTTTATATCTTATTTTAGGAATGTAAAGAGCTAAGCACCTTCTAATATCTTTGTTCGGTCTTTCTTTAAGGCCTTGTGCCTTTGTAAACATTCATTGAGATGTAAACATACTCATTCATTTGTATATTATATGTCTTTGTGCCTCTTTGGACTCTACCAACGAACCTCCAAAGGTTCCTTTAGATGTAAACATACATATTTATTAATCAAGAATAGGAATTCAAAAGTCATCTTGTAATGGGCCTGACCATCACAAATTGTTACGGATCATAAGATAGTCATAGTGGATAGGACATTATCGGACCTTGGGATCACTCCCCCTCTTCCCTCCAATATAAAAATATACCTTCTATTAAAACTTGAAAAGAAAACAAAAAGTTTAGCTATCCATGAGGTTGTGAGATATGTGGGGGTGGAGAGCTAAAAATTGTGGAGCTATGCTGAGATGAGTTTGCAAGAATGGAGTACAAGAGGGTTGTTTCACATGAAAAAACTGTAAAACCCTAGGCTCACCCTAGGGTGAGTCAAAACAGATTGTACCACCAAGTGCCTGTTTTACAAAAAATTATATGCCTAATTTCTAGGACCTAACATGCATGATTTCATGCACTAAGGGCACCCAGAACACTGAGGAACATAGAGGGAAACATCTCAACAATCTAATATGTTCATACACTCAAAATTGAGCCCAGGAATTTGGAAACAAACAATTATGAACTGGAAAGCAAGTTTGCAACAATGTACATGTAACAAGATACTATCTTGATTCCTAGTTACATTTACACTATACGAGGAGTATGAACGAGGGGGCTCGAGGGCTGTAGGGAAGCCGTTTCCAACAAAGCGTACTGTTTTGACAAAACATAGGGCCAATAATTGACCTTAGCCCCAAAAATCACTGCCCGAAAACATGTTTTTTATTTCCAAACATTTGGCAATGTTTGAAAACGTTTCAAAAATAAAAAACTCGTTTCATTGCAACTATGCCACCAACTCAATCACTAACTATGGTTAGGGGAAAAAACCTTAGAAGTTAAAAATGTCCCCCTAACCATCCTAAGTAATACATTGGCCAGTGCCTAAAATATTACAATTTTTCCAACACCCCACTATTTGACAATGTCAAAATGTACAAGGAATAATATGTGTGTGTGTGTGGATTTGTATAGACCCACCGTTGGGTTCTAATGACATTGGTGGGAATGCCATAGTAGCTAGTCCTTGCTATGCATGATGGAGTTTATGGTTTTCAACCTTAGGAGTGACTATCATGAGATTGAAACCACTATGTGTCGTGTTTTTAGAGGATGAGTTTGGACATGTTCTTGGATTCATCTAGATATATATAAAAGAATAATATGAATCACCAAACGTATATAAGTGAGGTCTAGGTGGAAGATAAGGTAGTGGAGTAGTGAGTTCTTGGATTGGAAGTCGTCTCATCACCTTGAAGCAAGATCTTTTGAAAAATGAACACCACATCATAAGTTTTGGCATTGAGCCATAGTGAGAGCTGCATGAACCACACAGTGGGTTGTCGTGGCTACAACTTGATGTGACTTGCTGTGTTAGGTCTATATCGACTCTTAAAACACAAGCTTTTTCTCTTTTCCTCTTGCACTCACTGGCCCCCTTTGTGACGTAATTGTGAAAGTTTAGTAGATATTTCCAACAATTATATCATTTACATCTTTTGAATGCTGATACCCGTAAACTAGAGCTCATAAGATTTGAAATCGTGGGAGGAGGTTAGCATGCTATAGTGGAAAGATCTCTTTGCATGGTGAATCCTTGTTTGTCCATGTCTTTCTGAGTGTCTCATAAGGAGATTTGTCCTCATTAGAACAACAAATGTCACTGCATGGACTTTTGTGGGCTTAGTTTGTAGTAGTTGTTAGTACCATGATGGTCTTCCTCCTTTGGAAAGTTTCTCATGGTTTATTTTGACATCTTGTCTTTGTTGCTGTGTGATGCCCTTTGCTGCTCTTATATTTTTAATTTAAAGTGCTTAAGTCGGTTTTCTGTTCTTATAAATGAAACATGATGATTAATGGTGTGGTTGTATTGCTTACTGATCAACAAGAAGTTTATTTTAGTTTGATGAAATCTTGATTCTTATTTCATGATCTTAGGAACTTGAATGCTACTTGTGCCAGGGCAAGTCCGAGAGTCGGCCAGCAAGGTTTGGTAACCTCCGTATCAGAAGCATTTCCTTTAAAGGTTGGAGTAAAATTTGACTTGGGTACCAAAAGAGGAGGAGCAAGCTCAAGGAAACATAATACTTCTGTTGTTGTATGTGATGGTGAGTGGGATCCTCTGGTGATTACATGAATGGTTGGGTAGATTTGTACTTTAATTTGTTTAGAATCTGTGGGATTGCTGGCAACCACATGCATAGTCAATATTTAATATGCCTCGAGTTGACACTTTCATTCACCTTGCATTTTTGTTGCACTTTTTCTGTTTAAGGGCTTGGCAGCATCATGCTTGTCACATAGCTTGCTGTTTGATTTCGATCAACTTTTAGCGAGCCTTTCCCCCCCCCCCCCCCGCGAGAAAAAAGTAAACCAAATTTCAAGGTGATCAAGATAATTAGGATATATTCTATACTTGTGCATGTCACTAATATTACAGAAAGACCAGAAAAAAAATGCCCTCAACTAGAGCTAGAAGATATTGGAGACCTTTCAGCTAAGAGTGATAATCATGTGGTTTTTAACATTACAGAAAGAAACAATGCTATGTTAAAGATGTGAGTGTATATTCCTTCTCTCTTTTATGTATATCACATGTCACATTGGTCAATTGACAACTTTATTAACCCTTTTTTACTTTGTTCTCTCCTGCCTCCTTGCCCTGCCTCCCCATACCCCCCCCCCCCCTTCTCGCTTCTTTTTTCCCCTCTCTCGCTTGTCTACGTCTGCTTTCTCATAGCCTACTTGAGTCTTAGACCTGCTACTCCTCCCCAACTTCCTCTCAAGCTCCATCGTAGCTCCCCTCCATGTTTGAGGCTCCCTCCCCATTGCTACTACCACTGCCACTCATCGACATCTGCCCCTACGTTGCAATATGCTTTGTGCTTGATTTCTGGGCTGCTCTGGACTTTTAGCACTCCTTGATAGGATGGTGGATTGAGACATTAGAACTCTGGATAAGTGTACACTCTCCCCTCCGCTTTATCCCTCCCACATGGACTATGAAATGGAGAAAGAGAAGGGTGAAGATAAACCCAGGGACAAAAGGGTCAAGGAGAAAGTAAAGGGACACATAGTACCAAGGACCAGCTTAACATGAGGACGACTCTAGTGGGAATCAAGTGGATAGCACGGCCACTTACCGCACTGCTCAACCTCAGCTCACTCCCTCCTGGAGACTCCCCTTGCCCTGGGGACAGATCACATAATGGGAAATAAGACACACACACACACACACACACACACATTAAAAAAAAAAATAGTGAAAGCTTTGATTGATTATATTACAAGAGTAGTCACCTCAGAAAAGAGGCGCTAGAAAATACATCAACTGAAGATCTCAGTATAAGCCAAATATACATCTTGATCTATCTGGCGAGTCTGCAAGCAATCAAAGAAAGATTGTTGCAGAGAACACTTAAAAAAAGCAAATAAAGAAAAATTGGGATCACTAAAGACTTTCAATTGCGGTCTGTTCATAAAGTCCAAAGTGCCCAATAACGAGCCCAAATAAAGAAAAGATGAAACTCCGGTCGCTGTGGATGAAAACCAAAGAGCTAGAAAAATTTCCCAAAGAGAAGAGTCGGGAATCTCGCTCGTAGGCTCTGTCGAAGAGAATCGAAAAATTGTCGAGAAGACGGGCAATGCCAGAATAAATGAGGCACAGTCTTCTGAGAAATCAGACACTGATGACATAGAGCAGGAGCAATGTGCCTATGGGCCAGCAACTGTCTAGATGGAAAAATTCCCAAAAGCACTCGCCATAAGAAAACCTGTTGCCGAAGTGGAACCTTGTAAGCCCAAAGTTGCCGCAGTCTTTTTCTCCACCACTTAACTGGCCGATGCATTCGCCAAATAGAATTACCTCTTTCTGAAACCCAGGGTTGAGGCAAAAGGATTTTGTATAATGCAGGCACAGTAATCTGAGATAGCCTCAAAGGACGAGAGGAGGACCCAAGGGAAGTCAAAGTCCAATCCTCTAATCGATCCTAGAGTTCCAAAGGGGGAATCGGAACCATAGGGGAAAGCATACAAGTGATTTGCCGCCACAAAGTACGATAATGAGAACCCAAACCATACTGTGTGGCTGCCAAAGAAAAAGGAAGCATAGAGCCATCATCATGAATAACATCAGCAACAGTATTGATCCCTTTAAAAGAAATAAACTAGGAACGACGAGGTTCCTGTAAAGCAAGTGGATGTTGGAAAACTTTTGACCAGTGAATGCTTTCAGCCCGCAAAGAGTTACCCATTAGAGATTGTCGACCATGCCATTCAAGGTGAGACAGAATATGCTTCCAGTCAAGAAGCAAGTTGGAGACCATAGGTGAGACAGAATATGCTTCCAGTCAAGAAGCAAGTTGGAGACCATAGGGCAGCCATGCAAAGTGCCATCAATTGCACCCAAACAAGAAATCCCATTGAGTGGGTTGCCAATGACCAAAAGCAGCAGTATTGAGATGTGTGACCAGAGATTGAATCATGAGAGCCCAGGGTTGATCACCTTT
Source organism: Dipteris shenzhenensis (assembly GCF_047967505.1). Lineage (NCBI taxonomy): Eukaryota > Viridiplantae > Streptophyta > Polypodiopsida > Gleicheniales > Dipteridaceae > Dipteris > Dipteris shenzhenensis. The sequence continues at coordinate 28,754,108 of NC_141619.1, read as the reverse complement.
CAGTAATTGCAGCAACATTTTCCCCCTGTGAGCTAGGATGTGCACTTGGATATTAGTGATATTCAATCCTCCATGCATTTTAGGGGAACAAATTCGGTGCACCGAAAGCAGTTTGAGACTTTTTCTGCCATGTTTGGAACGCCAAAAGATTTCCATAATGACAGGCATAAAGGAATCAAGATCTGCCTTGGTGAACATGATCAAAGGCAAATAAAAAAAATTTTACGCCACAATAATGGACTGCACTATTTGGGGACGAACATGTAAAGGCCAGGTTGCCAATTTTCAATATTCAAGCTTTTTCCTGAGCTTGATTAGGACCCAATCAATTTGCTGTCGACGAGTGAGTCCCTAGCCCAAAGGATATCCAAGGTGGTGAACCAACTGAGTAGATGGGATGATCTCCCCTGGCCATAAGAGACTGTGCTAGTCTTTAATATGCAATGGGAGCAGCTTAGACTTTTGAAAGTTAACATGAAGGCCAGCTGCCAAACCATAAACTGAAAGAAAGAAAGAAAGAAAGTTTATTAAAGTCTTCGGAAGACCGATGGGTCTATGAGAGTGCGAAAATCCTGATACAACAAGCTGTGGTAGTGGAGCTACTAAACGAGTGTCCATACCAATGCAAAATGCAAAAATGCAAAATGGCAGTACTAAGTCCTAAGTACAACATAGTCATGTCGATGGTCGACTATATATAAATCTCAGCATCGTCATCAATATCATCATCATCATTGGCAACAGCAAGATATCAGGATGGATGGGGTAGTGGAGGCATGAAGTCGGCAATAGAGTGCTATCAGCCAATCAGAGGTGCGGTCTTGGCAGGTCTCTTGGTCATAGCTCTGCGTCTGACCAGGGCTATTGTGACCCCCGTCGGTAGGGCTCCGACTCTAAATCAGGAGGGCATGTCCCCAAGTGTGATCTATGTGTCGACCCTCTGTCTGAACTGTCGGGTCACAGGCTCTAGGTCACGGTCATGTCGAGGCCTCATCTCATGGGGGTCAATGTGATCTAGCTGAAAGATCTCTGTGATAGAGCTCTGAGAGGGATCAGCCGAGGAAGAAGTCTGCTCCTGTCTATGTGCTCGGAGTATCCTCTCGCGGTGTCTCAGTGCCTCATGAATGAAACCTGCCAAACACCGCGGGTCTGGGTAGGAGAGGAAACGCCCTCGGATCTCGTAGTACATAGGACACTTGAAGATGAAATGCTCCTCTGTCTCAACCTCCTGCATGTCACACAGTATGCATATGCGCCTCTCCCTGGGTAGTCGCTCTGCTTTGCCGCTCTCGATGCGAAGTCTGTGTGAAGAGACCTGGAACTGCCTAAGAGAGATCCTCAACGAGTGGAGTAGGTGAATCTGCGCGTATCCCGGTGGGTCAATGAAACCCTCCACTGTGATATGTAAGAAGTGATCTCTGTAGAAGCTAAGCTTCACTGGGAGTTCACTCGGTCCTAACCAGGTCCGAAATGTGTGTAGTTGTAGTAGATGCTCACGGATAACCTGGTTGACCTCGTGTGATACGAGGGGAGAAAACGGAGCATCCATGCTCTACTGGAAGGGAGGTAGTCTATCCATGTGGAGCCCCAGTCGCTCAAACCATCTCTTTGTACGTGCATACTAGCACCTCTGGTCTCCTCCTGTTGCAAGTGCCATAGAAGAGGTTAGAGCTATCCATGGTAGCTTGCTACGCCCCGAGGTATAATCCCCATATTCCCTAACTCGATACAGATATGTGATGACCTGAAATGCAACATCTAGCTGTAAAGGGGTGACCTAAACTCAGCCTGAATGATCTGGTGAGGAACGGATGACTTACCACGAATCATTTGTGATAACATGAGAACCTGTAGCCGCTCCACATGAGCCCACTCTGTATCTGACAAGTCTGGTCTGCAACAAGGCTGCCGTACATCCCCGCTGGGCAAACCAAGGAGTCAAAAAGCAACCCCTTGGTGCGTGGATCCTGAAAGTGCGAGCGGAAGCACTGCCTCTCAGTCTGGCCAATGAAGGATACCCTCTACTCAAGCGTGCCTGCATCGCCGGTCTCATAGTGAAGCTGGGTCCGGAGAAGATAACCCCAAGATAAGTGTATGATGAAACTCTCTCAACATATGACCCCTCAAATGTGAACTGCTCCTGACGCATGATGTCTCGAGATGTATTGAAGATCATGACCTTGGTTTTACCCAAGTTGACCTTCAAATCATGAGACTCACTAAAGGATTGTAGTGCGTCTAGGTGTCTCTAAAGCCCCTCTGTTGAGGAAGACAAGAGAGCCACGTCACCTGAGTAGAGAGAAATTTGGATCAGCGTGCCCGCAAGAGAGCAACCTACATGTCCCTTTGTCTGCATCACTGTCTCAAGCTCGTCAATGTAGAGGCCTAACAAGATAGGTGACAAAGGACACCCTTGTTTGATCCCGATGGTGCTGATGATCTCGTCTGTCTACTCGGATCATGTCCGAACTTTGCCTAAAACTCGCTCGTAAAGTGCCATGACAGCCCAAATGATCTCCTGGTCATAATCCAAGTCCTGTAGGCACCGTATGAGGCGGGCTCTCGGAACGGTGTCAAATGCCTTGCGGAAATCCACAAAGCAACAATAAACCTTCTGCTTCCGTGACCTTGCCTCCTCGATGATACATCTGAGCGTGAGAATGTGGTCCATGGTTCCATGATCACGCCGGAATCCGGCCTGTCCTGCTGCTCTAAGTCCTCGACACTCTGCAAGTCTGCTAACCTCAGAGTCAAGTACTGATGCATAAATCTTGGAGATGACATGTCCAATCCTAATGGTCATGTAGTTCTCCGGGCTCATGGGATCCCCTACCTTATGGATGGGTGAGATAGTGTTAATGGTCCAAGTGTGTGGAAACCCCAAACAAACAGCTTCATTAAAAAGCTTTGCTAAGATCGGGGCTAGGAGGTTAATCCCATATGCAATGAACTCAGTGCATAGCCCCTCATGATCCTTCGCTCGGCCATTATGAAGTTGCATTATGGCATCCTTTACCCCTCCTCTAGTGAAGAGGGTGCAAGATGTGGGGCGAGGCATGTGTGAAAGATTAGGGATTGGCTGATTTGGGATGCCATAAAGTGTGCGTGCATAATCAAACTAGATCTCAGTGTCAGTGAGTGGTGGAGGGGACCGTCCTTCTAGAAATCTCCGCTAGAAGTCCTTAGAGTTGTTACTAAACAAAATGTTCAGGAGCTCCTTCTTGTTCCGACGAATGAAGTCTAGTTTCTTCCTCCGTACCAGTCCACGGTATTCGCATAGCGTATCTGGTGCGCTCGGAAGACTGTTTTTGGTTTCGAATCTGAGTTGATGGCGTAAAGCCTTACACTCATCAACGTACCAACTATGACAGGGTACGGTTCTAGGGGGTGGTGGGCGGGTGGAGCGGGTGGTGTGAGGGAAAGCCTGAATGGCAGCGTCGTGTAGTGAGTGGGTGACAAGGGTAGCACCATCTCTAAAAGGGGTATGAAGTCAATATAAGCGAGAAGTATGTATAGACGGCCAGAGTGAGAAGGTGAGTGATCCCGATCAAAGCGTATATCATGGTAGGTGGAGTAAGCACTGAGTGGGTTAGAAGGTGCTATGCGAAGGGAGGTGGAGATGCTTAAGAAAAGGTATGTATGATCAGCCCCTGGGGGGAGAGGTGCTACAGTGAAGTCAGTAATGCGAGATGTGAAGACAAGGGATGCCATGATGTAATCAACAACACTGGAGCCCCCCCATGTGGAAAGCATGTGAAACCACTTGAAGCGGACCATTTGTCAAGACCATTATAGATAATGAGATCATGTATCTTGTCGAGGTCTAATAGGGCATGCCCATAAGATGAGAATTGATCTCCCGTGTCAGCCAAAACCCGTAGCACACTTGCCTCCTCAAGGTCAATATCTGGGAGTAGAGTGGAATCATCTCTAAAGTCAAGAAGTGGTACCTGACGAGCCCTTGTCCTCGCGTTGAAGTCCCCTACTAGGAGGAGTTCTCCGTGGCTAAAGAAGTCAATGATGGACTGATAAAGGGCAGCAAATGGGGATGTCTCATCATCACCTCGAATATCTCTGGCAAAGTGGGAGGTCTCAGGGGGGAAGTAGCAAACTGCGACAAACAGATCTCGGCTGTCCATGTGTCGAATCCGGATCCAAAGAAATCTACAATGTGTATCTCTTTGCTCTACTGAAATGGTCCCCTGAGGTGTGATTCTGAAAAGGATTGCAACTCCACCTGAACCTCGAACTCCTCCTGTACCCCTCATCTCATCTCTGTAGGCAGACTCCCATGTATATCTGCTGACTATTGGAAGAGGGCGCTCTGGACTCTGATGTGTCTCTGTATAAAAGACTATGTCGCGGCCCATGCGAAGCGAGTCAGCTCCATCTCACGCTCATTGAAACTATGTATCTCCATGAGCAAGATCTCACAGGCCTCCGGTGTATCAGCCCACCCATGTCCATGCTGAAACTGTGATGACTGTGGCATGAAAGGGCTTGCATCAAAGTAGAAAGATTAGGCTGAGTATTCCTTGGAGTAAAGAAAGAATCATCAGCATAGGCCTGAGCAACCATGTTGCGATTTTCATCTAGTTCCAAACCATGGAGAGAATCTGTAGCCACCAGACGATCAATGTATTGCAGCATAGGATGAGTAGAACTACGAAGAGTTCATTCTTCAGAGATGTCTTTAGAAAGAATACAAGCAGCATTGCTATCCTTGTAGAGCCAATAAATAACCTGCTGCATTTTTATTCCAAAGCCCAAGGATCGAGTTGAATTCCCATTGAACTGTATCAAAAGCTTTGGCAATGTCAATCTGTAAGAGCAAAACATCCTGCTGCGTGTACTTGGCATATTTAATTCCAACATAAGCATTGGCAATATTGTCCATGATATGCATACGAGGAACAAAGCCATATTGAGAAGGATGCAGCCCATCATGTAGATAGCCTTTGATACGGTCAACAAGCATTTTAGCCATGATCTTGTAAATGAGTGGCATGAGCGTGATTGGTCTCGAATCAGTAATAAAATAAAAAATCTGCTTCTTAGGAAGGAGCTTTACCAGTCCCTTTTTCCATGATAGGGGCATTTGCTGATTTTCCCAAGCTGAATTAGCCATTTGCAACAAAGGGGATTTGAGGCTATCCCAAAAAGCAAGAAAGAATTCAACAGTGAGGCCATCCCATCCTGGAGATTCCATCTACCACAGGATTTAACTGCATCTGACAATTTCCTCTCAGTGAAGGGAAATTCTAGTTCCAAAGCCTGAGCTTGGAAAAGAATTGGATGGACATGCTGTGAAAGAATCTGACGTGCAGACAAAATCTCAGGTGGCTTGAAGTATTATCTCCCGATTGAGGAGCATTGTTGAAATCACCACAAATGAATGCATAGTGTCTCCACGGATAATTGTGCATGGCATCCCAAATCAATGCTAGACCATTGGAAGATCGAGGGGCATATATTGATGCAAATTCAAATATTTCTCCTTGAAACAGGCATTGCATTATAATCCATCTACCATGGCGATCATTGAGAGCCACAACGGGTTGAAGATCATGCCTCACAGAAAAAGCCACTCTAGAGAAAGAGTGCTTCCCAGCATAGAAAATATCATAACCAGCAAAATGTCTTGTGTGACCAGCAAACATGTGCTGGTTATGTTCCTGCAAAGCCACTATGTTTGGCTGTAATTGTCTGATATACATCCACATAAGTTTCCACTTTCTATGATCACACAAACCCTGTACATTGAGTGTAATGCATTTGATGTGGTCAAGCATATTTACAGCTATGGGACAGTTATGTGCAGCAATAAACAAACTGACTATGTCTGCATCTCCACCTCAATATCTGGACCTTTGCCCTGAGAAGAGAAATCAGCATGAGGGGAGGACAATATAGCAGTAACGTCCTCTTATGGGAATAGGGTACGATTGGTAGTGACTGCAGACCAAGTCAAACCAATGCAAGAGTTTTCAGCTAGTGTCTTGGCCTGTGAAGATGCACTATTCCAAGTCCTCGATGGCAAAGGTCCCCTAGGAGAGAGAACTTTGTGAGGAGTTTGCCATCCTTCATCCAAATTTTTACCCTTCACCTGAGATGGAGAGGCCGAAGGCATAGGAAGAGGAGCAGTAGCATTTGAGACACTAGGGATTTACCTTTGTCTTGAACAACAAAAAACTGTTTTACCCCTTTGTTTTTGACTACAGAAGATGCATTGGCATTCTTACTCCGAGGCGGAACCATTTCAGCTTGTACTGGCATCCTGGGAGGTTGGGAAGGGCATTGCGAAGCCATATGCCCAAATTTCTTGCATTCAAAGCAAGCACCTACAAACAGCCCCCACTTCAGCTTGTTTTCCCCCACTTCAGCTTGTAGAAAGCACTGCCCATGGAAACATTATTGACAGTAACTGAATAAGAAGCCAGCGTGGGATTATCTGTGTTCCACAAAATGCAAAAGCGATTCGAATTGCCATTTGGTCTCGGTGGACAAACCACCTTACTAAGAGAGGCTGCAATTTTTGGCAATAGAGAAGCCATGCACTGAGGAAAATCCACAACTTCTACCCATACAGGGCAATGATGTCGAATCAATGCCTGATAATCCCTGGTAGGAGACCAGGGCAATATATGGACCATCTACTGACCATAGAAGAGTGGAGAGTGCTCTAGCAAAATCTATCTGTGCTCTTCATCAGCCATTATCACTTCAAAAAAACCCCTTGCTGCATAATGCACTTTCTTGACATAGCAACCACCCAGGGTTCTAGTCAACCAATTGCCAACATTTGCAGCAGCAGGCATCCGTCCCGGAAAGAAAATAATGATGGCATGTTTGGCATAATCCTTCACGGGGTGGAAGATATCATCTACCTCAATCATGATACTTGTGGTAGGAACCGGATCATTCTAACTTTTCCTTGTATCCTCAAAGCCCTTATGCATCACTTCATATACCAGCTGAGCCTCTGTAGAGGCATGTAGGGCCCTGGTCATCCAAACCCATTACCTGCTTTTGCTTTTGACTCTGATAAGATCTTTCTTTGTGAAAGGTCTTCTCATATGGACAATCTGCCATTGTAGCAGAGGGAGAAAATGAAAATAATAAGAAAAGGATAACATGACAAGAGAAGTACGGACATGTACGGGCAAAGGTACATCATGGTTGTACGGAGAGGTATTACGGACAGGTACGTGCAAAGGTACGGTTGTATGGAGATACAGAGTACGGAGAGGTACGGGCAAATGTACGAAAAAAGGTATGGATAAAAATAGACTGTACATATGACGGACGGACAATACGGATAAAAGAAAACAGAAAAGGATAAAAACGTACGGACAAACACATACGGATCAAAAAGAGGGCAGCAGCTGAACAGAGGTACAACGTATGTACGATGTACAGAACAGAGATGTACGGAAAGCACATGACAGTCGTACGGGACCTAAATGAAGACTGTACGAAAATCCCACGAGGGTTGTACGGGGCACTTTACGAAAGTTGTACGGAAAAGATGCGAGGGCTGTACGACAGGCTAGGGTGGGGGTTGAGCAAGAGCAGGAGCTGTACGACAGCTGTTCATAAATTTACAAGATGGGAAGTCTCCGAAAGGGAGAGGATCCCAAAGATCAGAAACATAAAAAGAAAAGCTCTATGCAAGAAGTATCCATATCACCCTCATGGCATGCATCATATAAGGATTGCCGCAATGAGGCTTGGAAAGATTCATATGACTTGTGAATCTGCCGACCTAAGTATGCCAAATTATGCTCACTCCAGATTGTCCAAAGAGCCCAATATCTCACCCAAGAGAGAAATAGTGAGTATTGAGACAAAGACCTCATAAATCTGCCAAAGAGCCAGAAATGTTTCCAAAAAATGTGACTCGGGAAACGGAGCTGAAGATGATCTGAAATTTTTCCGAGGAGGTTCCTAGAACACGGGCAGTGCCAAAGCAAACGAGGGACAGTCTCTGAAGGAGCCTGACATCTTAAACATGTGGATGGTGCAATGCGACGTTTGGTTAGCGTACACACACTTTTTTTAAGTAAAATCCAGTGTATTTATATTCTCATAAATTTACAAGATGGATAGTCTCCAAAATAGAGAGTATCCCAAAGATCAGAAACATAAAAAGAATGGCTCTATGCAAGAAGCATGGATGTCACCCTCATGGCAGGCATCATATAAGGATTGCCGCAATGAGGCTTGGAAAGATTCATATGACTTATGAATCTGGCGACCCAAGTATGCCAAATCATGCTCATTCTAGATTGTCCAAAGAGCCCAAAATCTGACCCATGAGAGAAATAGTGAATAATGTGACAAGGACCTCATATATCTTCCAAATAACCAAAAATGTTTTCCAAATCTGCGGCTCGGGAAACGGAGTCGAACACGGGCAGTGCCAAAGCAAATGAGGGACAGTCTCTGAAGGAGCTCGACATCGTAAACATGTGGATGGTGCAATGTGACGTTTGGTAAGTGTGATTCCCACTGACAAAGTGCCGGTCATGCATCTCCAAAGAAAAAGTCTTTGTTTCAAAGGCATTTTACACTTCCATAATATCCGGAGATTCTTCCGCGACCATGAAAGGGGCTTCCTGATATGCCACAGAGTATTAGCATATTGCTGAATTCATGGAGCAGGCTGAAGAAGTCTGTAGGCTTTGATGGAGGTCAAGAGAGGCAGAGGAACAGGATGAGAGCATGTAGCAGAGGGTTGCAATTGCCAATCCATAAGCCTGTCTGTGCCAGCCACAGGAGGAACAGGGAGAAGAGGATGTAACAAATCAGCAATTTTCTTGCATATCAGCCTATGATGCATTCCCAATCCATAGGAAGTAGTGGCCTGAGGAAAAGATAGGACATAGCCCTGATCATCTACCACATCATTTATGTATCTAATTCCCAATTTCAAGAGATTATATGCCCGAACAGGTTCCTGTAAAGCAAGTGGAATGTCAAAGATGACACTCCAATGAATACTTTCTTTCCTCATCGAGTTTGTCCCCGAGCAGTTATCGGGAGCCCATTTGACCTTAGAAAGTACTTGTTTCCAGTCAAGTATCAGAGCAATAGAGAAAGGACAGCCAGGTATCTTCCCTACAAATCTCCCAATGACAACCTCCCAATGATTAGTAGTCCAATGGCCATATGCCGATGTCCTCATGTTGACACACATGGATGCTATCATACAAGTCCATGGCTGTTGTTGACGGAAAAAAGTATGGAGCATAGTCGCCTTCCTTGCAAGTACATGATATCTTATATTGAGAACATTAAGTCCACCATGCATCCTAGGAGAGCACACCATTTCCATCTTCATCAGTCTCAATGCTTTCACAGCATTTTTTGTTCTCCATAACAGCTCCATAGCTTGAGACATAAAAGCTGAAATATCTCTGGCTGACCAATGTAACAAAGGCAAAAAGAACTGAACATAGGACATTACAATGGATTGTACTATTCTGAGCCTGACATGAAGTGGCCACGTAGAAATTTTCCAAAATTCCAATTTATGTTGAAGTCTTTGGAAGATCCATTTTAACTGCTGCTTCCTGGTGATATGCCATCCTATAGGATATCCCAAATGCCTGACTACATCTTTGGAATGCACGACCTGACCTGGCCAGAGAATAGAATGCCAGCCACATTGTTTCAGAGGAAGGAATTTAGATTTGTCAAAATTGACACGCAATCCCGCTGCTAATCCATACAATGATAGGGTGGTCATAAGCATGTGAACTTCCCGGGGAGAATTTTGTGGCATAAAGAAGGAATCATCAGCATATGCTTGTGCCAAAAAAGATGCAGCCCCAGGGATTTTAAGACCAGTCATCTGTCCCGTGTTTGTAAGATGATCAAGATACATCAAGAGGGGATGGGTCGCAATAGCATAGAAGAGAGCACTAAGAGGGCAGCCCTGTCTAACTGATCTCCCCAATGTCCATGACCGAGATAGATGACCCCCAAGAATGCACTGAGAAGTAGAGCCAATAAACGGCATTTGCTATCTTGGGACCAAAGCCCAACTTTGTCATGATTTGAGAGATAAAATCCCATTGAACAGTGTGAAATGCCTTAGCAATGTCTACCTGCAATATGAGCACATCTTGATGCGAGTACTTAGCATATTCAATTGCAGTCAATGCATTTGAGATATTGTCATGGATTTGTCTTCGCGGCACAAACCCATACTGATGAGGATGAAGGCCCGCATTCAATATCCCGTGAAGCCTATACACAATCATTTTGGCAATGAGTTTGTAAACTACAGGCATCAAAGTAATAGGCCTCCAATCTGACATATGATCACACAGATGTTTTTTGGGCACAAGTTTGATTATGCCATGCTTCCAAAGGGGCAGCAAATGATTTTGTTGCCAGGCAACATTGATCATTTGCAAAAGGACATCTTTCAGATCATCCCAAAAAGAAATATAAAATTCCACCGTAAGACCATCGCAACCAGGGCACTTGTGTTTGCTGAGGTGGGACAATGCATTATCAAGTTCTGTGTTAGTAAAAGGTCTCTCCAATGTAAGTGCATCATCTAGTTCGACTATCTTGAAGAAATTCAATCCTTGTATCAGTCACTTGATTTGATGGGGAACCAGGAGCAGAGAACAATTGCTGGAAATAATTTTGGCATTCATCTTGGAGATAAGAGAAAGAGTGCGTCCAAGAGCCATCTATCTTCCTTACCGTTAGACATGAGTTTTTCTTTCGAGTAGCATGCAGGCCCTGGAAGAAGGCTTTTGATGAGCAGCCCTTATCCATGAGAGGCTTCATTCTTGCTCTGATCTGCCATTTGTGCAATTTTCTCTGATCATTATCATTCAGTTTGATCCGAACATGTGAAAGGGAATCATTTTCTGATTCAGAGAGAGGTCTGAAATGTGAAAATTCAGTCAATTATTGTGCTGTCCTTTTTGCCCATTTAACCTCTTTCCTCCATTTAGTCATATGCTAGTTTCCATACTCCCTAATGACATTCTGTATACGAGAGACGAAACTGTCCCAAGCATAATCCATGTCCTCCTGGGCATGCAAAGGCAAGGGATGAATTGCAAGTCTGATCATTTGCTGGAAATATTGATGTTGGAGATAAGCCTGATTTACATGCAGTAATCTACTGGAAAGAGGTGGCAAATCATCCAGTGGCATACCAAGTTGCAGATTCATCCATAATGGGGCATGATCTGACAAGCCCAATGAGAAATCTATGAGGAGATGAGGGCTAAAATCTGCATATTGTCGTGGGTAAAACAAATACCATCTATCAAGCCTTGCCCAATACGTAGTAAATGCATTATGATGAAAAGTATATCCAGGCACTGACCCTTGGAGCAGCAGCCATAAATCTTCAGCCTGCACAGAAAGAAGCATGCTATCCCATTTCTGCCTTTCTGATGATAGCATATGAGATCTTGAAGTGGTGTTATCTCTCGGCAGAGGAGAATTGTTAAAATCTCCACAGATAAATGCATTAGATTTCCATGGATATTTGCTTAAAGAATCCCATAAAGAAGCCCTCATGGCAGAGGTCTGGGAGGCATAAACTGATGCAAACTCAAGAATATCACCATGGACATTACATTGTATGACCATCCATCTGCCACTGCTGTCATTGGAGGCCAACTGAGGCTCCAGCTCATGTTTGACCATTATGCATACACCTGAGTAGGTAGTGGTACCAGCATAATATATGTCATAACCGCCAAAGTAATCATGATGCCCAGCCTTAGAGTGCTGATTATGCTCTTGCAAACAAACAACATCTGGCTGCATTTTATGTACATAATTCCAGAAAAGCCTCCACTTTGAGACATTGCAGAGGCTCTGTACATTGTATGTAAAGAACTTAAGTGTTGATGCATGAAAGAGATATATGCAGAAAGGTATAAATATGAAAACAAGATATCAGAGAGGCAAAGCCTCTGCCTCCATGGGCTGCATGCCTTCATGGTCCATGAAAGATATAACATTGTCCCCTTCTTCAGAATCACATATGGGGATGCCCTTCTTCAAAACCCCCACCCAATTTTGAAGGACAGGAGCTGAAGTGGAAGCCTGTCCTGGTGTGGGAGAAGAGGCATCCCATTGACGAGATTGAAAGGGGCGTTGCTTCAATACAACCACCTTCTTGGGCTGTTGAAAGCCATCCCTATCCGTTCCCACAGATTCCTTCATCTTCTCTTTTTCTTTTTCTTTTTCTTTTCCTTTTCCAGCAAATGATTGCACCTGATTGATTGGTTTGGCATTCTTTGTTCTAGTTCTATTTGCTGTCTTAGCTTGCAATTTGTCATTTTTTTCCCGGGTCTGGGGAGGTAATGCATTGGGAGGGGGCTGATGTAGAACCATTGGGCATTCAGAGGCTAGGTGCCCAAACTTTTGGCAGGCAAAACAAGCTCCTACAAACACTCCCCATTTTAGTTCAAAATACTTTTTTCCCAATTGCACTTCCTCAACTTCCACTGCAATAGAAGGAGGGATAGGTGAATCCGTGTCCCAGAGAATGCAGAACCTGTTGCGGTTTCCCATAGGGCGTGGAGGACAAATGACCTGTCCCAAAGTAGCAGCCAGGCCAGGCAATTCTTCATGCATATAGTCTGGGAAATTAACAACCTCAACCCATACAGGACAATGATGTCGTATGAGACTTTGATAATCCTTGTTTGGGGACCAAGGCATAGCATGAACCATCTGCTTCCCATAAAAGAGGGGAGAAAGCTCAAGTAACCTCTGCTTGTATGAAGCATCCGATAAATGCACCTCATAAAAGCCTCTAGATGCAAAATATACTCCCTCTACAAAGCTTCTTCAAGGATGGACTTAATCCACTGTGCGACATCACTGGCTGCTGGGATTCTTCCTGGAAAGAAAATTATAACCACAGTTTGAGATAATTTCCTGAGAGGATTCATGAGGGAGGGCAATTTCAATTTGTACGTGACCTTTGGAACTGGTTTGCCCCATTCTTGTCGTGACTGCTGAAAGTCATCCTTGAGGGTATCAAACACATATTGAGCTTCCATAGTAAGTTCATCATCTTGTGCTGCAGGTTGAGAAGAGCGGTGCTTAGCTTCTGCAGTTCTTTCTTTGTGAGCATATGTACTAACATCCGAACCTGAAGCCATGGTTGAAGGAAGACAAGGGAAGAGGGACTGTACGGAGGAGTAGAGAATCAGAAACAAGCAAGTCACAGGAGGGTACAGAGAAGCACGAGAGCTAAAACTCGAGACTGTACGGAGAGGAACTGGTCTGTACGGACAAAACCTGGCTGTACGATGGTACGGTCAGGGCTGTACGGAAAAGAGGAGCGGAGCTGTACGGAAGATGCTGTACGGGAAAGGACAGACTGTACGGGCGTGGCTATACAGGAGAACGCAAAAATGTACGGAGACACAAGGGGAAATGTACGGACGTACGGAAGAAAAGCTGCAGGAAAAAAAAAAAACAGCGATGGAGAGAGGCGGGAGCTACGTGCAAAGCTGCACAGAGGTTGGCGTAGGTGGTCGTACGGCCGTACGGAAAAACGTACGGCGGCCGTACGATTGTACGGTCAGCAAGGGCGACTGCACGGGGGCTTTGGCAAGGGTGAACAGCAGCACCTCTCTCAACGACGATCTCACACACCACGCACACACACACACACACATATACACACACATATTTTTGATAAGTCTTATATTACTGAGTGGGAAACCTCAACAGAGGTAAAAACCCACTAAAAAGTACATAGAGAAAAGCGGGAAAAGAACAACTGTCAAACTATGAAGTAGGAGGAGAGGACACGAAGACCACATCCTCCAACTTGATACCCCGTTGAACCAAAAAACCATGAAGTAACGTAGCAATGCCATCATCAAAATATAGTTTCTTCTGACCCTTGTGATTCTTCTTCACATAAGCAGGGAGTCGAAACTTCTGTATAAATAAAAAACTTGGCGCATCATAGGATGCAAGTCCTCAAGAGTAAAAGTAGAGTTGATTTCATATGAAGCAGTGGGTGCAGCAGACATTGGTACTTTAATTGCTTTATAATCATATGGATCAACAACTGTTTCCAAAATAGGCATAACCACCGGAGACTTAGAAGCTGAAGAAGCTGACCCAGACTGGCATCCTCGAGAACAGCATCAATACTGTCAGAAAGAGGCATATCCACTTGAGGCTTAGTGTCGTCAACAGTTGGCATATCCAGTTGAGATTGGACACCAAAAGAAACTGACGGAGACTGAACTTTATCCAAAGAGGCAGGAGGACAAGGATCAATGTCTCGAGATAGAGCGAGTGCAACAACTTGAGTTTCCGTAGTAGGCATGCTGTCTATTAAACCTTCTGTCATTATCTCCTTCGTTTCAAGCATAGAATGATCTTGCAATGTCAGGACGTGAGGAGACGAAGCATGAACAACAGCAACCCGTGATGTCGAAACAGGAACACGTATTCTATCTACCTTCCTGCAATGTTGCTTTGGGACATTTAGGATAGGCTTATCTACTGGAGCCAAAGCAGAGACTAGAGGGAAGGGCTGAAAGATTTTGACATCCTGTGAGCACTGACGAGCAAAGTGACCAAGCTTTTTACATTTGTAACAAGCATTTGGGAAGGAGGAGAAGCGTAGAGGAATACGATAAGGGGAAGACAATTCCAAACCAATATCCAAATATGATGGAACACACTGTTGCATATCCCAAAGAACAAAAACCCTAACATCTTTGCTTATCACAAGATATTTCTGTTGCGGAACATGCAGTACCCTTCCCAATAGTGCTACAATAGTATGTAAATGTGGAAAGAAATGTACTTGGAGGGACTGTAAAGTTACCCAGACCGGATAGAAGGAGATATACTCTGTGGCAGGATCAAAACGGGAGTCCCAAGGCATCACATGAGCCATAATACCCCGAGCCAAAATACCACCTCTACTAACCAAGGAGTAAAACATGTTAGGTGAAGCATAATGAGCATAACAGAACCCTTTTCCGAGGAAAATGAACTGAGAAATAGGATCAACATCCCCCGTCACGTCATTGACCCAGGCTCGAAGCTGGAATTTCATCAAAATTCTGCCCATGAAATATATACATAAGCCTAATTGATGAGCTTCCCGCCAGGAATGAAGAATAGGGGCACAAGGCATATCACGATGAAGTGAAGTAGAACCAGGAGAATTCTGTATAGAGTGGGCACACAGAGAACGCAGGATATCAAGCTGAAAAGAGAAAGAGGGGAAAGTAGGAATATTCGATTTAGACACTTTATCCTGGCTCCACGTAACGTCACCCCCTTTTCTTTTGGAACGAGAAGAGAAAGCTGAAGCATGGAAACGAAAGAAAGAAGCGCGAGGACTGGAATCTTTACGCAGGCTTCTTTGTTGTAAGAGGCATGGTCATCTTCGCAGACGAAGAGAGTTGGGCTGTCAATTTGATCTACTGCATGACTTAGGTCAGGAAATTCGAGCGGAGAAATCTGAGAGAGGGGAATAGGAACGGACAAAGGGGGAACGCGCGTGCAGGGCTAGACGCAGGAGCTGTCCATCCTGACACCACACACACCACACTACACACTTTTTTTTTTTGGGTGTGGAATCTTTGAATCATTATATTACAAAAAAGCTATCCCAAAAAAGGGAAGCTGAAATACATCAAGAGAAAAATCTCACTGTAGGAGGAATATACATCATGAGTAATAGAATCAGATTGCAAGCAATCAAAAAGCAATTGCTGCAAAGAGTATCTAAAGAAAGAGAAAGTGGAGAAAATGGGATCACCAAAGACCCTATGATTGCGATCCTTCCATAGAGTCCAGAGTGCCCAGTATCACACACACACACACACTTTTTTTTTTTTGGGTGAAAATATTGTTGCTTTTATATTACAAGATGAGCATCCCAAAGCAAGATATGTTCAAAATACATCAAGCAAAGATGTCAATATATGACAAATATACATCTTGATCTAAAGACCCTGTTTGCAAAAATCAAAAAACGATTGTTACAAAAAGTGCCTGAAGAAAGAGTAAGGTGAGAAATTCGGGTCACCAAAAACTCTGTGATTTCTATCCTTCCACAGAGTCCAAAATGCCCAAAATCGAGCGCGCGCACACGTGCGCGCACACACACTTTTTTTTAAAGTGAAAACTTTTGATTGATTATATTACAAGAGTAGCGACCTCAAAACGAGGCAACCGAAATTACATGAGTACACACACACACACACACACACACACACACACACACACACACACACTTTTTTTTGGGTGAAATCTTTGATTGATTATATTATATGAGTAGCAACCTCAAAAAAGGTGCTACAATTACATCAACCGATAATTTCAGTATATGCCAAAAAGACCTCATGATCTATGCAGCGGGTCTGCAAGCAATCAAAGAAAGATTGCTGCAGAGAACGCCTAAAATAGCCAAACAGAGAGAAAGTAGGATCACCAAAGACTTTACAATTCCTATATGTCCATAAAGTCCATAGTGCCCAGTAGCAAACCCAGACGAAGAAAAGATGAAACTCCGGTCTGGATGGATGAAACCCAAATAGCCAGAAGAACTTCCCAAACGGAATAGATGGGAATCTCGCTCGCAGGTGTTGTCGAAGCAGATCAAAAAACTCACGAGAGCACGGACAATGCCAAAACAAGTGAGGCACAGTCTCCGAAGAAGCAGAACATCTATGGCAAAGTGCAGGAGCAATGTGTCGATGAGCTAATAGCTGTCGAGATGGAAACACTCCCAAAAGAACTCACCAAAAGCAAACCTGTTGCTGAAGCGGTACTTTATAGGCCCAAAGTTGATGTAATCTTTTCCTCCACCACTTGGCTGGGCGGTGCATGCGCCAAACAGAATCACCTCTCTCTGAAACCCAAGGTTGAGGCAAAAGGATTTTATACAATGCAGGTACAGTAATCTGAGATAGCCTCAAAGGACGAGAAGAGGATCCTGGAGAAGTCAAAGTCCAATCTTCCAGTCGGTCCTGGAGTTCCAAAGGAGGAATCGGAACAAAGGGCGAAAGCATAGAAGTAATTTGTTGCCACAAAGGACGATAATGAGAGCCCAATCCATATGTAGTGGCTGCTAGAGAAAAGGGGAGCACAGTACCAACATCATCTATAACATCATCAACCGAGGTGATGCCTTTAAACGAGACAAAGTAGGAACGTCGAGGTTCCTGTAAAGCCAAGGGATGCTGAAAGACTTTCGACTAGTGAATGCTTTCAGCTCTCAAAGAATTCCCAAGCAAAGATTGCCGTCCATTCCATTCCAGATGAGAAAGAACATGCTTGTAGTCAAGAAGCAAGCGGGAGACAAAAGGGCATCCAGGCAAAGTGCCATCAGTGCAGCCAAAAAAGAAATCCGAGTGATCGAGTTGCCAATGACCAAACATGGAAATACTGATATGAGTGACCAGAGTCCTAATCATAAGAGCCCAAGGCTGATCACCTTTTGTAGAAATTGAAGCAACATTTTCCCCCTGTGGACAAGAATATGCACATGAATATCCGTAATGTTCAATCCACCATGCATCTTGGGAGAACAAATGTGATGCATTGAAAGCAACTTGAGACTTTTTCTGCCATGTTTGGATCGCCAGAAGAGTTCCATAAAGACAAACATGAAAGATGTAAGATCTGCCTTAGTGAACATGATCAATGGCAAGTAAAATTGAATATATGCCACAAGGATGGACTGCACTATTCGAAGACGAACGTGCAAAGGCCAGGTTGCCAGTTTCCAATACTCAAGCTTTTTCCGAAGCTTAGCCAAAACCCAATCAGTTTGTTGTTGGCGAGTGAGTTCCCACCCCAAAGGGTAACCAAGATGACGAACAGACTGAGTGGGTGGAATGATATCCCCGGGTCATAATAGACTATGCTAGTCTTTGGAATGTAAAGGGAGCAGCTTAGAGTTATGAAAATTAACATGAAGACCAGCTGCCAAACCATAAATAGAGAGGGCCTGCATCAAGGCACCAAGATCATGGGGCGTATTCTTCGGGGTAAAGAGAGAATCATCAGCATAAGCTTGAGCAACCATGCTGCGATTAGCATCCAATTCCAGGCCATGAAGTGATCGTGTAGCCACAAGATGATCAATATATTGCAGCATAGGATGAGTAGCAATGGCATACAGTAAAGCATTGAGAGGGCATCCGTGGCGGACCGAACAACGAAGAGTCCACTCATCAGAGATATCCCTAGAGATAATGCAAGCCGCATTGCTATCTCTGTAAAGCCAGTAAATAACCTGCTGCATTTTTTGTCGAAACCCCAAAGCTCGCATAGTTTGCGAGATGAAATCCCATTGAACTGTGTCAAAGGCTTTTGCAATATCTACCTGCAAGAGTAGAACATCCTGCTGCGTGTATTTGGCATATCAATCCCAATATAAGCATTGGCAATGTTATCTGTGATATGGCGACGTGGAACAAAGCCATATTGGGAGGGATGTAACCCATCATGCAAATAACCTTTAATCCGATCAACCACCATTTTGGCAATGATCTTGTAAATGATTAGCATGAGCGTGATTGGCCTCCAATCACCCAGTGAATCACATAGCTGCTCTTTGGGAATCAGCTTGAGAAGACCCTTTTTCCATGACAAAGGCATCTGCTGTATTTACCATTTGCAGCAAGGTGAATTTAAGAATATCCCAGAATGCAAGAAAAAATTCAACAGTGAGACCATCTCATCCTGGAGATTTCCTTTTGCCATGGGATCTCAGTGCATCAGACAATTCCCTTTCAGTGAAGGGATGTTCAAGTTCCAAAGCCTGAGCATCAGACAGAATTGGATGAATATGCTGCAAAAGAAGCTGATGTGCAGACACGACTCGAGGAGAAAAGAGTATCTAGATGCCCAAAATGAGTGGAGAAGTGCTACATACATAAATCAGCAAGCTCTGAACGCGATGTTGACCAAGAACCATCAGGCATCCGGACCCGACAGATATTGGCAGCCTGCCTTTTGTAGTGTAAACTCTTAAAAAATTGCTTGGAAGAGCAGCCTTTATCCAAAAATGCCCATTGTCTGGATCGAGTTTCCCATTTAGCAAGCTTTCTGCGATCATTAGATTGAAGAGAGAATTGTGCTTGACATAAGAGCATGCTTTCCTTTGAAGCCAAAGGGCGAAGATGAGCAAGCTCAGTCAAATTCTGACATGTAAATTTGGCATGTGCTACAGTCTCCCTTGTGGCTTGCATATAGACGGCAAGGCAATCTATCAGTGGGAAATTCATGTAAGAAAAGCCTCAACCAAAGAGGAGCATGATCCGAATGTGTGAAAGCATGATCAACCCAAATTTGACAAGTAAAGGCATCACAATGCTGTGGATCAATTTGATACCGTCTGTCCAAGCGTGCCCGATAAGAAGATTAAGCATTATGCTGAAAGGTATAACCCGGAAGCATGGGCTGTAATTCCTTCTAGAGATCAACCAGGCGCAACTGAAGCAAAAAATCAGACCATGCCTGTGTTTCATAAGCCAACATATGAGTGTGGCCTGAGGTGTTGTCACCTGATTGACGGGCATTAGTAAAGTCACCACAAATGAAGGCATGTTGTCGCCATGGATAAGTATGCATGGCAGCCCAAATCAAAGCTCTATCACGAGAAGACTGGGGGGCATAAACCGATGCAAATTTAAAAATTTCCCCTTGAACAAGGCATTGAATAATAATCCATCTACCATGGCGATCATTGAGAGCCACAACAGGTTGAAGGTCGTGCTTTACAAAAAAAGCCACACCAGAAAAGGAGTGCTCTCCAGCATAGAAGATATCATAACCAGCAAAATGGCCTATTTGACCAGCATACATATGCTGATTATGCTCTTGCAAAGCAATTATATCAGGCTGCAATTGCCTGATATACATCCAGACCAGTTTTCATTTGCGACCATCACACATTCCCTGTACATTGAGAGTAACACACTTCAGATGATCAAGCATATTTACAGTTATGGGACAGGTATGTACAGCAACTAACGGGCTGTCTACGTTTGCATTTCCACCTCAATGTCTGGGCCTCTGCCCTGGGATGAAGCATCAGCCTGAGGAGAGGACAAAAGTGCAGCAACTTCTTCTTCAAGAAACAAGGTCCGATTTGTAGTCACAGCAGCCCAGGTCAAGCCAACACCAGAGTTTTCAGCAGGTGTTTTCCCATGAGAGGATGCACCACTCCAAGTTCGAGAAGGAAAAGGTCGCCTGGGGGAGATCACTTTGCGAGGAGTTTGCCATCCATTAGTCAAAAATTTTCCCCCTTCCCCTGAGGTGGAGAGGACAAAGGCATAGGAAAAGAAGCATTACCATGTGAGACAGCCGGGGCTTTGCCTTTGTCTTGAACAGAGAAAAACTGTTTTTGTTTTTGACCACAGAAGAGGCATTTGCATTCTTATTCAAAGGCTGAACCATTTCAGCTTGCACTGGCATCCGTGGAGCTCGGGAAGGGCATTGTGAAGCCATGTGCCCAAATTGCTTGCATTCAAAGCAACTGCAAACAACCCGCACTTGAGCTTGTAAAAGGCACTCCCCATGGAAACATTATTCACAGTAACCGAGTATGAAGTTGGAGTGGGATGATCTGTATCCCACAAAATGCAGAAGCGATTCGAATTTCCATTGGGTCGCGGTGGACATACCACCTTACCGAGGGAAGTTGCAATTTTAGGTAGAAGAGAAGACAAGCATTGAGGAAAATCCACAACTTCTACCCAAACAGGGCAACGATGCCGAATCAATGCCTGATAATTCCGGGTGGGAGACTAGGGCAGAACATGGACCATCTGTTGGCCATAGAAAAGAGGAGAGTGCTCCAGCGCTTGACCAATGTATGCTCTCGGCTCGTAGAGAATTGCCCTGCAATGAATCCCTACCATGCCATTCCAAGTGCGAGAGTATATGTTTCCAGTTCATCAACATGCGGGATACTAATGGACAGCCTTTGATCTTACCATCAATACAACCAAGAAGGAAATCCCAGTGAGTGGGCTGCCAGTATCCAAAAACAGGAGTGGTGAGACATGAAATTAAATGGCGCATCATGGCAGCCCAAGGCTGAGAACCCTGCATAAATTGCAGAATCAATTTACCTTTATGGTCAAGAATATGCATGTGGATATTTATAATATTAAGACCCCCATGCATCTTTGGCGAACAGAGATGTTGCACCGAAAGCAATCGCAAACTTTTCTTGCCATGTTTGGAGCACTAGAAGGTTTCCATAACCATAGACATGAAAGAAGTAATGTCTCCCTTGCTGAACATAATCAAAGGCAAGTAAAATTGTATGTATGCCAACAAAATGGATTGAATAATCCGGAGCCTGACATGTAAAGGCCAAGTAGCTAATTTCCAGTATTGAATCTTTTCTTTAGCTTGGCAAGTACCCAGTTAGACTGTTGGCGACGAGTAATTGACCAACCTAAAGGATAACCAAGGTGGCAAACCAACGGAGTAGGTTGGACAATTTCCCCCGGCCATAAGATGGAATGCCAGTCTTTGGAATGCAAGGGCAGCAACTTGAATTTCTGAAAATTTACATGACGCCTAGTAGCAAGACCATATAATGATAATGCGTGCATCACACACACACACTTTTTTTAGTGAAATTTTGTAATATAGTAGCAACCTCAAAACGAGGCAGCCAAAATTACATCAACTGAAAATCTCAGTGTATGCTAGATATACATCATGATCTATGCAGCGGGTCTGCAAGCAATCAAAGAAGGATTGCTGCAGAAAACGCTTAAAAAAGCCAAACAAGGAAAATATGGGATCACCAAAGACTTTTTAGTTCCTGTCTGTCCATAAAGTCCAGAGTGCCCAATAGCGAACTCAAACAAGGAAAAGATGAAACTCTGGTTTGGGTGGATGAAAAACCAAAGAGTCAGAAAGACTTTGCAAAAGGAACAGTTGGAAATCTTGCTCGCAGGTGCTGCCCAAGAAGATCAATGAACTCACGAGAACATGGACACAACCATAATAAATGAGGCACAGTCTCCTAAGAACTCAAGCATCTGTGGCAATGATCAGGAGCAATGTGTCTACGAACCAACATTTGTCCAGATGGAAAAATGCCCAGAAGCACTCGCTAGAACAAAACTTGTTGCCGAAGAGGAGTTTTGTAGGCTTAAAGCTGCTGTAATCTCTTTCTCCACCACTTGGCTGGGCGATGCATTCGCCAAATAGAATTGCCTTCCTCTGAAACCTAAGGTTGAGCCAAAAGGATTTTATACAATGCAGGCATCGTAATGTGAGATAGCCTCAAAGGGCGAGAAGAGGACCCTGGTGAAGTCAAAGTCCAATCCTCTAACGTGTCTTGAAGTTCCAAAGGAGGAATCGGAACAAAAGGCAAAAGTATATAAGCAATTTGTTGCCACAAAGCACGGTAATTAGAGCCCAAGCCATACCGTGTAGCTGCCAGAGAAAAAGGTAGCACAGAGCCATCATCATGAATAACATCAGCAACAGAAATGATGCTCTTAAAAGAAACAAAATAGGAACGACGAGGTTCTTGTAAAGCCAGTGGAGACTGAAAAAGTGTCGACCAGTTAATGATTTGAGCTCGCAAAGAATTACCCAGCAAAGACTGTCAATGTCATGTGCACGGATTGGTATTTGACGTGTACTAGGTACACAGAACTAGTTCAGGTTAGCCTGGGGAGGCTTAGAGCTAGGTAGGCTTGATTCTCGGGTTGAGTGGCAAGGGTACGAACTATTTATAGGTCTTCGCTATTTCTGGCGCCGGGGCCCTAGTCTATAAAAGAGGCCCAGGGGGTTCAGTTCTCAGTGTGCAGTTGGGAGCAAGTCTCGTTCCCAGGTGCTAGGTCTGATCCTGGATTGAGTCGCGGACGCGCGCCTGCATCTTAGCGTAGCCCAAGGCCCAGTGGCAGATCCAGGGCTTCACAGCGCCACCTGGTGGTATGGGATACCAGGCTGGTTTGGATCTGATTGGGAGTTCGTGCCAGTAGCTCAGCTCGTGGCTCGGAGGGGACATCTTCTGATTCGGGATCACATCCCGTAGATGTCATGGTTGGGTGGTGAGCAGCCTGCTCAGATCTGATGTTGTGTGTGGTTGTTTTGCAGATCAGGGGTTTTAGGAGTGTTGGGATGTGTCAGTTGGTATCAGAGCCAGCTCCTGAGGTAGGAACTTCTGACGTGGGAATTTTTGACGGATTTTTCCTCTAGGTATGCCCTAAATTTTGAAATCTGTTGCTACGTTTTCTGCTGGGTACCTGGGATAGGAGGGGTGGACAGATATGAGGGAAAAGGAAGAAGAAAAGGAGGGAGAGATTTCGAGATCCCTGAAAGGGCCTTTGAGAGAAGGCTGTAGGAAGTGAAGAGAGAGCAGAAAGGTAGGAGAGAGAGGCGAAAAGGCTGCAAGGGAGGCGTAGAGGTGACGCCCAGGGCAGTACGGTAATAGGCGGGTCCAAGGAGAGGCTCAAAGGGTAGCGAACAGGCTGTGTACAGCCTGCGTAGAGGGCTGTGTACAGCCTCTGTAGAGGGTGCTTTTTTCGAAAAAGCACCCCCTCCAAAGCTAGGGGAGCTTGGCTTTTTTTGGAAGCAAAGCTTCCAAATAAGGCTGCCTTGCTCCCTATATAGATGGGACAGGGTACCAGTTTACCCACAGCCTAGCCTAGAGCCTTGAAACAGCTCCTCGAATCGCGAGACAGCCTGAGTCAGCCGTACCTTGCCTGCGCCAGCTCTGCTTCTGCACCGTACAGCCTGCGTCAGCCGTACACTGCTCGCGTCAGCAGCCGTACACTGCTCACTTCCGTACGGTACCTGCAGCAGCGAACTCTGCGTCAGCACCCCCTGCTCCGAGACGGTACCCGCAGACTGTACGGACGTCGTACAGTCCACGTCAGCATCTGTATGGCCCCCGTCAGAACCTGTACGGCCTGCGTCAGCAGTCCGTACAGCCATATCAACAGCACGGTTGCTGCAGGATTCCGCACGTGCATCCGGTAGCGGGTTCAGAGAGGTCTCGGGATTCGTGGGCTTCCGATTTGCCAGGTTCCAGCATCTCTTTCCGTCGGCATCTCTTGGGATGGTTTTCCTCTGCTCCATTCTCCTTTGCGCTTTGTTTCAGTCAGTTATTTCTCTTAGTTCTTATTCAAATCAGATTTCAGTCATGTCTGATGCTGCAAATCCCGAGTTCACCATGGGAGAGCAGGGTTTGGATTACACTCCTGTGGGAGAGGAGGATAAGGGTCTCTATGATGACCTGATAACCAAAAAGGCCTTCAGTGAATTTACGACTGCTCTAGATGGAAAATTTGAGCAGGTCAATGCAAATCAATTGGGGTTGACACAGCAACTCCAGGGGATTCAAGCAACTCTCACCCTTCTGGCTAGCACTGTGCAGGCACTCACGCATGTGGATGCCATGGCTTCAGTGCTAGGCCCGAATATAACTCCAGATTCTTTTCCGGGCGACCAAAAGTCGAGAACAAAGGAGGTAGTTGACACTTGGTTACACAAGTGGCAAGTACACTTCCAATTCCACCCATATCGAGATGAGAAAAAGATCCAGCTTGCAGCAAGGTTCATGTCAGGTAAAGCCTTGCTATGGTGGAAGGAACTCCAGCCTAAGCCCGATACACGGACAGATTTTGAGGGGATCTTCAGGAAGGAGTTCCTGAAGAAGGAGGATGATTACGATATCGTTGGCAAGCTCAAAGCCCTCGATATGTCAAAATTAAACTTGACCTTTGAAGTTTATCTTCAAAGATTTCGGGATCTGCAAACCAGGGCCACTAAGATGGATCCAGTGACCTTGTTAGGTTTCTTCGTGGATGGTTTGCCAGACTCCTACAAGTTGCAGATAAAGAATAACAAATGCACAACGTTGCAGGAGGCCATGACTTATGCGCGCATATACGATGATACCATGGCCGGTGCCAAAGCAACCACAGTTTCCGACACGAGTGGAAAGAACAAACGTAAGTTCTTTCAGCATACGACTGGTATTGGGGAGACGAAGTCTACGGACAACGCCTCCAAGAAAAGCTTGACTCCTGCAAAGAATGGTAAAGCTCGTTTCCTTCGCACTCTGAGGCTCAAGAAAGAAGGACGATGCTTCTATTGCGAGGAGCGGGGCCACACAAAGAATGAGTGTCCTAAGCGCAAGAACCAAAAATTGGTGCTAGGACCGAAGCTCCAGGCGGGTCCACGTACCGCAGCCAAGGGAGCGAACCAAGTCGCGATGACAGGTATTTCAGTAAAAGTCATTACCTGCCCACTCTCTTGTAATTGTACTTTCAATACTTCGTTGTTTGGTTCCCATGATCTTTTCCGAGTTTATGGAGAAGTTAGGGACCAATAGGTTCACATTCTCTTTGATCCGGGCAGCTCTCACAATTTTGTTAATTACAAATTTGTGCAGAAGATGGGGCTGTCCACAGTACCTAGCGACCACACCTATGAGGTGCAGCTTCCAGCTGCAGCTTCCAGCTGGGAAGCAGTTTTGGGATCGCAAGGTTGAAGCGCTTCCTATCCGGATTCAGGCCTACACGGGAGCTCTTACATGTTATGTTATGCATCTGGAGCATGTAGACTTGTTGATCGGGATAGAGTGGTTTAAAACCCACAATATTCAGATCGGATGGACGGAGCATACGCTTTCTTTTGTAGATAAGGACACCCAATTTTGTATTCAGTGTGTTAAAATTCCCTCTTCTCAAGGGCCTATTGTATTTGCGATGCAGCTTCGGAATAAATTAAACAATTCTCATTATGATGTCTATCAGTGTGTTTTGATTCCACTTTCTTCATTTGTTGTTTCTGTAATTAACAAAAATGAATTAAGTGTGTTTAAACACCGTGAATTAAGAATGTTGTTAGATAATTTTAAGGACGTATTCCCAGCTCAACTGCCGGAAGGTTTACCTCCAGAACGGGCAGTAGATCATCGCATAGACTTAGTCCCAGGGGCTCAACCTATCAGTGTACCACCTTATAGGATGAGCTAGGTAGAGGAGGATGAGTTAGCTATCCAGCTTCAGGATTACCTGAACATGGGCTATATCCGCCCAAGTAAATCACCTTGGGGTGCACCTGTCCTCTTAAGAAAGAAGAAAGATTCTTCCTGGAGAATGTGTATAGATTATAAACGATTAAATAAAGTCACAATTAAGAACCGCTATCCTTTACCTCGTTCCGATGATTTGATAGACCGTTTGGCCGGAGCGAAGTATTTCACTAAGATTGATTTGCGGACGGGTTATCATCAAATCCGTATCTATGCTAAACACATAGATAGGACCGCCTTCCGGACTAGGTATGGTCATTACGAGTTCCTCGTATTACCTATATATTAAAACGCTTGAGGATCACATAGGACACCTCCGGGTTGTCTTAGTTGTTCTAAGACAGCATAAGCTTTATGCCAAGATGAGTAAATGTGACTTCTTTATGAAGGCGATCATTTACTTAGGACACAAGATTCTTCTGAAGGTATTAGCATTGATCTGGATCGTATCCAGAAGGTTTTAGAATGGCCTATCCCTCAGACTGTGAAACAACTTCGTTCTTTCCTAGGATTTACGGTATTTCTTCGGAAATCTGTGCGTGATTATTCACATATCACGGCACCCCTGACAAACATATTGAAAGGTCGTGGACGCAGGTCTACCCAGCCGATCCCTTGGAATGATGTAATGAACAAGGCTTTTGAAACCTTGAAGTTTTCTATCAAGGAAGCACCCGTTCTTGCGTTACCCGATCCTACCCAGCCTTATGTTTTAGAGGTCGATGCGAGCGATTATGCGATTGGGGCAGCTCTATTCCAAGAGGGCAGACTTGTAACTTTCGAGAGTAAGAAGCTAGACGACACTCAATATCGTTGGCCCACACTCGAGAAGGAACTTTATGCTGTAGTGTATGCTCTTAAGGTTTGGAGACACTACTTGTATGGTTCAAAGTTCCTTGTATTGACTGATCATCAGTCAATTAAGTATGTGTGTGATGGATCAGAATTGAGAGGAAGGAAAGCTAGATGGGCAGAATTAATGCATGATTTTGATTTCGAAATACGTTATCGTAAGGGTTCCCTGAATAGTGTGGCGGATGCCTTAAGTCGAGTTAAGTTTGTAAATGCTTTGTCATTTACGGAAATATCCTCAAACCTATTTCAATCCTTGAGAGGGCTATACGCAACTGATAGTCATTTCAGTTCTTATTGGCAGAGAGTCCAGGATGGGAGCTCCATGGTTGACCAGGACTCAGGGATTGTGCCACCTATGGTACAGGTGGCGAGAGGTCAGTGGATGATTAGGAACGGCTTGCTGTTCCAAAATGTGAAAGCGTCGTTTGAATTCTGTTTGAAGTAGGTCCCATGTGGCACGCTCTTTCGCTAGAAGGTCTAGGTACCATTCAGATACTTCATTAGTTAAGGCCATGGGAAATCAAGCCACCTTGGTTTCATGGGGATTTAGCTCCACCTGCTCGGCATGCAGCATCAAAATGCTAGAGGAATCGGGCTGGATCTCCCCTACCATTATATTTGGAAAGTTCTAGTTTTCCCAAGGGGTGTTTGCTTGATTGTTATTATTTCTTCGATTAAAGAAATGGTTAGCCTTTGCATAGAGGTCGATATCCCCATCATTGTCTCGACGGCATCTAGCCATGTTGGGGCGTGGAGGAGTTAAGGGAGTGATTGAATTTTCGGGGGGGATTCGGGGTAGAGGATTATCGGGGGCAGTGGTTGCAGTGGAGTGGTATGCAGATTTGGCGAGCATTGGAGTCCGAGGCATTGGTCGAACATAGCTGCATGCAGATTGGCCAAAATTTGCAAAGGGTGTCTCTGCCACCACAAGTGCGGGCATGGATGTAGTTGTGTTGGGAGGGTTAGAGTGGTGTTAGTTGGTGTAGGTATTCTCATGTTAATAATGTGCCTAAGATTGTCCCATGTGTGTAGGGAAATGTGCCAGTGCAGATGGATCGTTATTCGGAGATCAGGGCATGAAGATATGAGCAAATTTGTGCGAAATGAGGCCCACACGAGGGCGCAAATGAGAAAGTGCTAGGGATGCCGAAATGGTGTGCAATGGGCCGGAAAAATACCCCGTAGCATGGGTTTTCCATGTGTGAAATCTGTGTCCAAATGGGCTTCAGTTTGGGTTCCAAACAGATGAATTACGAGGGATTAAAGTAGGGGCAAAATTCCCTTTTTTTGCAGGGAGGGTCCTAAGGGTGGTGTGAATGGACTTTAAGTCCAACTGAGGGGTTGGAACCAAGTTAATGTAGTTAGGTTAACTAACCTATATCCTCCAGTTAAGTACTAACTGAAGGTTAGTTAACCTAACCTAACTATTAGTTACTAACCTACGGTAAACCTAACCTAGTTAGACTAAACGAACCTAACCTAACCTAGTTAGACTAAACTAAGGTTAGGTTTAGGTTAGTTTTTTCTTTTTGGATCTGTATGTGGGGGGGAAATGCAGCGGCGGCAGGGGGTGGTTTTTATGCCACAGCGGCAGGGGGGGTTTCAAGTGGGGGGGAAGCAGTGGCAAGGGGGAAGGGGAGGGCGCGGGGGGAAGACAGGAGGGTAAAGGGTAGGGGAGGGGAGAGGGCAGGGGTTGGGGGGAAAGCAGCAGCGAGGGGGAAGGGGAGGGCATGGGGGGGAGGGGAGGGGGGCTGGGGGGAGCAGCAGCGAGGGGGAAAGGGAGGGCACGGGGGGGAGAGGGGAGGGGGCGGCGAGAGGTGGGTGCGAGCGGGGTGGGACACGACGG
Organism: Dipteris shenzhenensis; assembly: GCF_047967505.1. Lineage (NCBI taxonomy): Eukaryota > Viridiplantae > Streptophyta > Polypodiopsida > Gleicheniales > Dipteridaceae > Dipteris > Dipteris shenzhenensis. The sequence continues at coordinate 28,725,339 of NC_141619.1, read as the reverse complement.
GCAGGGTGGCGTAAGGCAGGGCGCGAGCGAGTGGGGTGGTGGCATGGAGGGACATGGGGTAGGCATTGTGTCGCCCTCGGCTAGTGCTGCACGTGGCGTCGCCACTGCGGGCACTGGCCCTCAGCACAGCAAGGGCCTTAAGGCCCTTGCTTAGTATAGGTTAGGGAGGTTAGGCATATTGTGTAGGGAGCGGCCGGCGAGGGGGGGTAGAGAGAGACAAAGAGAGGGAGGGGGAGGGAAAGAGAGGGAGAGAGAGGGGGGAGGGAAAGAGAGAGAAAGAGAGAGAGAGAGAGAGAGAAAGAGAGAGGGGGAGGGAAAGAGAGGGAAAGAAAGAGAGAGGGGGAGGGAAACAGAGAGAGAAAGAAAGAGAGAGGGGGAGGGATAGAGAGAGAAAGAGAGGGGGAGGAAAAGAGAGAGAAAGAAAGAGAGAGGGGGAGGGATAGAGAGAGAAAGAGAGAGAAAGAAAGAGAGAGGGGGAGGAAAAGAGAGAGAAAGAAAGAGGTAGGGGGAGGGATAAAGAGGGAAGAGGGAGAGAGAGAGGGGGAGGGAAAGAGAGAGAAAGAGAGAGAGAGGGAAAGGGGGAGGGGTGGTGACGAAAGGGGGTGGTGGAGATGGAGGGGGGGAGGGGGTGGTGGAGATGGAGGGGGGTGGGGGGAGGGAAGAAAGAGGTGGTGGAAATGGAAGGGGTGGAGGGGGGAGGGGGTGGTGGAGATGGAGGGGGGAGGGGGAGGTGGTGGTGGTGGAAGGGGGTGGTGGAGATGGAAGGGGGGAGGGGGGAGGGGGTGGTGGAGATGGAGGGGGGGAGGGAGAGGGGGTGGTGGAGATGGAGGGGGGTGGGGGGGGGAAAGAAAGAGGTGGTAGAAATGGGAGGGGTGGAGGGGGGAGGGGGTGGTGGAGATGGAGGGGGGGGAGGGGGAGGTGGTGGTGGTGGAGATGGAGGGGGGGAGGGGGTGGTGGAGATGGAGGGGGGAAGGGGGAGGGGGTGGTGGTGGAGGGGAGGGAAAAAGAGAGAAGAGAAAAAAAAAACTTGACGAACAGAAAACTTTGATGGAAATCCAAAGGAAGGAAGAGGTGGTCACCTAAACACTCTCCAAGTCTTTCTCGATGTAACAGGATTGTCGAGGACCAATGGACGGTGGGTGGATGGCTAGGTTATCACTACAAGATGGGCTCAAAGTCATTTACCATGTGAGGATGTGAGTACGGTGGTGGTCGATGGAGAGGGAGGAGTGTCTTGCGTAGGGCTTGGAATGGGGAAGAGGATGGAGGAAAGATGTGAAAGATGAAGAAAGGGGGTGGAGTGGGTTTTTATAGGAAATGGGTTTAGGTTTAGGGATAAACCCTAAACTCTTCTCGAGCCATAAATTTTTATGGATAGGTCGGTTTGCTCTGCTACAAAAAGGTGAAATTATCAAAATTACAAGCTCTACACAATCGTGTCCACTACCTAGCCTAATTGTTTATCAAGAAATAAAGAAAATTTCTTAAGGTAGTAACCCAAGGTTGGTGCTTGGGGTTGATATGTTTGGCTAGAAATGGAAAAAAAAAATTTACTCTCCTTGCCCTTGAGTGTTATGCTCGGAAAAGTTCGAAGTAGTTTGTTTTTTACACATACCTGCATATGTTTACTCGTTACTTGAGATGCTAGTCTGCCCAATAGTGGTGCCAAATGTTGGCTCTTTCTTACGGCTTCTGTAGGAAGAGTAGGGTATTCCCAGTATTATGCAGGGTTCTAAGGATTTTTGTTACCTATAGATATATCGGTGTTGTCGTTTGTAGTATACGTGTAGCTTAGAACCGTCATGTTCTGGTGAGGTGAGAGATGTAGGCTTAAGTGTGGTAAGCAATCATAGTGCATGCAAGTGTAAAAGGAACGTGTATCATCATGGTTGAGGTAATGAAGGCTTTCGTCTTCATTGAGGGTTGCAAGGTTTAGGAGGAGTTTAAGGGTTAGGAGGAGGATCCAAGGTTTAGAAGAGGTTCCAAGGTTAGAAGGAGTTCCAAGGTTTAGAAGGAGGTTCCAAGGTTTAGAGAGAGGTTCCAGAGTTTAGAAGGAGGTTCCAGAGTTTAGAAGAGGTGCTAGGGTTAGAAGGAGGTTCCAAGGTTTAGAAGGAGTTCCAAGGTTTAGAGTAGAGAACATGGTGGAGAACTCACTTATTACAGCCATTACAGATTCCAGGTAATAAATGGGAAAGTATTTCCATGGATTTTATTACTGGTTTGCCTCGAACGCGCAAGGGTCACGACTCTATTTGGGTCATAGTCGACCTTTTGACAAAAATGGCTAGGTTCTTACCTACTAGAACAACTATTTCAGTTGTTCAGCTAGCTCACGAGTTTGTGGACCACTTGTTTAAGCTGTATGGTTTGCCATCTGACATAGTCAGTGACAGGGACTCAAAGTTTACAAGTAACTTTTGGACACTTGTATTTGAGAAGTTGGAAACTACTCTAAGTATGAGTTCCTCGGATCATGCACAATCCGATGGCAGTACAGAGAAGGTCAACGAGTTGGTTGAAGACATGCTTCGGGCATATGTATCTAAGAGACAGTCTTCATGGGAAGATTATCTACCTATGATTGAATTTGCTTACAACAGTGCAAAGCATTCTAGTACGGGTTATAGTCCTTTTATGCTTATGTACGGGTTTCAACCTAAGTCACCAGTTATGGTTGGATTAAAAGGGATTCAAAATGATGCTGCTAAGAACTTCTTGCTAGATATGCAGGAAATGTTGCAGTTTGCCAAGGAGTCTATTAGAAGTGCCCAAGATCGGGACATATTTTATGCTAATAGACATCGTTCACCTAGAGAGTTCTCTGAAGGAACGATGGTATATTTGCGAATTCCGAAGGAATCCAAGAGCCTAAGTACTGGTTTGGTTCCGAAATTATCCCCCAGATACTGTGGTCCTTTCAAGGTCATTAAAAGAATTGGACCAGTTGCATATCGACTCGAATTGCCTCCTGATGTTAAAGTACATCCAGTCTTTCATGTCAGTAGACTGAAAGAAGTCTTGGGTGCAGATGATCAACTTGTTTCTCCTCATGAGATTATAGAAGTTACAGATTTGACTTTTATTCCTCACGAACCTGAGTGTATTCTTGAATTTCGTGAAAGACAGATTCGTAATCGTACTATCACGGAATACAAGATTAAGTGGAAGGATCGTGTTGAGGAGGATGCAACATGGGAGACATTACAAAACCTCCAAAGAACATTTCCAGATTTCTTAGCGAACTCAGGAGTGAGTTCTTAGAGGAGAGGGAGTATGTCATGTGCACGGATTGGTATCTGACGTGTACTAGGTACACAGAACTAGCTCAGGTTAGCCTGGGGAGGCTTAGAGCTAGGCAGGCTTGATTCTCGGGTTGAGTGGCAAGGGTACGAACTATTTATAGGTCTTCGCTATTTTTGGTGCCGGGGCCCGAGTCTATAAAAGAGGCCCAGGGGGTTCAGTTCTCAGTGTGCAGTTGGGAGCAAGTCTTGTTCCCAGGTGCTAGGTCTGATCCTGGATTGAGTCGCGGATGCGCGCCTGCATCTTAGCATAGCCCAAGGCCCAGTGGCAGATCCAGGGCTTCACAGCGCCACTTGGTGGTATGGGACACCAGGCTGGTTTGGATCTGATTGGGAGTTCGTGCCAGTAGCTCAGCTCGTGGCTCGGAGGGGACATCTTCTGATTCGGGATCACATCCCGTAGATGTCATGGTTGGGTGGTGAGCAGCCTGCTCAGATCTGATGTTGTGTGTGGTTGTTTTGCAGATCAGGGGTTTCAAGAGTGCTGGGATGCGTCAGTCAACCATGCCATTCAAGTTGAGAGAGGACGTGCTTCCAATCAAGAAGCAAATTGGGGACCAAAGGGCAGCTAAGCAAAGTGCCATTGATGCGACCAAATAAGAAATACCAATAATTGATTTGCCAGTGACCAAAGGCAGAAATATTGATATGTGCGACTAGAGATCTAATCATAAGAGCCCAAGGCTAATCGCCTTGCAGAAATTGCAGCAACATTTTTCCACTGCAAGCAAGGATGTGTACCTGGATATTCGTAATGTTCAAACCACCATGCATCTTAGGAGAACAAAGTTGATGCACTGAAAGCAGTCTGATACTTTTTCTGCCATGTTTGGAACGCCAGAAGATTTTCATAATGGCAGACATGAAAGAAGCAAGATTTGCCTTAGTGAATAGGATCAAAGGCAAATAAAATTGAATATATGCCACAAGGATGGACTGCACTATCTGAAGCCGAACATGTAGGTTACCAATTTCCATTGAATAAAGGGCTGATGGGACCAGATCCAAGGAGAATCATGTACGAATCAAGAGTGGAAGAAGAAATGCTTCTGCAGTTGGGACGAACATGACCTTTTCTTCCATACTGGGCTTCGTTGGCATTTCACTCCTCCTATGTGGTTGTTTGCCCCCAATATTCTTATTCTGGCCTAAGAGCCTTGTTAATAGTGGTTTTTGTTTGTTGATAGGGTAGTACCCTTGGACTACACTAGCCGGTCCCCCCCATTGTATTTCATTTTTTTTTCATGTCTTTTAAGTAATATAATTAGACCTACTTTTCATCACAATAAAATATAATAGCACGCCTAGGTGGTGAATCAACAAGATCTTAGTTTGTCTCTTTTGCAGTCCTAACATAAAGGGTAGGTTATACAAAGTATGGAACAAGTAGAGGTCCAGGATTAAGCCCTTGACCAAGAATATACTTGCGTGATTGGTTGGTGAATGAACAAACTCTCCGAATAAATATAACACAACGTTGAGAATCCAGTCAATGAATATGCCAAGCATGCCATCATTATCTTTTTTCAAGGACATATGCCTGCTGCTGCTGATGTTGGTAACTGGTTGACTAGAACCCTGGAAAGTTGCTATGTCAAAAAAGTTCACTATGTAGCAAGGGGCTTTTTTGAAGTGATCAAGGCAAATGAAGAGCACATGCAGATTTTATTGGAGCACTCCCCTCTTTTCTATGGGTAGCAGATGGTTCATGTGTTGCCCTGGTCTCCTACCAGAGATTATCAGGCATTGATCCGACATAGATGCCCTCTCTCGGTGGAAGTTGTGGATTTCCCTTAATGTGTGGCTTCTCTTTTGCCAAAAATTGCAGCCTCTCTTTGCAAAGTGGTTTGTCCACCACGGCTTAATGGCAATTCAAATAGATTTTGTATTTTGTGGGACACAAATAATCCAACCCCAGACTCTTATTCGGTTATACTGAATAATGTTTCGATGGGCAGTGCCTTCTATAAACTGAAATGGGGTCTCTTTGCAGGTGCTTGCTTTGAATGCAAGACGTTCGGACATATGGCTTCGCAATGCCCTTCACATACTCCCAAAATGCCATTCCAGGGTGATTTGTCACCGCCTCCGAGCAAGACTTCTACTCCCTCCTCTTTGATGAAGACTAAGGGGTGAAACAGTTCTATGCTGTCCAGGACAAAGGGAGAGCACCGGTTGCTTCGAATAGTGATGTTCCTCCTTGTGTGCCTTCGGCCTCTCATCCTCAGGCGAAGGAAAAAACTTTGCATGATGCTGCACAAGCCCCAAGAAAAGTCTTCTCACCTAGGAGACCTTTGTCCTCCCGGACTTGGAACGGTGCTTCCTCTCAGGGCAAAACACAGGCTGAAAATTCTGTATTGGTTTCACTTGGGCTGAGGTGACTGCCAATCGTATGCTTCGCAAGCCTCAAGAAAATTCTTCTCACCTAGGAGACCTTTGCCCTCCCAGACTTGGAATGGTGCTTCCTCTCAGGGCAAAACACAAGCTGAATGGTTTCTTATGCCATTCAGCCTCTTTCTCCTCAGATGCACATTGATCTGGATTATGCATGGCAGGCTTTTGTGGCAAGAATGCAAGCTGTTATTCGGGATGTCCGCTTAGTGCTTTATTGTATGCCATTGCTACCCATCGTATGCTGCAATATATTGATCATCTCGTGGCTACAGGCTCCCTTCATCTTTTGGAATTGGCTGCAAATTACAGCATGGTTGCTCAAGCCTATGCTGATGATTCTTTCTTTACCTCGAAGAATACGCAGAATGATCTTTCTGATTTGATGCAGGCTCTCTCTGTTTATGGTTTGGCAGCTGGTCTTCATGTAAATTTTCAAAAGTCCAAGCTGCTCCCATTGGATTCTAAAGACTGGCATAGTCTTTTGTGGCCCGGAGAAATCATTCCAACCCCTCAGATTGTTCGTCATCTTGGTTACCCTTTGGGATGGGGTCTCACTCGTCGTCAACAAATTGATTGGGTGATGGTCAAGTTTCTGAAAAACTAGAATATTGGAAATTGGTGGTGGGAATTGGATCCTTCCAACTTTTTCGGGTATCTTCATAACCCTCATGCATCACCTCATATACAACTTGAGCCTCTGTAGAGGCATGAAAGGAGTCATCCTAACCCATGACCTGCTTTTGCTTTTTGCTTTGGATTGATATTTCTTTTTGAAAAGTCTTCGCGTATGGACAGTCGGCCATTTTTTTGAAAAAGAGAAAAGGTAAAGAAAATGAAATATGTATAAAGCAACGAATAGAGAAAGTGTAAAGGACTGGACAAGAGAAAGGTATCTCTGCAATAGGTCACAGAAAGGGCATAGACAGCTAGGGAAAAAAGGAGCGGGGGAGGAGTAAACTCAGGGATAGACAGCCAGGAAACTGAGAGGACTGACAATAGTAAGCAGGAAAGTGCAGCGTACGGACGCAGGAGTGTACGGAATCAGCAAACGTAGCAAAACAGGAACAAAAGGTCATCACAGACACACATACACAGACACAGACACTTTTTTTTTGTGTGTGGAATCTTTGAGTCATTATATTACAAAAAAAGCTATCTCAGAAAGGGAGAGCTATAATACATTACAAGAACACACTTTTTTTTTTTTGGGGTGGAATCTTTTGAGTCATTATATTACAAAAAAAGCTATCCCAAAAAGGGAGAGCTATAATACATCAAGAGAAAATTTCACTCTAGGACAAATATTCATCATGATCAAAGACACGAGATTGCAAGCAATCAAAAAGCGATTGCTGCAAAGAGTGTCTAAAGAAAGAGAAATTGGGAAAAATAGGATCACCAAAGACCCTATGATTGCGATCCTTCCAGAGAGTCCAGAGTGCCCAATACCGAACCCAAACAAAAAAGAAATCAAACTTCTGTCTGGGTTGATGTACACCAAAAAGCCATAAGAACTTGCCAAAAGCAATCTGAGGAAATCGAGCATTCAAAATCTGCCCAAGGAAGTCCAAGAAAGCACAAGAGGAAGGACAATGCCAAAAGAGACGAGGCACAGTCTCTCTCGGAGCCAGACATCTGCGACAAATAGAGGAAGCAAGATGTCGTCATGCCAAGAGCTGTCCATGAGGAAGAACACCCAACAAAACTCTCCACAGGAAAACCTGCTGATGGAGAGGAATCTTAGAATGCCAAATTTGTTTCAAACGTTTCCGCCACCATTTCATAGGACGATTAAGATGCCAAAGCTGATTTGCCTTTTGTGAGATAAATGGTGGAGGAGGTAGAACTTTATAAAGAGAAGAGACAGTAATATGTGCGAATTTCAGAGGACGGCATGACAAGCCCACAGAAGAAAGTGTCCAGTCTTGAAGACGATCCTGTAGATGCAATGAAGGAACCGGCTGAAAAGGTTTGAGCATCAAAGTAATCTTTTGCCAAAGTGGACGATAATGCATTCCAAGGTCAAATTTGGCAGTGGCCAAAGGAAAAGTAAGGGGGAATCCAGCATCATCAACAACATCCTGAACCAAACGAATCCCCTTGAGACTCAAAAAATACGAATGTCGAGGCTTCTGCAAAGCCAAAGGAAGGGTGAACACTCTAGACCAATGTATACTCTCAGCTCTGAAAGAGTTGCCCTGCAAGGAATCACTGCCATGCCAATCCAAGTGGGAAAGGATATGTTTCCAATTCATTAACAAATGGGAACCCAAAGGACAGCCAGGGATTTTGCCTGTCATAGAACCAAAAGTCCCATTGGAAAAGCTGCCAATGACCAAAAGTTGGAGATTCAACATGCAAGAGTAAATGACGAATCATGGCAGCCCATGGTTGAGAATCTTGCAAAAACTGTAGCATGAGTTTCCCCTTATGGGCAAGAATGTGCAGATGGATTATTAAGACCTCCATGCATCTTTGGAGAATAAAGCTGCTGTACTTGAAGCAAACGCAATTTTTTTTTGCCATGGCGAGAACATCAGAAAATTTTTAGAACCTCAGACATAAAAGAGGCAAGATCAGCCTTGCTGAACATAATAAGAGGCAAGTAGAATTGAATATACGCCATCAGAATAGATTGCACAATTTGAAGACGAACATGCATAGGCCAAGTTGCCAATTTTCAGTACTCGAGCTTTTTCTTGAGAGTTGCGAGAATCCAATCAGATTGTTGACAAGGAGAAAGTGTCCAACTCAAAGGACAGCCAAGATGACGAACCAATTGAGTTGGCGGGATGATTTCGCCAGGCCATAAAAGAGAGTGCCATTTCTTGGAATGCAAAGGCAACAATTTTGATTTCTGAAAATTTACATGAAGCCCAGTAGCTAAACCATATAAAGAAAGAGCTTGCATTAGCTTAGAAAGATCATGCTCTGTATTGCGGGGAGTGAAAAAAGAATCATCTGCATAAGCTTGAGCAGGCAATGGTTTACAGTCATGAATTTCCAAACCATGTAGCTTATCCGTAGCTACGAGATGATCGATATACTGAAGCATGGGGTGCGTGGCTATAGCATACATGAGTGCACTAAGTGGACAGCCTTGACGCACCGAACAACGAAGAGTCCATGCTTTAGAGGTATCCCCAGAAAGAATGCATGCAGCTTGACTGTCACTATAAGCCAGTATATGATATGCTGCAATTTCTGCCCAAATCCAAAAGCATGCATTGTCTGAGAGATGAAGTCCCATTGAGCAGTATCAAAAGCCTTGTCAATATCAACTTGCAGTAAAAGAACATCCTGCTCTGTGTATTTGGCATATTCAATTCTAACATAAGCATTTGCGATATTATCAGTGATATGCCTGCGAGGAACAAAACCATATTGTGCAGGATGTAAACCATCATGCAAGTATCCTTTATTTTGGTGATGATTTTATAAATGATAGGCATAAGAGTAATGAGTTTCCAATCAGCCAATGATTCACAAATCTGCTTTTTGGGAAGAAGCTTTACTAGCCATTTTTTCCAAGAAATTGGCATATGTTGCTATTCCCAGGCATGGTCGATCATACGTAGCAAAATGGGCTTGAGAAGATCCTAGTATTGAAGAAAAAATGCCACTGTAAGGCCATCCCATCCTGGAGATTTCCATTTACCACATGATCAGACAGCAGTGGTTAATTCTGTTTCAGTGAAAGGGCATTCAAGAGCAAGAGCAAGTGCATACTGCCGGAGAAAGAGGATCAGCCTGTCCAAACTGCCTGGAAAAATGATGAACACAAACTGCAGCAAGTTGAGCTCGAGAGGAAGTCCAATGTCCATTAGAAAGCAGAGTACAACAAATATTGGTAGCTTGTCGCTTATGATGTAAGCTCTGAAAAAAACCCTTCGACAAGCAACCTTTATCCAAGAAAGCTCGCTAATGAGCTCTTGTCTCCCATTTGGCAATTTTTATATGAAATCAAGCAACAATTTAGACCAGCTCTGCCTCTTAGAGGCCAACATCTGTGTATGGCCAGATGTATTATCCCCTGGTTGAGGAGCATTGTTGAAGTCACCACAAAGAAAAGCAGAGCCCCATCATACAGGAGCAGATTAGGGCCATTCGGGAGCAGGTGGGTCTTATTCAGGGACTCAAACAGGATATAATACAGCTCTGACAGGAGGTCACAACCATATACACTGTCCCAGGGAGTACCCCGGTGGTCGAGACACAGATTGCGAGCATGCAATTTGCTATTGAGGAGACTTCCAGATGGGTTGATGTGGCCAAACGGGAACCCGCAAGGGTAACCATTTTGGCTACAGAGAGCCACTAAGGCTCTCAACATCAGAGTACGCGGAATCCCACGCACTGAGGCTACACCGATGGTAGATGCGACTGCGTTCGTGGCCATTACCTTGGGTGTGGTTGAGCAGGATAGATCGGGCATGGCGGGTGGGGAGAGATCCCAACCGAGAGCAACCCCTGATCATACGGTTCCATGACACTCAGGCATGACTTTCAGCTCTACGACGCAAGTTAGTCCTTCGAGATCAGCCAGCGATTTCTATGGTTGAGAACCTCACACCGCTACAGGTTGAGGAGAGATGCTCTTTGCTGCAGCAGCGGGATCAAGCCCGGAAGGAGGGGAAGTGGGCAGTGGTACGAGAGGGACGTTTTCTTACAGGCCCCTGTAGGGCACGTGCCCCCTGCTCTACATAGGGAAGAGGGGTCTATGAGACTCAGATATCCGAGACCTTGTCCTGCACCATTTGGGATTGTAATGGTACCTTATGGTCAAAACCAGGGAACTTCTCGGTATCCTATATAGGCCACGACATAGTCTTTTATATAGAGACACATTAGAGTCCAGAGCGCCCTCCTTCAATAGTCAGCGGATATACATGGAAGTCTGCCTACAGAGATGAGACGAGGGGTACAGGAGGAGTTCAAGGTTCAGGCGGAGTTGCAGTCCGCACTTCGGGGGACCATTTCAGTAGAGCAGAGAGATACACATTCCAGATTTCTTTGGATCCGGATTCGACACATGGACAGCTGGAATTTGTTTGTCGCAGTTTGCTACATTCCCCCTGAGACCTCCCACTTTGCCAGAGATATCCGAGGTGATGATGATACATCCCCATTTGCTGCCCTTTATCAGTCCATTGTTGACTTCTCTAGCCGCGGAGAAGTCCTCCTAGCGGGGGACTTCAATGGGAGGCAAGGGCCCGTCAGGTATTACTTCTTGACTTTAGAGATGATTCCACTGTACTGCCCGATATTGACCTTGAGGAGGCAGGTATGCTACGGGTTTCGGCTGACAGGCGAGGTCCATTCTCATCTTATGGGCATGCCCTATTAGACCTCGGCAAGATACATGATCTCATTATCTATAATGGTCTTCGATGCTTCCATAATTCCATGCCATGTATGGTGCCAAATAGAAAAACAAATCAGTAAATATAGGACCATTCAATATGCATATCTCAATGTCCAAGTTACAGATTACCATGTACTGTGTGAAATGATTCTTTCCCCAAGCTATCTCCATATTCCGGCCAAAGGGCATCTTCTTCGAATCTTTTCTTTTGTAGTAAAGGTACTAAGCTATCAAGAGCTAATCGCACTCGCACCTTTTCCAGTCTTTTTTGTCCCTTCCGTTACTCGTTCACAACAGGCATTGTGTAACTCTCAAAATGTCGACGTGAGTCACCAAGATTGGAGTAGGGCCTCAATTATGTCCAAAGGAGGCAAAACGGCCAAATAAATATACAAAATAATAAAGAAATTACTTGAATTTCGACGGCTAATGTGGAGGTGTGAACCTCATCCGAGTGAAGAGGTTCTTTCCATTTCATTTTCATTATGCTTGTTATCTTTCCTTTCCATTCCGTTCCCCGCGCCCAACTCATCAGACGCCTGCAGGAGATAGGCTACGACTCGGTGATTATCTGGGCAGTAGTAGCTCTCTATGAGCGGGTGACGGGGCAGGTCAGGATTGGCACCAGTTGGATCCCAGAGATCACGAGCACTATCGGAGTCAAACAAGGATGCCCCTTGTCACCGACTCTATTTAGCCTCTACATCGACGAGCTCGAGACCACCATCAGGACACTCGGAGGTGCAGGCTGCTCTCTTGCGGAGACTGTCATCCAGATTCTCCTATACGCAGACGATGTAGTACTACTATCCTCTTCTGCTACTGGTCTTCAGCGACACCTGGATGGACTTCAGGTCTTCTGTGATACACATGACTTGAAGATCAACCTTGGGAAAACCAAGGTGATGATCTTCAATACTTCCAGACCCGCTATGCACCGAGAGCAGTTCGTCTTCGCCGGCGACCCTGTTGAGATAGTTGACTCTTACACATACTTGGGCGTTGTCTTCTCAGGCCCGATCTTCACGATGCGCCCGGCCATGCAGGCCAGGATCAGCCGGGGATACGCCGCTCTTGCCAGGCTGGAGCGACAGTGCTATCACTCCCACTTTCAGGACCCGCGGACCAAGTCTCTCCTTTTTGATTCTTTGGTCCGCCCAGCAGACATGTACGGTAGCCCTTGGTGGGGAGTCGACCTTTTAGACACAGAGTGGGCTTGAGTCGAGCGCTTACAGATACTGATGTTTGCTCGGATGATCTGCAGCAAACCATCGGTACCACACCAGATCATTCTAGCAGAGTTCGGCGTCTCACCCCTACAGCTTGATGTGGCTTTTCAGGCTATCACCTATCTCCATAGAGTCAGGGATTTCAGCTCCTCTGCTGACGGTCGCCTCCGCCTACGTTGGCTAGCCCTATCCTCCTATGGCCTTATCCGTTGATGGGGACCAGCGATGCTGATATAGTCGTCTTTCCAGTTGGTTCACCCGACTGGGCCTCGACTTAGACCGGTTGCCTCCTTTTCAGTATAGCCTCAACGCTCCACCATCTTTCCTCTCCCCCATTGACTAGGAGGTCAACCGGCTCATTTGAGCGGATCTGCTCCAGCTCCACACCTGGCGGACATGGTTTCTTCACTCCGAGCTTCCTGTGAAGCTCGACTTCTATCGCCGACACTGCCTCCAGATCTCACAGGAGGGCTTCATCACACCTCCGGGTTACACACAGCTTCATCTACCACATGCGCTCCGGATCTCCCTCGGTCAGTTTAGGGTCTTGTCACACCGATTACGGATCGAGAGCGGACGTGCAGAGGGTATCCCACGAGAGGACCGCCTTTGCCCACTTTGCGACTTGCAGGAGATCGAGTCGGAGGAGCACTTTGCTTTCAGATGTCCTATCTATTATGCCATTCGAGGTCGGTACCACTAGCTCTTCCGGGACGGATTCAGCTCCCTCCCACACATGCTGCAGTTCCCGGATCAGTGATGCCTAGTAGCTTTCTTACATGAGATGAGATACCTCTCTCCGAGCACGGCGACACGAGCAGCACACACAGCGTGAGGACACCCAGCGGCCTATCACTGATTTCTTCCAGTCACAGGATATCTCTCTTCAGTCTAGCCGACGACGCGGATGTGAGCGAGAGCCAGAGCCACGAGAGCTGCGCTAGCGGACAGACTCACACATCCGGGTCCATGAATCTCATCTCTGCTCTCTGCCCGCCCCACCGGGGTTACCGTTACCCTCATCCACAGGGCCACCCGTCGCCCCCGACGATCGAGCTCGACTAGGCCGCGTGACGTCAGAGGCCAATCATCTATCGCAGGGTTTTTTCCAACCTCCCATTTGACGGCCCCTCTATGAATTGTCTCTGACGATGACCACCTGCACATATATACTATATCTCCCCCCTTTGCCCCATTTTTGGTCCCCCCCCCTTCTTTTTTGTATCCTCTGGAGGTAGACATATATTTTTTGTATCAGGACTAGACACACCGTCCTTCATAACCTCTTTTTTGTAGAAACGGTTGGCTGGCCCGTTTTGAGACCGCCACCGTTATGCTCATTGTATCAGTTATCTTTAGTCTCATAGACTTTCACGGTCTCCTGAAGACTTTAATAAACTTTCTTTCTTCTTTCTTTCTTTCTCCCTACCACTATGATCTTTCATGTGGTATCAGAGCCTTGTTCCTAGCTCTGCTCTCTCTTTCCCTTTCCCTTCAGAGAGGTTGAGGTGAGGGAGGCCAATGGTTTCACATGCTTTCCACATAGGGGGAGCTCCAGTGGTGTTGATTACATCATGGAATCCCCTGTCTTCACATCTCGCATTACTGACTTCACTGTAGCAGCTCTCCCCCTAGGGGCTGATCATATATACCTTTTCTTTAGCATCTCCACCTTCCTTCGCACAACACCTTCCACCCCACTCAGTGCTTACTCAACCTACCACGATATACGCTTTGATCGGGATCACTCACCTTCTTACTCTTCCGATTTGTACATACTTCTCGCTTATATTGACTTCATACCCCTTTTAGAGGATCGTGCTGCCCTTGTCACCCGCTCACTACACGAGGCTGCCATTCACGCTTTTTTCCACACCACCCGCCTACCATCCCCTGGAACCGTATCATGTAATAGTTGGTACGATGATGAGTGTAAGGCTTTACGCCGTCAACTCAGATTCGAAACCAAAAACAGTCTTCTGAGCGCACTAGATACGCTACGCGAATACCATAGACTGGTACGGAGGAAGAAACTAGACTTCGTTTGTCGGGAGCACTCACTGACACTCAGATCTGGTTTGATTATGCACGCACACTTTATGACATCCCAAATGAGTTCAGTCCCTAACCTCTCACACAAGCCTCGTCCCACATCTTGCACCCTCTTCACTAGAGGAGGGGTAAAGGATGCCGTAATGAAACTTTGTAATGGCCGAGCGAAGGATCATAAGGGGCTATGCACTGAGTTCATTGCATATGGGATTAACCTCCTAGCCCCGATCTTAGCAAAACTTTTTAATGAAGCTGTTTGTTTGGGGATTTCCACACACTTGGACCATTAACACTATCTCACCCATCCATTTAGGCAGGGGATCCCATGAGCCCGGAGAACTACGTGACCATTATGATTGGACATGTCATGTCCAAGATTTATGCATCAGTACTCGACTCCGAGGTTAAGTCCGAGGTTAGCAGACTTGTAGAGTGTCGAGGACTTAGAGCAGCAGAACGGGCCGGATTCCGACATGATCATGGAACCATGGATCACATTCTCATGCTCAGATGTATCATCGAGGACGCATGGTCATGGAAGCAGAGGGTTTATTGTTTCTTTGTGGATTTCCGCAAGGCATTTGACACCGTTCCGAGAGCCCGCCTCATACGGTGCCTACAGGACTTGGATTATGACCAGGAGATCATTTGGGCTGTCATGGCACTTTATGAGAGAGTTTCAGGCAGAGTTCGGGTAGGATCCGGATGGACAGACGAGATCATGAGCACCATCGGGGTCAAACAAGGGTGTCCTTTGTCGCCTACCTTGTTTGGCCTCTACATTGACGAGCTTGAGACAGTGATGTAGACACAGGGGGGTGTAGGTTGCTCTGTTGCGGGCACACTGATCTAGATTTTGCTCTACGGAGATGACGTGGCTCTCTTGTCTTCCTCAGCAGAGGTGCTTCAGCGACACCTAGACGCACTATAGTCCTTTTGTGAGTCTCATGATTTGAAGGTCAACCTAGGTAAAACCAAGGTCATGATCTTCAATACATCTCGAGCCATCATTTGTCAGGAGCAGTTCACATTTGCGGGATCATCTGTTGAGATAGTTTCATCATACACTTATCTTGGGGTTATCTTCTCCGGAACCAACTTCACTATGAGACCCACAATGCAGGCACGCTTGAGTAGAGGGTTTGCTTCATTGGCTAGACTTGAGTGGCACTGCTTCCGCTCGCACTTTCAGGATCTACATACCAAGGGGTTGCTTTTTGACTCCTTGATCAGCGGGGATGTACGGCAGCCCTTGTTGGGGGCCAGACTTGTCAGATACAGAGTGGGCCCGTGTGGAGCGGCTATAGGTTCTCATGTTATCACAGATGAATCATGATAAGTCATTCGTTCCTCAGCAGATCATTCAGGCTGAGTTTGGGTCACCCCCTTTATAGCTAGATGCTGCATTTCAGGTCATCACGTATCTATACCGAGTTAGGGAATATGGGGATTATACCTCGGGGAGTAGCAGGCTACCATGGATAGCTCTATCCTCTTCTATGGCACTTGCAGCATGAGGAGACCAGAGGTGCTGGTATGCACGTACAAAGAGATGGTTTGAGCGATTGGGGCTCCACATGGATAGACTACCTCCCAGCATGCATCTAGAGACATAAGCCCACATGATTTCTATCAAATCCTACAAGCCTCCTAAGGCAAAGTATGCAACAGAATCTATGGGAAAGATGAAAGAGCCAAAAAAAAGTTCCATAGTAAGATGAAAAAGCTCTATAGTACTATTCCTAATGACAGAACAAAAAGCTCTAATGTGGGAAAAAGTGCACACACACAGCCAAATTTTTTTTTTCAGAGACCCTCCTTGATAAAGGAGCACCTAAGTGGGCTATCCTAACAACCTCACTCTTGAGAAATGATAGCCTAAAATGGGTGACCATGCTCTAACCTTGGTGGAGAAATTTAGCCATAATTCATAACATGCCTATTTTGATGCATGTAGCTTTACTAAATGGTGCAAAAGCACATGGACCCCCACGAGACGAGGCCTCGACATGACCGTGACCTGGAGCCTGTGACCCGACAGCTCAGACAGAGGGTTGACACACAAATTACACTTGGGGACATCGCCTTCTTGTTTAGAGTTGGAGCCCGACCGATGGGGGTCACATTAGCCCTGGTCAGACGCAAAGCTACGACCAAGAGATGTGCCAGGACTGCACCTCGTAGTGGCCGACAACACTCTATTGCCGACTTCATGCCTCCACCGCCTCATCCATCCTGATATCTTGCTGTTGTTGATGATGATGATGATATTGATGACGAGATGCTGAGATTGATATATAGTTGACCATCGACATGACTATGTTGTACTTAGGTTTTAGTACTGGCATTTTGCATTGGTATGGACGCTCGTTTAGTAGCTCCACTACCACAGCTTGTTGTATCAGGATTTTCACAGTCTCATAGACCCATTGGTCTTCCAAAGACTTTAATAAACTTTCTTTCGTTCTTTCTTTTTGCATATCTTCCCAAATCTGTCCTCGATGATGGGAGGATTGAGGAGCATAGACAGATGCAAATTAAAAGATATCAGCGTGTACAATGCATTGCATAACCATCCATTTGCCTTGTGAATCATTGAAGGCCACAGAGGGATGAAGATCATGCCTGATTAGAAAGACCACTCCCGAAAAGGAATGCTGTCCAGCATAGAAAATCTCATAACGATGAAAATGATCATGCTGTCCAGCATGCACATGCTGATTATGTTCCTGCAAAGCTACCACATCTGGCTGTAAGTGATTGAGATACCCCCAGACTGTCTTCCATTTAGAAGCATCACACAAAACCTGTACATTAAGTGTCAAACATATAAGTTTTGACAGCATATTTATAGATTATGTACAGCAGAGAGGCCTACATATCAACCCCAAGATCTGGACCCCGGCCCTGAGGTATCACAACTGGTTGAGAAGTGGACAGCAAACCAACAATATCTTCTTCGGGAAAGAGAGTCCTACTGGCTGTCACAGCTGCCCATGTAACACCCCACTCCTGAATTTTCTTCAGGAGTACGACCAGTCGAGGATGCACACACTTTTTTTTGGTAAACTCCAGTGCAATCTTTATATGATGCCTGCCATGAGGGTGATATACATGCATCTTGCATTGAGCTTTTCTTTTTATGTTTCTGATTTGTGGAATACTCTCCATCTTGGAGACTTTCCCTCTTGTAAAGTCGAGGATGCACACACACACACACACACACACACACACACACTTTTTTTTTTTGTGAAACTAAGAAAATTATATTATGAAACATCCATTTTACATCAGGGCAGTGCTCGAGAAAAGAGCCAATGCCCTATCCATCAAAAACAGTAAAAGAAAAGCTGAATGCAAGAAACATCCAAATCTTCCTCATGTAAGGCATCATATAAGGACTGCCGCAATGAGGCTCGGAAGAACTCATAAGGGTGCTGAAGGGGTGAATTCAGATATGCATGATTTCGCTGTAGCCAGAGGGTCCATAAGGCCCAGTATCTGATCCAATGGAAGAAAAGAGAATACTGTGACAAAGAAGCTGATAATCTGCCAAACATCTAGAAAAATCTGTAGAACCTGTGTGCAGGAAATCTGAGAGATAAAAAATAGGAGATATTGTCCAGAAGGTCTCTGGAATATGAATAGAACCACAATAAATGCGGAATACTCTCAGGATTATGATGACATCTTGGACAAAGAGGAGAGGCAATCCTTCTTTGAGCCAATTTCACTCCCACTGGAAAAATACCAACAATGCATCTCCAGAGAAAGAGTCTTTGCTTCAGTGGCATTTTCAACTTCCATATCAATTTCAATTTTCCTTTCCACCAAGTTAAAGACTTATTCAGATGCCAAAGAGAATTTGTATGATGAGCAATCCATGGAGGAGGTAATATCAATCGATAAGCCTGTATGGAAGTCAATAGATGCAAAGGCTAAGAGGATAATCCTGGACTTGAAGCCTGAAGATGCCAATCTTGAAGCCTATCTCTTACATCCAATGTTGGAATCGAAACCAAAGGGAGTAAGAGATCTGCAATAGCTTTCCATATAGGTCTATGATGCATCCCAAGATTGTATTGTTGGCATGCTGTTGGAAAAGAGAGAATATGCCCCTGAGTATCTACCACGTCATCAATGAACCGAATGCCCAACTTCATAAGATTGTAAGCTTTGATTGGTTGTTGTATAGTAAGAGGAGAGTAAAAAATAGCACTCCAATGAAGGCTTTCCATTCGAAGCGAGGAAGCTATAGAAGTAGGATTGGGAGACCATTTGATGCGAGATAGCACTTTCTTCCAATCCTGAATCAAGGAAGTAGAAAATGGACAACTAGGGATTTTACCTTGAAATTTGCTAAGTACTACTTCCGATAGATCAACTAGCCAATGTCCATAAGCATTTGTGCGCATCTGACCACACAAAAATGCCAGCATGATAGACCAAGGCTGCTCTTGTTGAAAAAAGGTCTTGAGCATAGTGATCTTTCTTGCCAACACATGAAATTTGATGTTTATAATATTTAAACCACTAGGCATTTCTGGTGAGCAAAGCAGGTCCATTTTGAGCAACCTTAAAGATTTTTTATGAAGCTTAGTTTTCCAAAAAATCTCCATGGCTTGAGACATACAAGAAGAGAGATCTCGAGATGACCAATGTAATAGAGGAAGGTAAAACTGGACATAAGTTAGAACAATGGACTGGACAACATGCTGGCCAAGTGGAGATCTTCCAAATATTAAACACACACTTTTTTTTTTTGGTAATATCCAAGTGCAGTATATTTATATGCTCATAAATTTATATGATGGGAGGTCTCCAAAATGGAGAGTATCCCAAAGATCAGAAACATAAAAAGAAAAGCTCTATGCAAGAAGCATCCATATCACCCTTATGACAGGCATCATATAAGGATTGCCGCAATGAGGCTCGGAAAGATTCATATGACTTGTGAATCTGCCGGCCCAAGTATGCCAAATTATGCTCACTCCAGATTGTCCAAAGAGCCCAATATCGCACCCAAGAGAGAAATAGTGAGTATTGAGACCGAGACTTCAAAAATCTGCCAAAGAGCCAGAAATGTTTCCCAAATCTGTGACTCAGGAAACGGATCCGAAGATAATATGAAATTCTCCTGAGGAGGATCCTAGTACACGGGCAGTGCCAAAGCAAATGAATAACAGTCTCTGAAGGAGCCTGACATCTTAAACATGTGGATGGTGCAATGCGACGGTTAGCAAGTGTGACCCCCACTGACAATGTACTTGTCATACATCTCCAAAGAAAAAGTCTTTGTTTCAATGGCATTTTACATTTCCACAACATCCCGAGATTCTTCCGCCACCATGAGAGGGGCTTCCTTATATGCCACAGAGAATTAGCATACTGCTGAATCCATGGAGCAGGCTGAAGAAGCCTATAGGCTTTGAACACTTTAAAAAAAAAAAAGTGAAATCTTTATATTTATGTGTGGGAAACCTCAAAAGAGGTAAAAACCCACCAATAAGTACAAGAAAAAAGTTTTTACAAGTAAAACCTCAGAGCAAAAGTCATGAGGTAGCCAAGTAAAAAGTTACATATCAAGCTGGAGGAGAGTCAAACACAGCATCCTCCAGCTTCAAATTGTTATGTTGTAAAAACTGATGCATTGATGAAACCACACCATCAATAAAAACAAGCATTTTTTTGCCCTTGTGATTCTTCTTGATATAGGCTGGCACCCAAAATTTTTGAATCAGAGGGTCAAAAACCTGTTGTAACATGGGATGAAAAGATTCCAGTAGAAAAGGTACTTATGCATCCCTGACAGAAGAAGACTCTGGCACAGGCATCAAAGCCAGAGAAGCCAAATTAGCATCCGTATCTTCCGATGAAAAAGCTGCATCTGATGAAGCAGGGGTTAGCATTGGAGCTTCATTCGGAGGATCAATCTGAGTAAGAGCAGGGGCAGTATCCTGAGAGAGAGCATGCATGTCATCGTGTAAATTGCCCTCTGCAAGGGGTACATCCATATCCTGAGTAGAAAGAAACTGATGGTGCTCAACAAGGGTGCAATCCTGAGCTTCTTCAGCAAGAGGAAGATCTGCGTGTGATTTATCAACCTTGCTCTGCTTCAAGGCAGTAGAGGGCTTCACCAAAGAAGCCATAGCAGAAACCAGAGGAGAAGGGAGAGTAACCTTGACAGTTGAAGAAGGAGTAGGAGGTATAGGCTTGGAAGTAGAAGGGCAAGCACGTGCAAAATGACCAACTTGTCGGCACCGATAACATGCAGTGGGAAAAGATGCAAAATGGAGCCTGATGCGCATCGCATGAGCAAATCCCAAGTCAAGATCCAGAGTAGATGGCACAGGCTGCATCATATCCCACAAAATGCAGAGACGAACATCACGGGAAGCTTGCAAGAACTCCTGTCTTGGAACTTGAAGAGGCCTTCCCAATAAAGCTGCAAGAGTTGGAAGATGTTGAAGAAGAGGCACAGGCAACGCTTTAAGAGTAATCCAAACCGGACAGTGAGTCAAAAAGGTTGCAGAAGGATCGAAAAGCGGGTCCCAGGGCATTACATAAGCAAAAACACCAGCTCCAGGAACACCAGCATCGCTGACAAGGCGCTCTACCACCTCAGTCGAAGAGCAGTGGGCATAGTAAAATCATTTGCCGAGAAAAACAAAGGAAGAAATACAATCCCGACCCACTGCAACATCAGCCCATTGACGAAGCTGAGATGAAGATAAAACCCTGCCCATGAAATAGAGGCAGACTCCAAATTGCTGAGCTTGTCGAAGACCAGAGACCAAAAGGGCAGGGTCCAAGGAACAAACAAACGGGAAACTCAATGAAGGAACTTCTATGACAGAGGCAGAACACAATTGGCGAAGAAGATCCAGCTGGAGTGAAGAAGAAGGGCCATCAGAAGCATCCAGCTTTGCTGATTTGATGAAGGGGGAGGCAGACAATCGACCATGCTTCCGTCGAAGAAAGACACGGGTGGGAGGAACCGTGGCAGGAGGCGTCGAGGCGGAGAAAACGAAAGGGGAAGAGGGCTGCAAGGTGGACGGTACAAGGAGTACGATTTTTCGTACAGGTTGTACGGAAGGCCGTACAGCGGACGCGGAATTCTGTACGGGGAGGTCAAAAGAGCGCGGGAGCTGCAAGAAATTCTGTACGGGAGCCTGTACGGGCAGCGTTATGGAAGGCCGCACAGCTGACGGCAGCTGTACGGAAGGGGCGACAGCTATACGGAGGACGAGGAAGGCTGCAGGGACAAGAAGGGGGACGGTACGGACGGAAACTCGCAGGATGACGAGGCTAGCAGGGCGGAGGAGGTCTCCATCTCTCACACACACACACACACGTGCACACATTAGGCTTTGAACACACACACACACACACACACACACACACACACGTACATTTATGCAAAGAATGCCTGAAGAATGCATAGGTATCTAAAGACATGCAATGGTTTCTATCATGCCAGATGGTCCAGTATGCAGTAAATCTAACCGACAATAGTCCGCTAGGGCTGAGTGATATCGCTCGAATATCCAGAAGTGCTTGGAGAATTTATGCGAACGTAAGTGAATCCGAAGGCCAGTTGATAGGGTCCCAAGGAGATCCTTGGTGGCGGAACCAGTCCACAAGAGATGTAGAATTGTTTATTTGGGACAAGAGCTGTGCAGACAATGCGCAGGTGCAATACGGCATCAGGCCAGTGTGGTCCCCACTGGAAAACCTCCAGTAGACACCGTGACATGAAGACGTGTTTTAGAAGAAGCCCCTTCTTCCATATGATATGCAAGCATCTTTTCCACCATTTGAGAGGTTTGTTCATCTGCCAAAGCTCGTTGGCATGAGTCTGTATCCATGGCACGGGGATCAGAAGCCAATAAGCTCTTGCAGCAATCAGTTTTATCATCGGAAGGTTCTGACAACCAATTTCTAGTCTTTCAAGTTTTCAATCCTCCAATTTATCTTGCTCTTGAAGACGAGGAATCGAGAGGAAGGGCTGAATTAAATACTGCCACTTGTACTCCACAGGCCTGGAGTGCATACCAAACCGCTATGCCTATTTGCTATAAGAAAGGACATGAAAGTACCATCATCTTGAATGACATCCTGTACATATTTGACACCTTTGCACGCAATAAAATATGCTTTTTGGGGTTCTACCACAGCAAGAGGTGTACGAAAGAGTCTGCTCCAATGTTTGCTCTCCAATGCCATATTGTTTCCCATATCTGGTGGACGTCCAAACCAAAGACTGCCAGGGATGTTTCCTTGAAAAGAGCCCGTGATAAAATCCAGAAAGTGGTCTCCGAGTTACCAAAAGCATGTTCATGGCATGAACCTTAGTGCACATTCCAGCGAGCATTTGCGTCCATGGCTCCTTTTGAGCTGCAGTAGCATAGCTACTTTCCGAGCAACCAAATCAGTGTATGTTTAAAATGTTGAGCCCGCCATGCATTTTTGGAGAACAAACTAGCTCAACTTTCATGAGACGGAGAGATTTCTTGTCTTCTCTTGTTTTCCAAAGGTACTCCATTGCTTGCAACATGAAAGCATCCAAGGTTTTCTTATCCCATGCTATAAGTGGCAAATGGAACTGCATATAAGCCATGATGATTGCTTGTACTATGTGCAAACACACATGGAGGCATTGTGAATCTGAATTCATAATTTTTTATTTTCTTCGTTAGGCCGAGTAGAGAGCTTCCAGTAATCTAGCTTATGTTAACATGTTGCATCACCCAAGAAGTTTCCTCCTTCAAAGAGATACACCAACCAATCGGGTATCCCAAGTGCCGCACTATCTGTCGTGGCTTTGAAATTGACTGGGCCATAGTAATCTATTGCGGTCAAGGGAAGAGCTTAGACTTGTTAGAATTGATATGTAGCCCAGCAGCCAGCCCATATAATTTCTACGTATCCATGATAAAGTGTGTGTCCGACTGAGCATTGCGCAGGAAGAAAAACGAGTCATCTGCATATGCTTGAGTCACAAAGTGTTTGCCATTTGGAAGTTGCAGCCCATGCAGAATGCCCTCAGTTGTAAGTTTGTCCATGTATAACAATAATAAATGGGTAGCAATGGCATAAAGTAAAGCATTGAGAGGGCATCCTTGTCTCACTGATCTACCCGCCATCCAAGGGCGGGAGAGATCACCATCATCAAGCATGCAGCGAGCAGTACTATTTTTACCAATACATCCAAAGTAGGGACACCCTTTTTTTTGGGTTTGGGGTGGAATTTTGATGCTTTATATTACACATAAGCTTCCCCTAAATGGGGAGCTCAAAGTACACACACACACACACACTTTTTGTGTGTGGTAATTCCACAATCATAATATTACACACACACACACACACACACACACACACACACAAACACACATGAACACGCACACGCACTCACATAGAGGATAGTAACACGTCACACTTATTCTATCCACATCTAATTGTCGCTTACACCCACAAAAGTGAGGGGCCCTCCTCTACTACTCTCAGACTCACACTAAGACTCCAATATCCATTACCCCTCTTCGGGGCTAGGGTGAGTGACTCTTGAAGACTATCATGATGGCAACATCCTGACTGAGCATATCACAGCGAACTCTGAGTTACTGACAGTAGGTTTTTGTATTTGGAGATACCCTCAATAGTGGAGAGCAAAATTGCCACCTACTTATCTTCTCCAATTGTGGCTCTTAGGGCAGCTAGAAGATGTGAGAGTGCTCAGATGTTCACTGAGTGACTCCCTTCGAAAGTTTTTGTTTAGGAAAAACTTTTGAATTAATGATTTTATTTTCAAAAATATTTTCAAGTTTTTGTCCACACTTCACTTGTTGTCTTGTCAAAATGCACATAGTGGATTAGGTTGTCAGCAAGCCCTAGGCCAATGGTAGCCAAGGCCTTATCATACTGGCTCTTCTAGTGAAGGATCTTTTCAGCTTGTTTTCCTTGCTCTTTGCCACATTCTAGATTCTGTGTCGCATGAGAAGAAGCCTGATCTTAGTTTGCCAGGTTAGGAAGGTGGTTCCTGAGAATTTCTCAACCAATGGAGGAATTTTTGATGTATTTACTATGTTCAAAAATATGTTTTTCAGACAGAAACTGAAGGCGTGGTCATTTCAGTTTACCAGAAGAGTCAGAACGAGGTATTCAGTGAGTATTGGTTAATTTCCAAATGTCCCATTTCCAAATTTCCAAGAGGTATTGGGTGAATATACTAAAAAATACTGTCTTAGTTGTAGCGATAAGACTTAATCAACGCATCATCTTCCATGTTAAATTGGAAAGGAAAAACAATTGTGGCATAATCATACAAATTCTGAGTTTCACCAGCAATAGCCACGACGACGTCATTTGATTGCTGCTCTAAGATACACGAGACGAGTTCAAAGTGCAGAGGCCGAAGAGAATACAGAGTGATATGGGAATCAACCAAATGCCTCTGCTGCCCATAAACCAAGAATGAAGCAGAAAATCGTGAGAAGAATTACTAACATGGATTAAAGGTTGATGAGCAAACTTTTAGGCTGGCGACTAGGTGAGAGACAAGATGGCAAATTCAGAAGAAGGCGAGTAGGTCAAATAGAGAAAGTGGCAAGGCGAGCAACGCCATGGCCTCATAGGCCTCTCATGGAGAATGCCAATCAGAAAAAGCATGTATGCATTGGAAATAGATTTGGCAGAACTCCTAGAGATGGCTGCAGCAATTTCTAGCAAGGCTGAATAGCTCCTCCACAAACGACAACCAAAGTAGAGGGGGAAACCCCCCCCAAAAGAAAGCGATGGTACCAAATCAGGTTTGACTGTTGGCCAGCAGCAGGTGATGGTGGCTCTGAAGCAAACCTCCACCAAAAGTAGCAATGTCTCCTCTAGAATTGGCAGTGGCACAAGCAACTTAATTTTGATCAACAGCGGCTTCCTCAAGAAGGTGATGGCAGATTCGAGCTCAAGAGAGAAGGATTGAAGCATGGCTCTGATAATGTAGAAAAAAATGGTGTGGCAGAGAGAGAAAAGGACAAGCACATGATGGGAGATAAGATTGACGTGCAACTGACGTGATAGATCTGATCCAGAATCAAGTACAAGAGGCCACACACTTTTTTGGTAAAATCCAGTGTATCTATATTCTCATAAATTTACAAGATGGGAAGTCTCCCACACACTGACATTAGACTCCAAACTAGAGCCCAATGTAAAAAACTCAAAAACAGATAGAGAACACTTCAAGGCTAGTAGCATCCAAGTCCCTTGCAGCAAAACTGTCAAATAAGGATTGCTTGAGGGACATTTTGAAGAAAATATATGCTTGAGGAAACTGTTGACCCATCCTGGAATGCAGTCTCTGAGTCCAAATGGTCCATAGTACCCAAAAGCGAGTCCAATGAAAGAAGAGGAGGAATGGAGACATCTGAGATGAGAGGCATCCAAACATCAGAAAAGTTTCCCAAATCTGATGGAGGGAAACCGAAGCCGCATCAAATGAGAAATACGAGTGATCAATATGCGAGAGTGTGGGCAAGACCATAATACATGAGGAACTGTTTCACAGTGATGAGAGCAATGGGGACAGGAGGGGGAAGCAATGCGGCGTGCTGCCAATTTCGCCCCAATGGAAAAAGCTCCCACTATACATCTCCAAAAGAAAAACCTCTGTTTCAATGGCAATTTGGCTTTCCAGATTTTCATGAGTCGTGATTGCCACTAAGATAGAGGCCTATCCAAATTCCAAAGAGTGTTGGCATGCTTATCAATCCATGGCGGTGGAAGAAGAAATCTGTAGACCTTCGAGGAGGTCAAATTGTGCATTGAGAGCGTATGAGTAGCAGGAGGTAGGGAAGTCAATTTCCAGTCTAGTAATCTGTCCTGTACAAACAGTGGAGGGACCGGAACAAATGGTTGCAACATAGTTGAAAGAGTTCTCCAAATGGACCGATGACGTAGACCCAAGGAGAATGTTCTGCAAGCTTGTGGAAATGAAAGCATACAACCTTGTTGATCCACAACATCGCCAACAAATCTGATGCCCAATTTCATGAGATTGTATGCTTTAATAGGTGCCTGTAAAGCGAGAGGCGATTCAAACACCTTGCTCCAATGGATGCTTTCCAAACGAAGAGAATTACCATGATGAGAAGAAACACCTGTCCATTTTGCATATGAGAGAATTCTCTTCCAATCATGAATAAAAGCATTAGAAACAGGGCAACCAGGAATTTTCCCCTGAAATGTGGTCATGACTGCTTCCCAGTGATCTGTAATCCAATGCCCATATGCATGAGACGCCATGTTTCCACACATTGCTACTAACATAATAGCCCATGGCTGTTTTTGCTGAAAAAAATCAGCAATCATAGTGCTCTTTCTTGCCAACATATGAACCTGGAGATTGAGAATATTCAGCCCCCCATGAGTCTTAGGTGAACAAATAGACTGCATAGGTAGTAGTCGCAAAGCCTTTTTATGAGATTTGCTTTTTCAAAATATCTCCACAGCCTGAGACATACAGGAAGCCAAATGCTTGAAAGACCAGGGAAGAAGAGGCAAATAAAATTGTACATATGCCATAATGATGGACTGTACTATCCAAAGTCGAACATGTAAAGGCCAAGTGGACAAATGCCAGTATTCCAGCTTCTTGTTGATCTTTTGAAGCACCCATTTGAGCTGTTGTTGCGGAGTAATATTCCAGCCAATGGGGTAGCCTAGATGCCTTACAATAGTGTGGGAAGAGATAATGTGACCTGGCCAGAGAAGTGCATGCCAATCAGCTTCTTTCAAAGCTAGAAGTTTTGGATTTGCAGTCCAGCAGCTATGCCAAAGTCATTCAGTGTATGCATCAAATGAGAAAGGTCACTTTGAGAATTCCTGGGCATAAAGTATGAATCATCAGCATATGCCTGTGCAAGAAAAGAATGTGCCCCTGGAATTTGCAAGCCATGAAGCTGTCCTGTATCTGCAAGATAGTCCATATGCAACAGTAGCGGATGGGTAGCAATGGCATACAGTAAAGAACTAAGACGGCAACCCTGTCTCACTGAGCGGGTCATAGTCCAGGTTCTTGACAACCCACCACCAAGCAAGCACTGCGCTGTGGCCTGAGAATAGAGCCAGTATATGATATGGACGAGTCGAGGGCCAAATCCCAATTTATGCATAGTCTGAGAGATAAAATCCCAGTGGACAGTATCAAATGCTTTCACAATGTCTACTTGCAGAATGAGAACGTCTTGTTTAGAATATTTGGCATACTCAATCGCAAGCAAAGCATTAGAGATATTGTCAGTGATCTGCCTTCTGGGGACAAACCCATACTGTCTAGGATGAAGTCCTGCTTGCAAAAAGAATCGAACTCTGAGGACAATCATTTTAGCAATGAGTTTGTAAATAACAGGCATGAGAGATATAGGCCTCCAATCAGCCATCGTCTCACACAAGCTTTTTTTGGGAATCAATTTGACTAGGCCATGTTTCCAGGATGGGGGAAGAGATTGTTCTGCCCAAGCATGATTGATCATTAGAAGAAGAGTGTTTTTGAGATCACCCCAAAATGCGCGGAAAAATTCGATAGTCAATCCATCCCAACCAGGAGAGCTGCTTTTGCGTAGATGACTCAAAGCATCATCCAGTTCACTAAGCATAAAAGGCTGCTCCAATGCATAAGCCTGTTCCCGAGACAAAATGGGCTGAACGTGCATAAGAAATTGAGACCTAGCTGTATCCACCTGCATCAGATGATCAGGCTGAAGAGAAAGGAGATGCTGGAAATGACTAGAACATAGCAATTCCAATTCTGATTTGGAAGTGGTCCAAGTGCCATCATCTTTCTTGATCCTGCAAATATCCTCCTTTCGCAAATATCCTCCTTTCGCCTATCCGCATGAAGACTTTTAAAAAAGGCTTTGGAGGAACAGCCCTTATCCAAAAGGGGTTTCATGCGAGCTCGGATTTGCCATTTCTTTAATTTGCGAAGATCACTTTGGTGGATGATATGAACCGCATAAGCACAAGAATGCTGCTCAGAAGAGGTAAGCTGCCTATGAGAACTGATTGCATCCATTTGCTGCTTCTGAGATTGAGCCCATTTCAGCTTGAGCCTGAGGTTTCCCATGTAAGTCCGTCCATAATCTTGAATAACAGCCTGTAAACGATGAGCAAGGCTGATCCAAGCAAAATCCATATCCTCCTGAGCATGTAAGAGGAGGGGACGGACAGCCACTCTCACCATGTTCTGAAATTGTTGATGAAGCAAATAAGCACTATTAACATGGAGCAGGCGACGACCAAAGAAAGGCATATCATCTATCAAACGTGCTATTGATAATGTCAAGCATACTGGAAAATGATCAGAGAGCAAGAGGGAATGATCAACCCAAAGTGTACATGTAAAATCAGCATACTGCTGAGCATGCAACAAATACCATCTGTCAAGTCGAGCCCAGTAATGAGTAAAGGCATTGTGATGATATGTATAACCCATATCTCTGTCCCTTGTTGAGAGCCATAAATCTTCTGCATGGAGGGATGAGAGCATATCTTCCCAATGTCGGAGCTCAGTGGGGATCATGTGAGAACGATGAGTTGTATTATCTTGAGTGGCAGGCGAGTTGTTGAAGTCTCCACACAAAAAAGCATTGGACAGCCATGAATATTGTTTAAGGGAGTCCCACATTTGAGCTCTAGACATAGAGGTTTGTGAAGCATAAACAGATGCTATTTCATAGAGATCAGCCTGCCAGATGCACCTGATCGCCATCCATCGACCCTGAGGGTCATTGTAAGCAACCGTGGGCTGCATATCATGTTTGACCAGCATGCAGACCCCCGAAAAGTGCATTGTACCAGCATAAAAAATATCATAACCAGCATAGTGGCCTTGCTGACCAGCCAAGAAGTGTTGATTGTGTTCCTGTAAAGAGATCACATTGGGATGCATTCTATGTACATAATGCCAGAAAAGTCTCCACTTATTGACATTACAAAGACCCTGAACATTGTATGTAATGCAAGGAATTGAAGTAGACATAGAAGATATGTACAATCAAACCAAAAAGTAGAGTAAAATATAAGCTGTTAGGTCTCAGCCATGACATCAACATCCACCTGGCCTCTTGGATCATTAGCTCTATGATCCTCATCATTGTCACATACTGGGATGCCCCTTTTAAACACCTCAACCCACAGTTGAGAAGCAAGGATGTCAGCAGGGGTAGAGGTCTGACCAGGGGTAGAAGTTGAAGCATCCCAATGGCGAGATTGTAACGGACGTGGTTTGAGAGCGAATACCTTTTTGGGTTGCTGCCAGGCACCCTGGGTAGAGGCATGAGATTCTGAAATTTTGCCCTTTCCGTTGTCCTTTTGCTTAGCTGAAACCTGAACCACATTTTCTTTGGAAGGGACAAATTTGGATGCAACATCACCCAGTTTGGTAGGCATAGCCTTAGACCCCGGAGTATCAGTAGGGGAAGGAGTATTTTCTTGAGCAATAGCTGTAGGTGGGAGCTGATGCAAAACTGCAGGACACTGTGAAGCTAGGTGGCCAAACTTATGGCATGTGAAACAAGCACCTGCAAAAACTCCCCATTTCAAATCAAAGTATTTTTCACCGAGGGGAACATCCTCCACTTCCAACGCAATGGAAGGAGGGGTTGGGTGATCTGTATCCCAAAGAATACAAAAGCGATTGCGATTACCCAAGGGCGGGGTGGGCATACAACTTGCCCCAAAGTGGCTGCCAAACTTGGTAACTCAGCCCTCATATAGTCCGGGAAATCCACTACCTCAACCCATACAGGGCAGTGATGTCGAATAAGGCTGTGGTAATCCTTATTTGGCGACCATGGCATGACATGCACCATTTGTCTGCCATAGAATAAGGGCGACATCTCCAGTATCTGTTGACGATATGAGGCATCCGAAAAATGCACTTCATAAAAACCCCTGGAAGCAAAATATACTCCTTCAACAAAGCAGCCTCCCAACAGTGTCTGAACCCACTGGGCCACATCATTGGCTGAAGGTAACTTTCTTGGGAAAAAAATGATAACTGCTTGCTGAGAGAACTTTCGAAGAGGAGCAACCAATGAAGGCAGCTTCAACTTATATTTGATGGCCGGGGGAGGTTTGGCCCACTCCTTCTGGCTGTGATGAAATTCATCTTTGAGCATGTCAAAAACATAGTGAGCATCTACAGAATCTGCAGAAGAGAAATCAACTTGCTGTCTTTTGGAGTCCCGGGAAGACTCCTTGCGAGAGTAGCTTTTGAACTGATCTTCCATGAAGGAAAACAGGGTGGGATTGATGAAGAGGCGGAAGCAGAGCAGAACTGTACGGACAGTGAACGAGATGGAAATGCAAGCTGTACGGACTGTACGGAAGGTACAGATTGTACGGATGTACGGAAGGACTATGGGGGTTGAATCGTACGGAAGGCGAGAAAATACACAGAAGCTGTACGGAATACAGAAAGGGAAGGGACTGCTGACGCAGAATAGCAGGGCAGATTGTACGGAGCAGGACGGAAGGCAAGGAAAAAGTCGATGCAAGCTGTACGGGAAGAACGGGAAAAGACGAGCAGATATGGTGAGGCTTCACCGGGAAGAAGAGCGTTGTCTGTACGGCGTCCGTACAGATGTACGGACAAGGGGCGGAGCTGAACGAAGTCCTGACACGGACCTGTACAGGGACTCAGGGAGGCTGAGCAGCAACCCTCACAACCTCACCACCGACCTCCTCTCCTCCATCGCCACACACACGACAAGAGGCCACACACACACTTTTTTTTTTTTTTTGTGAGAAGAAATCTTTATTTCTATAGAATAATTACATTCATAGCTGCTTCAAAAGCGAAGTAGCTACTACTCAAGAAAAGATCTCAGTATAGGCTGTATACACATCCTGATCAATCAAACGAGTCTGAAAACAATCGTAGAATGATTGTTGCAAAGATCGTTTGAAAAAAAGGAAGGATGAAAATAGTGGATCACCAAAGACTCTATGATTTCTATCCATCCATAAAGTCCATAGGGTCCAATATCGCACCCATACGAAAAATAAATCAAAACCTTGTCTCTGGGGATGAAATCCAAACAACCAGAAAAATTTGCCAAAAGTAACAGTAGGAAATTGCTGTCGAAGCCTCTGTCTGATGAGAGCAATGAGATCAGAAGTATTTGGACAGGACCAAAAGATGTGGATCACTGATTCAGTAGAGTGCGAGCATCTGTGACAAACTGCTGAAACAATATGTCTGTGCGAGTAATTGTCCAGATGGAAAAATGCCAAGGAGAACTCGCCATAGGAAAAGCTGTTGTCGAAGAGGGACTTTGTAATGCCAAAGGAGACGCAGCCTTTTTCTCCACCACTTCATTGGACGATCCATATGCCAAACAGTATTTGCTCTGTTGGAAATCCAAGGTGGAGGTAATAACACTCTATACAATGATGACATTGTGATATGTGAAAGCTTCAAAGGACAGACATATGAGGAAGGAGAGCGTAAAATCCAATCCTCAAGCCGATGCTGAATTTCTAAATGAGGTACCGGCAAGTACGGTTGGAGCATTGCTGAAATTTTATGCCATAAAGGACGATAATGAGCTCCCAAGCCATATTTGCGAGCAGCCAAAGAAAAGGATAGAATTGTGCGATCATCTTGAAGTACATCTGCCACAGATGAAATGCCTTTGAAGGAGAGAAAATATGAACGTCGGGGTTCTTGTATGGCCAAAGGTGGATGGAATACTTTAGACCAAAAGAGATTCTCTTCCCTCAAAGAGTTGCCCGAGAGAGAGTCCCTGCCTTTCCATTCCAAGTGGGAAAGAATGTGTTTCCAATCAAGAAGCAGAGAAGAGACAAAAGGGCATCCTCTGATCTTGCCTTGGATAGAGCCAAATAAAAATTCCCACTGAGTAGGCTGCCAATTCCCAAAAGCAGATGTATGAAGATGTAATAAGAGAGAGCGAATCATAAAAGCCCAAGGCTGATCTCCTTGAAGAAACTGCATCATCATTTTCCCCCTATTTGCAAGTAAATGCATTTGAATATTTAGAATGTTTAGACCCCCGTGCATCTTTGGAGAACAGAGACAATGCATGGAGAGTAATCTGAGACTTTTCTTGCCATGTTTTGAACGCCAGAAAATTTCCATGATAGCTGACATAAATGAAACCAAATTTGCCTTAGTGAACATAGTAAGAGGCAGATAAAAAGGATAGAAGGACACTCCTAAGCAAGATGCCCAAATTTGTGACAAGAAAAACAAGCTTCAGCAAAAATGCCCCATTTTAAGGTGAAATATTTCTTGCCCAAATTAACACCCTCAATCTCAACTGCAATAGAAGAAGGGGTCGGTCTATCAGTATCCCATAATATGCAAAAACGATTTTTATTACCTGTTGGACGAGGGGGACAGATCACTTGTCCCAATGTCATAGCTAAACCTGGAAGCTCTGTTCTCATATAATCTGGAAAATCAACCACTTCAACCCATACAGGGCAATGATGCTTGATGAGGTTCTGATAGTCCTTATTGGGGGACCAGGGCATGATATGCACCATCTGGCGACCAAAAAATAAAGGGGACATTTCCAACATCTTGTTTTGTCAAAGCATCCAAAAGATGAACTTCATAAAATCCTCGGGAGGCAAAATAGACTCCTTCTACAAAGCATCCACCTAGGAGAGAATTCACCCATTGTCCCACATCATTAGCAGAGGGAATTTTGCTTGGGAAAAAGATGATAACTGCAGTTTGAGAGAGCTTCTTCAAAGGTTGCACAAGAGATGGCAGCTTCATTTTGTAAGTGAGTTCCGGAGCAGGTTGAATCCATTCCCTTCTGCTTTGTTGAAAATCATCATTCAGCATATCAAACACATAGGAAGCATCTTCAGAAGAAGGAGCTATGGGGGAAGAGGCTTCCCTTAATTGTCTTTTGGGTTCAGGAGAGAGGGCTCTCTTGACATAGTACTTGTTTGCTTCTGCCATGGAGGCTAAGGGATTGAACATATATCAAACAGGGAGAATCGGACAGGGCACAAAGAAAGGCTGGCAGGCTGTACAGACGCTGGGATGAAGCACTGTACGGACGCAACGAAGAAACTGACAGAAACTGTACGGACAGATTGAGAGATTGCAAGAAAGGACTGACAAGCTGTACGGGATCACTGACAGGCTGTACGGGACAACAGACAGTCTGTACGGAAGAGTTAACGACTGTACGGAATGATTAAACGGGAAAAGTACGGACGGACTGTATGGGCTTTGGGAAGGAAGACTGCAGGTAAGAACTGACGTGCAGGGTTGAATGGAGCGGCGATGGTAAGGTAACCTGACGCAAAAGCCGTAGGGGAACCGTACGACGGCCGTACGATGGTACGGACAAAAAGACGGGCGCCAAACAATGACGGACGACGCTGATCAGCAAGCACTCCACACTCTCTCACACACACCAGCACTCCTCTCTCTCACACACACACACACCACACACACACACACACACACATTTTTTGTGAAAGATAATATATAATTGGGAGAAAATGTACATTCAAAACTGCTCCAAAAAGGAGCAACTCTTTGTGTGTGGTTATGGTCTTTATATCATGCCAACACACACACATGCATGTGCGCACACTTTTTTTTAAAGCTGTCCCAGAGTGGGATGCAAATTTTTTTTTTGTGAGAATTTTGTCTTTATATTACAAAGTCAGCATCCCAAAGCAGGATGTGCTCAAATACATCAAGAGAAGATCTCAATATAGGACAAATATACATCTTGATCTATAGACCCTGTTTGCAGACAATCATAAAAAGAGTGGGACACACACACTCACACGTGCGCGCACGCGCACGCGCACACATTTTGCTGAGAACTTTGAGTACTTTATATTACAAGAGAGCCAACCCCGAAATAGGTAAAAGCTAAAAGCTTACATCAAGATAAAATCTCCATGTAAGACCAATATACATCATGATCTATGCATCACATTTGCAGACAATCGAAAAGTGATTGCTGCAAAGATGATGGGAAAAAACAAAAGAAGAGAAAACTGGATCACCAAAGACTCTGTGATTTCTATCCTTCCAAAGAGTTCAGAGTGCCCAATAGCGAACCCAAGTAAAAAACAGCCCAAAATCTGGCCATCGAGGATAGATCCCAAATAGCCAGAAAAGCTTGCCAAAAGAAGCTCGAGGGAATCTCAATCGCAATCTCTGCTCAAGAATGCCCAAGAAACTCTGTGTCTTGAGGCAATGCCAACAAATATGAGAGATAGATTATCTTGGAGCTGAATGCCTACGACAAATAACTGGAGCAATAAGTCTGCATGAGAAAAGCTGTCCAGACAGAATAACTCCGAGCAGAAGACACCATTGGAAGACCTGTTGTCGTAAAGGAACCTTGGAGTGCCAAATATGTTTCAATCTTTTTCTCCATCATTTGAACAGACGATGCAAATGCCAAATTTGATTAGCCCTGTCTGACACCCAAGGTGGAGACAACATAACTTTATATAAAAATGAGATTGTAATATGAGACAGCTTCAAAGGATGTGTTAGAAATCACAGTACAACGGAAGCAAAAGCGATGGATACTTGTTGGGAAACAACTCAACAAAAGTACAGCACCAAAGTAACAAAGAAGATGGCAAAACTGAACAAGTTCTTCCTTCTAGAATGAAGGGCAAAAGGCTACAAGAGGAGCAGCTACAAAGGGCAACAGTTGTTGCAATCTTCTTCCACCGACGGTGGGCTAGACAAGTCGCCTTCTCCCTACTAAGTGCGCGCTGCTAGATCAGCTTCAGTGCCGAGAGGCTGATGGCTTGAGTGCTATGTGATAGTGAGGGGGAAGGGGGCTTTATATAATAGAGAGGAGAGGCCACAAATGGGTGGTGGATTGACCACCGACCATTGACCTTGGCCAACGACCATTGACCTTGACCACCGACTGTTGACATTGGCCACCGACCATTGACCTTGACCACCAACCATTGACCTTGGCCACTGGCCATTGACCTTGACCACTGGGCATTGACGACCGACCATTGACTTTGACCTTGGCCACCAGCCATTGACTTTGACCGGTCGGCGATCTCCTCTCAATCACTCCCCCTTCTAACCGCCTAAGCCCCTTGCCCTTCTCGTCATAAATGGGGGGGCAAAACATGTGGGGCATTAACCACGAATTTTAACACCCCCTCTTAATGACCCAATGGTGGGCCGATACCCATGCGTGTGATTAGATTGCTCTCAAGGGAGAGCCTTCGTGAAAACATTAACAAGGTTGTCGGCGGTGGGGACGTACATCAGCTCAACAATGCCATCGATGATGAGCTCTCGAACAAAATGGTAGTGAACCTCGATGTGCTTGGTTCTGGCGTGAAACATCGGTTTCTTCGCAATCGCCATGCAACTTTGGTTGTCACAGAGGATCATGGTCGCCTCCGTCTGTGTTTGGTCCAGATCCTCCAAGATCCATTTGAGCCATAAAGATTCGCATGCTGCGGTGCATGCAGCCTTGTACTCC
The DNA here is from genome assembly GCF_047967505.1 of Dipteris shenzhenensis. Lineage (NCBI taxonomy): Eukaryota > Viridiplantae > Streptophyta > Polypodiopsida > Gleicheniales > Dipteridaceae > Dipteris > Dipteris shenzhenensis. The sequence continues at coordinate 28,689,467 of NC_141619.1, read as the reverse complement.
GCCTCCGTCGATGAGAGGGCAACGGAAGGTTGCTTCTTGCTGAGCCATGAGATAGCTCATGAAGAAAGCACAAAACAATAGCCTGGAGTGGATCTCTGAGTGTCGAAGTCCCCGGGCTAGTCAGAATCACGGAGGAGATATCATTTATAAAACCTTCATTGTTTTAGTTATTCTCTATTCTCTTTACTAAGCTATGAACGACTTTTGGAAGGACATCAAAGTGATTCATTTAAAACTGTAAAGGTAGCCCTATTGACATATTTTTTCTCTTTTAATAAAATAAAGGCGAGCCTGGCGTGCAAAACAATAACAACGGACCCAAACAAATCAATTGATAACATCTTGCAAAAATAGAACTTAAGCTGTGTCATGCGTTATGGTTACCACTACAAGGCATATGCCGTTTTCTAACAGAAATACTGACCTTTTTTACACTAAAAAGCTTCTTTTAAACGGGTGCAAAAGTCGCTATTTACATCGCTATTAACATCGGAACCCCAAGGTCCAAGCCTGAGGTGTAGGTAATGCCATAGGTACTAGTACCGTGTAGGTACCGTAGTACTCTTAATCCTGCTCTCTAGTGTGTCTCCCTGGGTTTGGCAGAGAACTTGCATAAGACTCCAATGGAGAAAGAGATGTCGGGCTGAGTGTTGGTAAGGTACATAAGACTCCCGACCAACCGTCGGTAACGTCCAGCATCCACCAATGTTGATGAATTATGGATGCTGAATTTCAGCCCAACCTCCATCGGCGTAACTGCAGGCTTGCAGTTCTCCATTTGGAACCTGTGTGGAGAAGACAAAAGAGCCGTAATTTCCTCTTCAAGAAAGAGGGTGCGACTTGTGGTCACAGCAGCCTAAGTAATCCCAATTCCTGAATTTTCTTCAGAGTATGTCCATTCGAGGATAAACCATTCCATGTACAAATAGGGAGAGGTCTCCATGCTGCCACAGTTTTTCTTGGACTCTGCCAAGCTTCTGCAATGTTTTTTCTTTTAGTTTGGATTGAGAAGTAGAAGGCATCAAAGAAGAAGCATTTGTTAGAAATGACCCAACAGAGGGTATGCACAGCGGAAGACTTATAGTAATGCCCAGGAGCTCACACAATGTGGTGTGGGTGTGGAATCACAAACTTTTTTACTTAATGTGCATAAAATAGGTGTGCAGACTCATCAATAGACAATGAACCGGCCAGATAGAGAAACCACCAAAATATATATTTCCGTCCAAAACTATGGACACAATACAAGAGAGATAGATCTAGAGTCCCATCAATGGTGTGGTCCTCTGATCTTACCACAAGGTCCTTCTCCTATTTGCTGGCTATCTCTAGACTCGAGCCCGCGTGCTCCACCTCGAGCTTATGTGGACTCTCTGTCCTTTGATCTCAGCTCTTTGCTGCCCTAGAAGACAGCCAAGGTCTCAGCCTCACACTTGAGCTAAGTCTGCAGCAACACTGGTACTCCTTCAGCTTCTGGATGTAGGCCCCAAGGGTTGTGCTCTGCTGCTCCTTTCTGCTCTGCTGGAAGCTGCACTGCTGGATGTGAAATGAGGCCTGTGGCCTCTGCTTTTATAGGCCCCAAGGGCCCCTTGAAATAACCGACCAGCCAGCCCTAAATGGGGCAACTGCCTAGTCTGCCCCAAAACCAGCCCTTTAAGGGCTCCAAAACTGGGGCCTTTTGCCCCACACTTCTAGGGCTTCTGACCCTCCAATCTAGACAGGGGCCCAGCCTATATAAGGCATGCAACTGCCCACTGGCAGCCCCATGTGCTGCTCCACCAGGCCCCAGCCATGTCAGCACCTGTTCACCCTGCTGCTGCTGGTTCTGCCCTCTGCTAGGCTCTTCTCCAGCCACGTGTGCAGCGCTGTACTGAACCGTACTGCTGCTGACGTCATCGCACCCTGCCAGGTCAGATCTAGGGCTTGCTGTCCCCGCCTTCTGCTCCTTCCACAGGTTCCGTCCCTTGCAGCCTTCTTCTCTTGTGAGGTGCTGCCCATGTGGCAGCCCCCTCTCTCTCTCTTCTCTGGGCATCTTCTGCCCTAGGTCTCCCTCCCCCACGCTCTCCTCATTTGGGGGCTTACAGATGGGGAGGTGACCTTTCCAACAACATTGCCATTGGAGGCAATGGGAGATTTACCCTTATCCTAGGCTGCATTGACAGGGTTATTGGACTTATTTTTAGCCACTGAAAAGCCAAGAGTATCCTTATGTTGCATTCGAGCTGGCATAGCATCTGGAGGCATTTTGTGTAAAACCAGAGGGCATCGAGAGGCCATATATCCAAACCTTTTTCATTCAAAGAAGGCACCTGCAAATAACCCCCATTTGAGCTTATAAAATGCACTTCTCATAGTCACATGATTCACTGTAACATAATAAGAGTCAGGAGTGGGATTATTAGTATCCCAGAGGATGAAAAATCTGTTTGAATTCCCATTTTGCCTAGGTGGACAAACCACCTTTCCCAGAGAAGCTGCAATTTTTGGCAAAAGCGAAGCCAAGCATTCAGGGAAATCCACCACCCCCACCCACATCAGACAATGATGGCGAATCAGCGCGTGTTGGGCGACCATGGTAAAACATAAACCATCTGTCATAGTTACCAGGGAACGGGAACGCTCTGAAATTTCAAGTGCCGGAACAAGAACGATTTGGGAAGGGGGAATGGGGGAACGTGAACCGGAACGCCACGTCATCAATTCATATAAAAATAGACCAATTATGAAAAGAAAACCACTTTTAGCAGCTCTAAACTTTCCATTTCAGCTTTAAACATTTAAAAAAGTGGAGAATGTTCAAGGAGCATCTGTTTATGCTGCTCATCAACCATAATAACTTCAAAAAATCCTCTAGCTTCATGATGCACTTTACGAACAAAACAACCACCCAATGTTCTGGTCAACTAGTTACCGACATCTGCTGCAACCGGCATATGACCTAGGAAAAAGATAATGACAGCATGCTTTGCATATTCGCCCACGGGATCTACTATATCATCAACCGCCACCATGATCCCAACTGTGGGTGCATAATCTTTCCAATCCTTGCAGGTATCTTCAAAACCCTCATGCATAACATCAAAAACCAGCTATGCCTCAAGATAGGCATGCACAGGGTTACCCTGACCTGAGTCTTGTGAGAGAGAGTGTGAAGCAGACAAACAGGAAGCAAAGAGCTAGAGTGCAAAACATAGAAGATGCAATAGATAGGATAAGGTACAAAGTAGAGTGGAGGTGGTTTTGTCTAAGTGACAACACCACTCTAACCCACTAACTGTGGTTAGGGGGAAAAAACTCTAGTGAGGGAAAAGTGCCCCTAACTCACTTGTGGATTACAGTGGTCACTGCCTAGAGTTATGGCAATAATGCTAACACTCCCTGCAGTGCCAATGTGATGATGTACAAGGAAGTGATCAATCACCAAAAGGAGATAAGTTTCGGGCACTGCGAAATGTCTTAAACTTCTCACTTGGAAGTGCTTTGGTGAAGATGTCTGCAACATTGTCATGTGTTGACACATAGATCATACTGATCTCCCTTGCATGCAATTTCTCTTTGACATAATGATAATGAACCTCAATGTGTTTCGTGTGAGCATGAAACACATGATTTTTTGCCAGTGCTATAGCACTCTGACTATTAGTGAGAATCAGAGAAGGACCCTCCAATGAGAGATGAAGATCATCAAACAAATAACGTAGGCAAACACATTCAACTGTCGTTGTCAAAGCTGCCCTGTACTCAGATTCACATGAGGAAGTAGCCACTGTAGATTGTTTCTTGCTCAGCCAAGAAATGCAAGCTTTGCCAAAAAAGAAACAATTACCACTTGTGGACTGTCTAGTGTCATAGTCTCCAGCCCAATCTTTTTTTTGCAAAAAGAGACTTCTATTAAGTATTAAAGAAAAACCGTTAGAGCAAGCTCCATACGAGATACATCATGCAATGCACGAAAAGCTCAAGAGCCAAAAAGAAAGTATTGAGGCTGATAGTGCCATCTCAATCCGGTAGAAACCTCCGAGAAAAAGGGAGAATCCCTCCAAACTCGAAGAAATATAGTCCTTCTAGAAGAGGCTGCCCGTGAAGGGCCCTGCATGCTAGCCCATATGGCTATCAAAGCGTGAACCGTGTCAGTCCAAATACCCGTGAACACCTGTGATGGGTGTATCTGGGTGCCATCCAAGGCCTCAGTACATCTGGCTCTCCAAATGTGCCAAGAGGAAATGCTAGCCAAAATCTCCCAAGAGGTGTCCACTAAAGCATGAGAAGCTCTGAAGGGAGTAAGTGGTACATCCTGAAGAGAGCAGGGCTCTATCACCTGCCAGCGGACCGAGAGTGCCAAAGAAGAAGGCTCACCCTCATTAAACACCTGGGGCCTGGTAAGGGATAACCATGCGACCGAGCCCCAAGTCATGAAGAAAGGGGAAGTATGAAAGATGCTGAGTATCCGAGCAACCCCTCTCCAAACAGTCCTCCCCTGACTGCAGTCCCAAAGGCAATGTCGCACTGACTTCTATGCAAAATGACATCGAGGACAAGTGGGATCAGCCCCAAATCGTGATCTCCGAATAGTGAATTCAGCATGTGTATGAGCTGAATTCTCTAAAAAGATTACATCTCTACTCACAAAAATCTTGTGTCTGACAAGGAAGAGACTCGCATCTCCCTTTTCAGCGTGGTTTTCACCCGTACCTGTACGGTCTCTTCTCAAGTGGGCCTTGCTGCTAGTCGTCTTAGTCCTTTGCTTCCCCGGGCCTTGCTGCTGGTCACCATAATTATCTGCTCTCCCTTCTTGCTGTTGGTCGTCTCTTTCTTTACTCACGCTGCTGCTCGCTTTTGCTCCCTCTTTCACTTCTATCCTTTTGTTTTTCTTTGCTGTCTGCTGCGTGGTGCAGCTTCTTCTTCTGTCCATACCTTTTTTCTCTGGGTTAATTTCTTTGTTCTTAGGCCCGTCCTCGTCTTCTCCTATGTGCTTACTTCATTTTTGTATCATGACTTCAATGAAGATTTACTCTCACAAGAAACAAAGTAGGACTTGTTAGAATTATTGCCATAACTCTAGGCAGTGTCCAATGTAATCCATGAGTGAGTTAGGGGCACTTTTCCCTCACTAGAGGTTTTTTCCCCTAACCACAGTTAGTGGGCTAGTGTGGTTTTGTCATGTACACACACAAAACCACCTCCACTCTACTTAGTACCTTTTCCTATCTTTTGCATCTTCTACGTTTTGCAGTCTAGCTCTTTGCTTCCTGTTTGTCTCTCTCTCACATTTGGTGTTAGAGCAGGCAGCTTCTCTCCATTTGGTATTAGAGAAGGCAGCTCCTAGACCAGATCCTCTCAATCGTTCTCGTTTGCTTCTTCGAGCTCGCCATCATTGTCCCTTGCTCCCGTTTGTACACTGTACGATCAATCAGCCAACTTGCTGCACCCGTCCGTACTTGCTTCTTTCGTACATCCCTACGGGTTTTGTCCGTACATTTCTGCACGAGTCCTATGTGACAGCATCGTACAACGTGATAGCGGTGTACGTTTTGTCAGTCCATATGCTTTGTCAGTCTTGCGACGTACGTTCTGTCAGTCCAGACAGGGGGTCGCTCAATTTGTCCGTACAACTTGGTTCTGCCATACAACTTCGTCCAACGTTCGTACTTGCTCCAGTGTCCGTACCTACACGTGCGTTGCCTGTCCAAAACCAATTTATAGATACCGTTCTCTCGTACGCTCCCTGGCCACTGTCTGTACAGTCACTGCACATGAGTGTACGGTACAATGTATGGTCTCCGTACGCATCTCTGTGCAACAGTCCGTACAAGTAGTATAGGACTGCTTCATTTGCAATAGTTGTGGTGAAGAAGGCTTTCTGTGCAAGTTCTTTTCTCTGCAAGGTCATCTTGTAGGTACATTTTGCAAAGATAGCCATTGTTTGGCTGGAAGAACATTTGGGGCATTTTGTTTTGCAGACATTGCAACCAGTTTGCAAAATCTGCTCCAAAAATTTGGGGCTTTTTGGTTTTGCTTGCCATCTTGCAGAAAAGTTTGGGGCTTTTGCAGACAATTGCAAAATTTGGGGTTTTGGGTCAATTTGCCCTCTTTCAGTTGCAATTTTGCAAAAATTTGGGGCTTTGCATTTTGGATGCAATTTGGTAGCGAACATACACTTTGGGAGTTTTGCAAGCAATTTTGGACTTAGATTGAGTCACATTGCAAACATTTGCCATTTTTTGTAGATAGATTTGGCAGATTTTGGACATTTGCAGAGCGTTCTGGTGCATTTTAAGCCTTTGATAGGTTGTGATAGCAAGCTATCATTTTGGGCAGATTTTTTGCAAACTTTGGTTGTCCATCTTTGATCCCAGGAAGGGATTTCACTTGTCAGATTTGCTGCTTTTTTGTTTTATATGGTTGATATGGCTTAGAACAACCCCAATGAGGTTTTTGGTGTCCTCACTTAGGAGGATAAGTTGGATGGCACCAACTACTCCTTATGGAGTTTTATGGTTTGCAATATCTTAGTTGGCAAACACCTTTGGGATTATGTCAATGGGGATGAGCTACGCCCAGAGAATGTGGTTGCACCTGCCACTCCTCCTCAACAAGGTGAAGGACGGGGTAGAGGACAAGCACAAGGTGCAGGACAATTGGTAGGTGCAGCAACAGCTGCAGTGGTGGCTCTTACGTAGGATCAGAAAAGGTGGGATTCACATGATGCATTAGCACTTTCAGTCATCTCCTTTTCTGTCAAAAGGTTTATCATTCTGCACATTTGGTCATGCAAGACCTCGAAGGCAGCTTGGGATATTTTGGAGAGCATGTTTGCAACCAGAATTGATGCTCGGGTCTCTTTCGTGAAGAGAGAGCTATCTCATACACATATGGATGAGGGTGACTCCATGAATGATCACCTCACCAAGCTTCACGATTTGAGGAACAATTGCTGAAAATACATGAGATCACTCATGATTCGGATATGATTTCATACCTTGCTGAAATTGTCATTGAGGGGAGGTGGCAATCCTCTCTCTTTTCACGAGGTGGTAGGACTCTTGTTGCAGGAGGAGCAAACTAGGAAGAACATGGCCACACGGGCTGGCGAGCATGCCATGCTTTCAAAATTCAGGCCCAAAGGGAAAGGGCAGCAAAAGCAACATGCAAATCAGCCTACACATCAGCATAAAGCTGATTCAGGACAGCCCTCTCACAAGGCTAAAGGTGATGCAGAGAAGCCAAAGAAGAAGGGTATTTGTCACTATTGCAAGAAGCGGGGTCACTACATTGGTGAATGCAAGAAGAGAATAGCAAAGGAAAATAATTCAGGTATGGCTCCCTCGTGCACATGAAGGAGCTGATGTTACAGCCATTTTTGTGGAAGAGGATTATGCCTTTTTGTCTTGCAGTTCAGATTTTCAAGTAGCTTGTCCTGATACTACAGCCACTCTTGAGGATGACTCTTATGCTCTCTTGACTTACAGCTATGACCCGTCGAAGGATGCATGCACTTTCAGTGTCAATGAGACACTGAACACATGGTATTTTGATACTTTTGCATCCAAGCACATCACTTCCAAGAAGAGTCTTTGTGCATGCACCACCCATTGGAAAGAGGGTGACTTGTGCAAACAATTCTTCTTATTCAGTGTGTGGAGTGGGTGACATTATACTTACCTCCACGCGGATGGCACATATTTCAGAATTTTTGATGTTCTTTATGTGCCTGGTATCAAGAAGAATTTACTTATAATGTCCTCGCTCGATTGAGGAGGGTTTCAGGTCATCTTTGAAGATGCCAAGTGTCAGAGCCGGGGGCACGACGGGCGAAGCGGGACAGCAGCGAACAAAACCGGGACCTGGAGGGGGCTCCGAGAGGGGTTGGAGACCTTAAAAGGGCACACTGCAGCAGGGGGACGCCATAGCAGAGCTCTCCTCACTCTCACTCTCTCTCTCTCTCTCTCTCACGCACACACACAGGGGATAGTGACACACGTCACACTTATCCTATCCACACATAAGGACACTTCACAGCCACACAAATGAGGGACAGTCACTCTACCCTCTAGGACTCACACCAACACTCAGATAAACATTTCCCCCCCTAGGGCTGAGATTCTCATGCCGTACCAAACTTCGTTGACTGGTTTCTCCGGCTCACCCTCTACCTCCATGTTATACGCATACCCACAACAACAGCCCATGGCCTCCCCAGATATCTTGCATCAGCTCCTCACAGAGATGCACCACATAGGCATGACCATTTTTCAGGAGGAGGATTTTTCTCAGATATTGGAGAGGAGGTTCTTTCTTTCTGAGACCATCACAGGCATGACGTGGCCACAGTGTTGGTTCTTATATAGTTTTTCATTTGTTCATACTCTTTGAGTGGTTTTTTAGTCAGGGGTTTTCATGATCTGCATGATGTATTTTTGTCTTAGTTTCTTCTCTTGGCTGTTTTTTTCATACTTAGAAGTCTATTTCAAGCAAAGAAAAGAAGAAGATGTGAGCTTCAGGTGAGAATAAATCTCATTCCAGAAGTCAAGTGGAACTGATGAGGTTGAATCCATGCAGCTTCTTTCCTTTGTTTGATGTGTGTCGGAGTGTTATGTCTTCCCAACGCATGTGTAATTTGTGTAGTTTGTCTGTGTGGATAACAACTGGGATGGAGTGTTTTGTAAACCTTTCCCTTTTCCATTTGAGCTAAACAGATCCTTCTTCCTTTGTGTGCAGTTAAAGAGCTAGAAAAGACAGATGTGAAATGTTCAGAAAGAGAACCTTGGATGACCCCAATAGAGGCATTTTCTGAGGTAACATGAAGAGACACTCTTGTAGTAATTATTTAGTAAAGATGTTTTCACATCCCTCAAGGTACAGGTGTTTCCTATCTAGATGAAGCTCAGCACTGCATGTCATTTCGTATCTGCAGAGGGTAGTGTCAGATCACGATCATATATGTGCTCATCAACAAGAAGGTTTACTAACAAACAATAGTCATTAGTTCATTTACTAACCTCGAATTTTTTGCTGGTTTCACAAACAATAGCAATAGGCTTGGCACACTAGGGATATGCTTGTTTTTGAAAAATATGCACCAAAGTGAAAGCTTTTACTCAATTGACAAGGCTATTCTGTTTTTCCTTGCAACCATTCTTTTAGATCAATATGACAAAAATCCATTATTTATGTAAGTGGTTGCTGACAAGGGAGCTTATATTTTTATCTTTAGGTTTCAATCCCTTTATTTTGTGTTTCTGTATAGTTCAAGAATGGCATCTAACTGCTGATTATCTTTCAGTTGATTGCATCTTCTGGAGGAGTGATTGTGTATTTTCCAGACATACAAAAGTGGATGGCCAGGGCTGTCTCTCAAGATGAAAGGAGTTTATTTCTTCACACGCTTGGGGACTTCCTGAACAGGTTGAAAGGTCCAGCTGTTTTCATTACTGGACGAATCAAAGAGAATCAAAGCACAAATACTGCACAGTGGAATCCAATGGTAACTATGTAGAGTTTACAAAAAATGATCACATATTAGTGTCTATATCGTGCCATGTGTTTTTTTGTTTTGAGCAATTAGAAGGTAAACGACGTGTGACAGATAAGTTTTATGTACTCATACGTGTTTTCTTTTGTACCAATAACTTTCAGCTTAACAACTGACTCTATGAAAAGAAAGACTTGCTCTTCTTTGTGTTTATCATTGTCTGAGAATGTGCCCATAAAAATGTATGGAATGAGCATAAATCAAATAGAAAGCAACTATCAAATGTGTTGGAATGGATGGGATTTATGAGCCTCACATGAGGACATGGGGGAGTGGGAGCATGAGGTAAGAGGAGGAGAAAGGGAAGAGGTAGGGGAAATGCCCCCAACAATGATGAGATTGAAGGCTGCTGCTCCAGCGAAGGGTGCCATTAAATATAAACAAAGAGGGCCTTGGGGTTGCCAATGAATTCTAACCGTAATAATACCTACATGAGATGAATATTGGTACGTGGCAGGTGGCAATTATCAATAAAATACACAATTCATCCCATATCTATGTGCTGGAGCCTTTTAGTGATTCACCATACAGACTCTGATGCTCTTGTTCTCGTGAATGCTTGCATGCGATTTGAGGCAACACTTCTCTAGAACACCTCCTAAAGGTTAGTCATAATTAAGCTGAAGGTTTAGGAACAACTCTATCTCCTAGCTCTGAAGGATCCCTGCATGCTTGCCCATATGGCCATCAGAGTGTGTACTGTGTCGGTTCAAATACTGACCATAACTTGGGAAGGGTGAACTTAAATACCCGCCATCGCCTCTGTACACCTGGCTCTCCAAATATGCCAGGCTGCAATGCTAGCCTGAATCTCCCAAGACGTGTCTACTGAGGCATGAGCAGCTCTGAAAGGAGTGGAGGGAACATCTTGGAGGGAACAAGACTCCACTGAGTGCGGCTGTACAATGAGAGCTGGATCTGGATCATGTCCCTCGAAAAACACATGAGGGCAAGTAAGAGATTATGAATCTACTGAACCCCAGGTCAGATAGAAAGGTGAGAGTCTACAAAGAGAGTGGTCTCATCTATAGTAAGGAGAGGTTTTTTACTGGAGGTCAGGGGCCATAGGTAGTGGGTGCATACAATGAACTTGCAGAGCAAGGCCATACACTGCAAGTTCGGGTCAATAATATTGAGACTTCCTTTTCCTATGGGGAGAATGACGATCGCCCAAGCCACCTTGCCTACAACATCTGAGGTGCCATCTAAATTGTTCCATAGGAAGTTTCTGATAGGTCTCATGAGCTGGGCGATACAACCTCTAGACTTGCACCAACATGAGCAAACGAACTGGGCAGTGGCCAATAATACCTGGTTTACAACCACAACTCTGGATGCAAGGTCAAGTCTGGCAGAACTCCAAAAGATGAGTTTCCTCCTGATACTCTCCAACACGGGAGCAAACTGCTGTGCCGGAGAGATGCCCACCCCAACCTGGCATCCGAGATATCTGACGGAAACACCCCTTTGAATCCATGTGAACCCTATGTCATTCCCCCAGTTTGGAGTGTCCTCATCTTTGATCCAAAAGCTTTTGGATTTGTTCCAAATAATGTGTGCACCTGCCGCAATGCAAAACAAATCCAACGCCGTCTTGAATGAAGTTAGTGTATGTGGAGTGGCATCCAAATAAACAGCCGTATCATCAGTCAACTCACTGTCTAAGAGCTCATCCTCCTGCCTCAAGGGAAGCCTGAGCCCTACAATACTAGCTTGAGCTCTAATGTAATAGCTCATAGCTTCAACCACAAAAAAGAACAGAAAGGGGGCTAAGGGGCATCCCTGGCGGACTGATCTGGTAATCTCAAACCAGTCCCCCCTGACTCCACCAATAAGAACCTGGCTGTGGGCTGATCTATAGAGGGCTGACACCCCTCTGATCCATGCATCTGAGAAACCAAAGCGAGTAAGTGTGCCCTCCAGAAAGCCCCAGTCTACTTTGTCATAAGCTTTCTCAAAGTCCAAGAGTAGAATAGCCAGCCTGTGGCCGTTATGCATGGCCCAATCCGAAGCCTTCCAAAATGAGAAGATGTTGTCGAAGATGCTCCTGCCATGCAGAAATCCCGTCTGCATATCATGGATAAGATTTGGAAGAAAGGGCTGATAGCTTTAGCTAAGATTTTATACAAGCTACCCAGCAAGGTAATCGGTCTCCACTGAGGCACTAAATTTCTACAACCCCCTTTCGGAATCAAATGAATGAGGCCCTCCGTAAGTGAGTGTGGCATCTCACCCGAGTCCCAAACACCCTGCAGGGCTGAAGTAATGTGATTTCCAATCTAATCCCAAAAAGTAATAAAAAATAAGGGGGTAAGTCCATCTGAACTAGGACACTTGTCCTTGTGAAGGGCAAAGAGAGCAGTCCTGAACTCTATGTTGGTGAAGGGTGCATCAAGTGAGACAGTCATATTCCCAGTCACCAACCCAAGTAAGTGTCGCCAAATAACCACTCTAGCAATCTGGCCTGAGTATCAAGATCTGTTGTAAGAAGGGAGGCATAAAAATTGATGGCAACCTGCAAGACGGCATCTGGATGTGTCTGAAGAACTCCGCTTGAATCAACAAGCTGTGAGATGCTCTCCCTACTATGTCTGGAGTAGAGAAGAATGGCTTGTTGACCCTACCTCTCGTTTGAGTCCAAAATGACTCTCTGGCATGAAAGGGATACTCCGCTCTCTGATCTAAAAGTGACTACTGCTGGGCCCTTGCTGCAGCAAGGTGCTCCCAAATCCAAGCATTTGTAGGCCTCTTTTGCTCCTCCCTCTAGAGGACAGTCAACTGCTGACGGATACCTATCTCACGCCTGAGGATCTCACCCCTCTTGATACGAGCAACTGAAAGATAAAAGTCGCTAATACTAGAGAGGGTTGCAGCGAAGTCTGACGGAGAAAGCTGCCCATCCTGCATATGAGATACCCAGGTCCTCAACACTGTCTCTATAAGGCCCTCCTTTGCATGGAAGGCATCTGGAATCCTAACACCGGCAGAGCAGCCTGTCACATGAGGATTTGAAACCATCAGAATCACTAGAAAATGATCCGAAGTGGACACCTCAGCTACAATGCTAACAGTACCACCTCTGTTAAGAACCCAATCATCCACATAAAATCTATCAACCCGTGTATGGATAGGCATCTGCAATCTTCTGTTCGACCAAGAAAATAGGAGAGAATGTGGCTGAGTGTGAAAAGCATCATCGTGCCAAGCATCCTTGCCACTGTACTGAAAAAGGAAGGCATCTCAAGGTGCTCTCTCTAGGGAGTGGATACCACCTTCCCTACCACCCCTTTTGTATGAGGGCATTTGAACCATGTTGAAATCACCCCCTATAATCCAAGTCTCTCTAGTATGTGACCAAGAGAGAAGTTCCTTCCAAAGAAGGACACGATCTCCTCGAGAATTGGGTGCATAAACATTCGAAAGACCAACCTTATGCCCACCAATGGAAAGTATAATCCATTGAGCTCTGGAAGGGACTTTGATACCGTGTTCAAGCACCAAGGGGAGTATAGAAGAAGAAACAGAAATGCAAGTACCTTCCCTAGTACCCAAGGCGCGTGACCAAAAAGTATGGCCTGAGAGAAGGTTACCCGACTTGGCACAATCCCTGACATCCAATTTGTGTTCTTGGATCATAAGAATATCAATGGGTCCCCCAGTAACACCTGGATGTAGTTGGTTACGAATCAGCTGCCTACAATGGCAGTGACTTACACCCGCGAGGTCTTGAACGTTACAACTGACAAGCCTCATCTGCAAGAGGAAGAAGTCGGGTGGAAGATCCTACCCGACCTGGTAGCGGAGAAAGCCCTCTCCTGCAAAAAGTTCCTCCTATCAAGAGGAGGGAAGTCATCTGGGGATAGCACACCTGCTGAGGGGGAAACTCTGTCCATGTATGTCTGAAAGATGTGTTCCTTGAGCGTAGAGGGTACAAACTCAATCAAGTATGCCAGAACTGAAAATGAATTCCTGCGAAGTACCTCTGGCGCAGGAGTGCAAAGGAGCCCTGCAGAAGGAGTCGTCGAACCAATAACCCCCTTTCCTCTGTCAGGTGTAGACCGAAGTGCAAGAGAAGGAGGGGGGTGCTACAAGGCCTCAGCAGCAGCAAACTGCATGACATCGGCCACGACTTTGGCGTTGTTCTCAAGTAAGGCACGAGTCTCTATAGTAAGGATCTCCCTAGGTGAGCGCTCCTGCACAAGGAACAACTGGAGGGGTAGGAGCAGTCTCTGGAGGGCCATCAGTGGTAGGCTGAGGTGGAACTGGCTCCCTAACTCTGATAGGCACCCAATGGGGGCGACTAAAACAGGACGTGCTGACTGTCTTGTCCGTGCTGAAGAAATACCAAGACAAGATGCTGATGGTCCTGGCTATGCTGAAGAAGTACCAGGACGAGAGGCCGGTCCTGGCTGTGAAGTCGAAGGTCTATCAGCGTGGGAAGAGGTAGGAGTTGGTCGGGATGAGGGAGGTCCAGGTCGGGTGGAGCTGTGGGGCGCACCCGTGGACCTTTTAGGTATTTTTTTCTTTCTTTTCCTTGGGCAATCTCTGGCAAAGTGCCCAAGGGTCTTGCAAATCTTACACTGATCCTGTCTCCTTGCTATCTCGACTCTGTGTCTAAAGAAGGAGCCATCTGGACGCTGAAGCAGAATGTGGTCATTCGAGATGTTAGGGTCAGAGACAATGACCCTAACACGCGGTACCCCATCTGACCTGACTGCCTCTGCTGTTGAGGAAGGCATCCCAGGGAGAGGGGGGATCTCGGTAGCCATCCCAAAGGTGGCTCCAATGGAATGCAAAAGTCGATGATACACTTGAGGAAGGCCGGGAAATTTGATGAAGAGTGACGTCGTCCGGATGTCCTCCTCGACAAGATTAAACCCCAAGGAAAAAGGGGTCAAAAAAATCCTCCTGGAGCTCAGTGCTAACAGGCTAGCTTGAAACGCTGTACCTGCTACCTCCGAGGAGTAAAAAACAATTTGGAAGAAACCTTGCCCAAGCAGACAAACATCTGTGAACTTGCGAGGTCTCCAGGTAGAGCGGCGAGCATGCAGTCCTTGGCTTGTAACCTGGAAGGGTGGAACCCATGAATGCGAGCAAAGAGCAATGTCGAGCTCTCCTGCTTTGTATATTTTTTGAGTTGCTGCAACTCGTCTTTTGAAAAGGTGATGGTTTTCACGGCCGGTGGAAGTGGGTGAGGAGTGGCTGAAGGCAAAGCTGTCATCAACCGGGGTGGAAAGGCTGACTCGAACACTAATGAGCTTCGTCCAACTGAAAAACTGCTTAGGATAAAGAAGAGGATGAGGGCGAGACGGAGAGAGAGGCTAGAAAAGGGAGAAGGCAAGGGGTGGGGAAGGCTGAAAAGGAGAAGGGGGGGGGGGGGATGGAAAGGAGGAGAGGGGACAAGCAGAGGGGCTGAAGGGGTAGGAGAGGAGAGGGGGGAGGAGGGGCAAGGGGGGGGCAAGGGAGGGGGGAGGAGGTAGGGGTGGAAGTAGGAGGCGGAGGTAGGGGTTGGGGTGGCGGGGGGGAAAGAGCTGAGGGAGCGGGGGGAAAGGGCGGAGGAGAGGGCTGAGAGAGCGGGGGAAGGAGGCAGGGGAGGGGGGCTGAGCTGCGGGAGAAGGGGCGGGTGTAGAGGGCAGGAGAGAGGGCTGAGGGAGCGGGGGAAGGGGGTTGAGGGGCGGAGGCAAGGAGAGGCTGAGGGAGGAGGGAGAGGTGAGGCAGGGAGGGGAGGAGAGGGGGCAGCTAGGGAGTCGGGGAGCAGCAGCAGCTCATCCCGTCCTTAACGCTTTTCAATTGCTGAGTCTGAGAATCATAGCTTTGAATGTACAATGCCTATATCCATTCACAAACATTTTCTAAAATGTTACCCTAGGCTGAAGAAAGAGGGTAATATCCAAGATCACACTCTTCAAACCCTCCCTAGCCCAAGCATAAATGCTCGCCCTGAGAATAGAAAACAAATGACCTGCTGGCTTCCACCTTGTCTTTCCACTTCCAACACCTTGAAGATGCGAACCACGAGTGCTCCAAGAGCATCAGAGAAGTCGACCTGCAAAGCCTTGAATCCCTTGGTGACAATCACAATCTCACAGTAGATCACACTTTTGTAAGAGAACAATTTTGGACGACGCAACATTGGGATTTCTCCATGATTTGCAAATCTACAAAGGCGCTTGACAATTAGACGGCATAACCAATTCTTTCGTAGACGACCCGGTCCTCCCACTAATGACTATTTACTATACTTATCTTAACTTGTCCTTTAGGCTTTGTGCATAGAACACCTTCTGCATCCTTCATTTCCCAATTCAATCAACCTCGCACTTCGTCAATCCATGATCACCCTGATTTTCAGAATCCTCTAGAGGTCTTTCCCCCATCAACATTGTAATTGAACACCTATTTTTATCACTCTCCTTTGTACTTTGATTTGGCATCCAATGAGAAGTTGACTAATACGTAAGGCGCCCTTTAAAGCAAGCTCAGACTAGCGATGCGGTTCAGGGCGCGGCTTACAATGGAAAGAGAGCAAAATTCAAATGTTATGTAATCCATGCCTTTACAGACGCTAGTTTGAAGAATGTTGATCCAAACTTCATGTGTCGAACATGCCACCTGCGGTCCTGTTGGCGGTGCTCATAACATCTTCTTGAGCACACCCCCGTCCGATTGCCACACAATGTGATCCCTCAAATGCCTCACCTTTCGCTTTGATATCATTTGTGGCATTCAAGGCATCCAAACACTTGTCACCATCGAGCCAAGACACCTTATGTAGCACGCTCTCACGACTCAGCGTGAATCACGATACCTAATTCTAACATTCCTCCGAAGCGTGGACACAAGGTGACCCAAATTTCTGGAAGGCTCCATGCTATAAGTAACTGCTTGCTAAGTCTTGATCCCCTCCTCATACATTCAATCAATTAATCCCCTTTGGGTCTTCAACTAATTTAGTAACCTTATTCTTGCCGCTAGGCACGTATCCCTAGGTGCATGGTCAATCAACGAACGACACTAATTTGCATGGAGGCGTCAAAGCCTTCTAGTCGTCTTGGAGCGTGATCTCATCAAAGACATTGACAGCTAATAGTTGGCGAAATCCTTACAGAACAACATAAAAATCAACTATTTACATTTATATGCATTACCATTATTCTCAAAGGACTTTCTGTCACTGACTATCCGAGGTCATGCTACATTCTAACTGGAATGTAACAAGATTGATGTTTCTAACACCTTTAAATGGTGACATTGGGTTCACCTCACTGTAGGCCATTGCAAGCAGGTCTAGATTATTTGTTTAGCATATGTGCAATTAGCCGGGTTGAGATAGGCTTTCTACTGTTGCTAAAGGTTATCATGGTGTTTGTTTCAGTATTGACTAATACAGCCCAATGTAGGTGATTTATTTAGGAGAGTTACATTGCATGAAAATTTGTCAAAGTTGATAGTTCTTTGCTTTCTTGAGTTTCTTTGTGGCGCAGGCTCCTTAGCTTTCTTGCACATTATCAATACCTATTGTGTCCTCCTCCAAATTAGTTTTTAGTTGTTTACTTCAGATGTGTGAATTATACTGCGCTGATACTGGTATGATGAGAAGTCTTATCTGAATGATGTCTTGTTTCTAAAATCTTCTATCCTTAAAGAACCTTGTTGTTGTAAAAGTAAGAGATTCCAAAGCTTTATTGATGCTGATTTAGGACATGTAGTCACAACTGATACCTCAATTTTGCCTTCTAGTAACCTAAGAGATCTTTTCATGAAAGGCACAAAATTTCGATTGTACTCTTTTAAAGAGTCTTGCCTTTTAAAAGCTATCGATAAGGGAATCTCAAAGTTTGTTTTGCAATTAGAAGAATGTTTAGGAGTTAAAAATATCTTATCAGAATGGAAAGGGAAGATTTTGAAGAAAGTTGCTTTGAAACTAGAAGAAGTCCCTTCGGTTATTTGCTCAAAGAAAAGCAACCATCTTTCTAAAGAAGATGAAACTCTTCTTCGAAAATTCCATAGGAATTTTG